>NC_139022.1:101444828-101901767 GCF_964662115.1 Mustela nivalis
AGCTACCAGTCACAGGACACTGCATTAAGACAACCTTAGACTTACACATCTGCCCATGTATGGTTCTTATGGCCATGCTGAAGAAGCAGGTGGGGAGAAACACATGATGTGTTAAGGCTGTCCTTCACAGAGGTGATGGGCAGAACTCGAGGAGCAGAAGATGCAATCCCAGGACTGGTAGGCCAAATACAGTAATGGCTATGAAACCATGTAACAAACATCCAGATGATTTCCAAGGAGAGTGAATTTTTTAAATTTCATTAATAAGTGTTATTTTGTTTAATGGAAACAACCTTAGCGGCTATGCATTCTTAGACCCATTTTAGAGATGAGGTAACTGATACTCAGGATAAGGATTACTTCAAGGTCCCCCAGATGGGAACCAGCAGAACCAGACTTAATGTCAGGTCTTCTGCTCTAAGTCCAGTGCTCTTTCTTCTTGACAAAGGATCCAACAATTGAGTGGGATCTGCACAGAAATCACTCTGAAACTTTATCTGGAGCTCAGGACTTCAGTTGTTAGCAAAAGAATGAAACTCAAACTGTTTTGAGCATAATAGGAGTTTATTGGCTTATGTAACAGAAAAGCTCACATGCTTCTGGACCCATGACATGGAGTGTTGCTCTTCTGTGTCATTCTTGGTAGCTTATTTGAGTTTTCCAGTTGGGAGTCAAGCTCCCCCTGTAAGGAGACAATATGGCCGCCAGCAGTCCTCTTTACTTCAGATGGAGAGAGAGAGTCCTTTATCACAGAAGTCTAAGAAATTCAGTGGATCTTGGACTTAATTCAGTTCTGGCTCATTTCTCAAGCAGTCATATTGGCTGGGTTGATTTGATGTTCCAGGCCTAGCTGGGATCACAGGTTCACCACTGGATGCAGGAATGGGACCTGAGAGTTGGGGAGGGGTGGCTCTCCAGACCAAATAATGAGGTGCTGTTATCAGAATAAGGAGTAATGGCTGCCCAATAGGCAAAATCAACAGTTATTCTTCTTGGGGTGGGAAAAGTAAAGGACACCTGACCCCAAGTTCACCTGAAGGGTACAAGGAAACAGAACCCTAGCATCTGGATGTGGACATAGTAGGTGATGAAGAGTTGGTGCCTCTGGGGCATAAAATGCATAAAGGAACATGAGAGAAAAGATGCTGGGGCCATGCTGGGAAACACCCTTAATGCCATAGTGCTTTTTTTTTTTTTTTTTTTTTCCTTTCAGGCCATAAGAGTTTCTAAAGGTTTTTGGATCAGGCATGTGCCATGGTCAAAATCTGGAGTAGGAAAACAGCCTTGAGACTTTTCAAGTGTTATCCAAAAGTGAAAACATTATCTTTTGTGGGACAGGAGTGGCCTCCTTGCCTGTGAAGGTTTTTCCTATAAGATTTGTAATCACTTTATCTGGAAATCCCTGAAACAAGAAAATTGTGAGCACATCATGGAGAAAGAGCAGCAGCAGGTATCTGAGTCTGATTAGATCACCCAACCCCCTTCCAGGGCCTCCAACTATGTAGTCCCACCCAAATGAAGTTGAAGGTCTGAACTCTGACACGGGAGTTTCTCAGACTCGAATTCATGGGATGGTTGAACAGGTCTGGGTGCGGCCCCCAGGGTGTGTGAACTGAGGAGTACTTTATGCCATCCAGTTCCATATCATGATTAAGCATGATTTATTGCCATTTTTTGAACTGCAACTGACTTGGGGGTCCATCATGAGAAACCCAAGGTAAAATGTGTCAACACTAATGCACCACTGGGATGGGCCAAATTGTCAAGTAGTGACTTGAATCAGCTGGGGTTGGAAAAGTATTGTCAGAGGGCTCTGAATGACACAATTCCTCCCTGTTCTCATGAGATCCAGTCATGGCTTCTTCCGGTCCAGAATAGAGAACAAATGCTGGAATTTTAAAAATAAGTTATGCTTGCTGAGTTCAGGCATCAAGGTGAACTCATTCCAGGATTGGTCAAATTAGAGCAGTGTTTGCCCATTTCATATCGCAATTAATATTTCAGATCTTCTGCTGTACTCTGAAGTGACTTTCCTGAGAGGTATACTACTAAAATCTCAATAAATACATACTTAACATAAAGTATGTGGGCCCTCAAATAAAGACAAGTGGCAGACAGAGTTCATATTAAGAAGTCATTTGCAGGGTGCCTGGGTGGCTCAGCTGGTTGAGCAACTGCCTTCAGCTCAGGTCATGATCCTGGAGTCCCGGGATCGAGTCCCGCATCGGGCTCCCAGCTCCATGGGGAGTCTGCTTCTCCCTCTGACCTTCTCGCCTCTCATGTTCTCTCACTGTCTCTCTCTCAAATAAATAAATAAAATCTTAAAAAAAAAAAAAAAAAGAAGTCATTTGCAGGTCAGGGGAATGGTACTTACTATGCTTCCCTGATAGGAAGAATATCGGTGACCCTGCAGTGACCTGTATACCTTACCCTAGGACAAAATTCTGGTACTGTGGATTTAACCAGGCCCTGTGCCCATTCTTTAACCAACCAATCATTGGAGCTGGATGGATCTGATGATCTCATAGGCCAGAACAGTGCCACTGCTACACTGCTAGACCAAGGGTTGATGCCCAGCCACCCAAACCCATGGAACCTAAATCCATGGGCCCCAAATGAAATCTGAGGTGCCCTTGCCAGAAGGGGTACTGGATGCCAAAAATCAAAAATAATAAATACTCCCTCAGGGCCAGGGAAATAAAGAGCATTCAAGGGCAGGAGCTTCCAACACCTTCTTGTCTGGGGACAGGGTGGGAATTGAGGGTAAGCTGAGGTATCAGTTTTGCTGGGGTTCCTTGTCTGCTCTGTTACTTATTGGCTTAGTGACTTTGAACAAGTTACCTGGTCTAATACTTGGCTTCCTCATCTACAGAAGAGGGGAGGAACAGGGCCTATTTCACAGGGTTGATGGGAGGATTAATAAGATGATGCATGTGAAAGCAGTTAGTACAATGGAACTGCTCCATAAATGAGACTTACTTGATCACTGTCATCTTGACATGCAACAGCTCTACGCCTCTGACAGCAGAGACCTGGATGATTCCCATCCTGCCTTTGAGGAAGTCCCACAAGTACTGACCATTGTCTGCCTTGACTTCTCTTGTTTACTCCTCTAGTGCTGATTTTTTTTTCAAATCTCATTAAGTTCAAGAGGGGGTTAAAATGCCAAGGAGATTCTCTTTTTTTAAGCATTCGCAGATCAGGCTAGATACACTGGCTCTCCCACAAAAAGACACATGCTCATGGGATTTCCCTGGCAATCCCATAAGAGCCTGATGGTCTGTCGTCGGCAGCTGGATCAGGGTGGGGAGAGGGACTGTTTTTAAATTGTAAAATTTTAAAAAATGTGCGCACTACATATTTCCAGCCAACAAAACATGGCTGGCCTTCCACAGAGGCTGTCTCCTTGCAGTGTCCTTAAGGATGCTGGGACCAGCCAAGGATTGCAGCTGGAGTCCGTGGGGCTGCCCAGATAACCAGGAGTGTCTGCAGAGAGATCCAGAAATGGGGAAACTATTCACCCAAAAGGAGTGAGCACAGGGCTCCTAGGAGAAAAGAAAGTTTTTATTCAAAACATATCCTGTTCTTATTCTGGCCAATAGGGAACCAAAGCTAAGTGTTTGTGGGAGACAAACACTTATTTGTCAGAGCCCGTTTTGAAGGGCTCACTACTAAAAAGGACATAATGAGGTTGTTGATGTCAGGTTTGAGGATGCTTAGGTGGGGGATGGAAGAACCAAGCCAAAGGCAGAAGGAAAAACTTCCATGCTGTTAAAAAATGCTTACACATTTATGTAAGATCATGTGTGTATACCTATAAGGAAATTTTTTAAAGTTAAGAGCATATGGGCTCCAGAAGCAGACAGACCTATCCTAAAATTTAAGTTTCACCACTTCCTAGCTTGTGTGACCTCCCTGATCCTGTTTCCTCATCTATTTTTTTTTTAGAAGCTAATACAACTTTTAATTAATATTATTAGTATAGTTTACAGGTTCACTGAAAGAGAGCCTGCTCCAGATGTGTTTAATTTGCTTTTGTTCTCACAGTTCAATTCTCTCTTCCTTAGAGCTTCTTGGTGCCTCAGTTTCTCCACCAGTAAAATGAATACAGCCTTATCTGTTGCTGATCAGTACTCCTCAAAACTGTTAAGATATTGAAAAACAAGCCTGTGGAACCATCGCAGACCAGAGGCTTATCAGACATGATGACTAAATGCATTGTGGTATCCTAGACTGGATCCTTGTAATCAATTTTACATTTGACCTCATTGTTTTGGTAAATACAGTTGTGAATACTGAGATACAGACTTCTTTTAAAATATTCTCCCCTTAACATGCACCTCTTTCTGGTCAAGACAATACGGTACAATAAGGCAGCAATATCCAGGAAGATCACCTCCCCACATCTTTCTTTAGTTTGTACTTTTAATGTCAAAATAAAGTCTTAAAATAATTCTTTCACAAAAATAAGGCAGCTTTATGGTATAAAAACAGTAGATCTTTGTCAAGGGCTATATTCTTCTGTCCTTATCTGCTGTCACCAACTGTCAGCATCTTCTTTAAAGATCACTTTTCTCATTATAGTATTTCTCATGAGTTTTGAGGATTCAGTGAGTTAATGCATTTATAATAGTGTCTCATGTCTAGTAAGACTGTAATTCATGTTAGCTGATATTGGTGGTCATTGGGAGAAAACAGAAGCCTAGAGGTCAATGTGGGGAGCGGGTGAGGGTGACCAGACAAACGTACAGTTTTCCAGGAAGCTCTTGTCTCTTTATGTCCAATCATACCCAACTCACCTCCCTCTCTCTCTCTCCCCTCCATGCCTCAGTCCTTGCCATCCTTGAGCCTGGGACACTTCTCCAGTGGTCTAGGTGCCAAACTCCTCTCCCCTTTTGAGATCCCTCTCCAACGTCACTTCTGTGAAGCTTTCTCTGGTACCTGCCTCCCAAACAGAAAGGCCCTCTTTCACAGAGCCCAAGACAATCTGCCACACAGCAGGTAGACACGTCACATGGCATGTGTGGCTTCTCATACACGTCCCTGTCGCGAAGACCGACTAGGAGTTCCCTGAGGACAGAGATCATGTCTTTTAAGTCCCGGTCGCAGGAGTTCCTGGTACATAGAGATGGTCCAGAAGTGCTTGCTGGATGGAATCACAAAAACGGAGGGTGATTTCTCTGAAAAAAAAAAAAAAAATGAGGCAAGTGGTTCCCCACTCTAAGGAAAAACAGAAAGGAAATGGACATTAAGCTGCATCATGGGAAACTTAAGTTAGACACAAAGAATTCCCTTAGTGAGAATGTTAGATGCCAGACCAAATTCCCATGGGATAATGTGGAATTTCCTGGAAGGGTCTTCAAAAAAAGAACACTTTTTATTTTGGGGGGTGATTCTGATGTGGCTTTGCTTGAAGGCAGGCTTGAGCCTGGTATGAAGTTCATAAAACTGCCCATAAGCAATTCAGATGACAGTGAAGGGTCTTTGGCTCTCCGTCATCTGCTTATCCAGATGGCTTCTTGTACCGAGCACTAGGGAGCGGGATGGGAAAGAATGTGTGTGCCTGGATGAAGGGTGGGAAGTCCCCTTACAAGGAGCTGAAATCCCAGGACGTGAGCGAATGGAGGAGCTTGCCAGAGGTCACAAAGTCACCTTGTGTTCAAGAACCCAAGTCTAATGACACCCAATTTCTTTCTTTCAACAAGAACTGTAGAGTCCAACAGGAAGGAGGAATACAGGGCCAAGCAGCACTCTTCCACTTTTGGTCACTCGGTCAGCCCACCCAGAGGCTACTAGACATGTACTGGGCCAGGCCCTGGGCTGGGAGCTGAATGGACATGGGTGAGCAAAACCTGGTCTTTGCCCTTATGGAGCTGTTAACTAAGAAGATGACACTACACATTTTATGACGAAAACTGAATGGATGACACAAAGACATATGAAGGGGCCAAATGGTGTGAGAGGAGAAAAGGTAGGAAAAAACGGGCGACTCTTTACTGCCATTACTTCACTGCATTTAACACAGGAGAGGCAAGCTGCTTCACTGAGAAAGGTTCAGAGAAGGCAGAAGTTCATTTAAAAAACATCTTTCCAGTAACTTATCAGAAAAACTACAAAGAGGACATAGAGCCATAGTGTCAGAATAAAAAATTTTAATTTGATGGTGTGCTCAAGACTTGGAGGGTAAGATGTGATTTTTGTACCTAAAGTCCCAAATGAATTCAAGTCTTGATTAATTCGCTGGTTGGCCTTGTGAAGGCTTATTAGCTACCACGGTTTTAGCAAACCGAGGCTGGGGCCTGCCTCATGGGGTGAATTACAGGAGATGAGATGCACAGTGTGACTGGCGTTGCTGAGTACAGTGGGTCGTGGTTTCTGACTTTCAAATTAAAAGCTTCCTGCTTTGGTCCCCACGGACTGATGATGCCTGGGTGTGTAGGATGCCAGTGTGAGAGATGCAACCCTGGTTGGAATGCCCCAGGCTGCAGATGGTTATTTGCACCCTCCCATGCAGGAGCCTCTCACCCCTACCACCAAGCACTTACTGCATTGGTTAGAGGCTCCTTTGGCTCCCATGCGGGTGGAACTCTGGCAATTCTGCCTAACCCAGCCTCGTTAGTTAGTTGCAGCTTAGTTTAGTGTTATTAAAAGGAGGGCGAGCCAATGACATTGACATATTAGGGTAGGAGAGATGTGTGGTACTTGAGCAGAGACTGCAAGAACTAAGATGGAATTAAAGTCCTGATTTAATTACATATGTGGGGTCTAAGAAAATCCTTTGTTTACCTAATTTCAAGTGTCAGTCCAGCCCATTTCTAACCGTGGCACTCTTCTAACCAATCAGGCAGCCAGAGCTCACAAGTGAAGAACAACAAACCAACCACAAGGCGGAGTAGGGCCATTTGAGCTCTGCAGAGTGGCTACTAAAATCAAAATGAAAATGAAATTTTTTCTGTTAAAAAGACACAAAAGGTGAAAGGATTGCCAAGTCTGTTAGAAAGGCCAAGGACAAAGATAGCACACAAATACATACCATGTATCTCATGCTCCCACGATGGACATAGTTAGCTGTGTGTGCCACTCAGAAGGTCTCCCCTAGGTGCCCTGTGACCTCATGCATGTAGGAGGCTTCAGATGCTTGGAGAATTTTCCAGGGAAGGCATAAGCTCCATGACGGCACAAGGGCTGAAAGCTTGTGCTGTTCACAGGGGGAAGCCAGTGCCTTCTTAAGTGACAAGCGAGCACAGTGTGAGCAGCTCATGTGTGACCCACGCACTCAAGTGGGCACCCCCAAAAACCAGGCAGCAGGGAGCCCCACTCTCCTCCTTTTCTGCCAGCGTCTCCTCCTGCCCTCTCCTTCTGAGCCCTCTGTGCTCACAACAGAAGGTGGGAAGTCCGTTATAAACATGGGTTCCGGGTTGCAACTCTGAATATGTCTGGAAGGAACATGATGAATGAGAAGACTCGGTAATAGAAGCCAGCCTGGGACATGTTACAAGTTCTAAACAAATGATGTACAAACCTGTGGGACACACTGAGCTTGCGGGGGGACTGCCTGTGTTGTGGCTCTTTGACTATCCCACATGGTATAATGATCTTCCACAAAAGAGTGGTTTTGAAAACCGAATTCAGGAAGAATAAAAACAACTATAGCTTCCAGGAGATAAAGTCAGAAACATTAAATAGAATATGGATTTCCAGGGCTTGGTTGATATGCTTCATAGCTCCTCAAGTTCACTAGCATTAGCTCTTTCCTAAAAGAAAGCGAAGCTCTCCACAGCAGGTCAAAAATCAGCACTGCGGTTGTTCCCAGCGACCACAGGGACCCAGACCTGGAACTGTGAGCATGTCTTTACATTCTTATTTGAAGAAATATGAAAATAGGCATCATGTCAAAACTTTATCAGAAACTCAAGAAACAAACATGCCACCAAATGGAAAAGTCATTTAATTCAAAAATCATACTTCCACTCGTTTCATAAGGATTGTCACATAAACCAAGCAAATGAAAGCCAAGTTTCAGAGGCCACTGACCAGAAACTGGATTTTCCTTACAGATACACTTAGTGACGCAAAAGCACATTTAAAAAAAAAAACAGCCTCAACATGGCAAGACTATTTTACTAAGAACAGAGAAAAAGTTTTATTCTAGTCACAAATTACTTTTTAATTACAGAATTGGATTCTACACACCAGTCAATATTCAATACTGAAGTTTAAAACAGTGCATAATTTATGATTTAAAAAAATTAAAGTGCCATTTTTAAGTACTTTATTGATAATCTATCACACAGCACTTTACAGTATACTCAAAAGTAGCCTAAATTAGGAGATAAACATGCAAATATTTTCTTCTCCAAAATATGGACAAAATGTCTTTTAGAGTGCTTGTGACTACTAGCCTAGTAGTAGCTACTAAAGGTTTATGAGTTTGATCTGTTTTCCTACACGACTTTTAATAAGTTAATAAGGAATACAGCTGTAGATAGTAACCATTTGATAAATATGAAGTTTTAAAATGGCACTTAATTTACATCTTTGATCATTTTGACAATCAACAGCCTCTCGTTTCTCTTGTTCTCCAATTTGAAATCTTAATAGGCTGCCAAGTCTCAGCGGCTTCTGTGGGTATCTACATGAGTGTCTGTATCTTTACTGATGTAGATGTGTGTGCGCATAAACACACACTAATACACAGACACTTTAGTCACCACATGAACCTCTTTCCACAGGTACCAGCGTGATCCTGGCATCTGGATACCCAAGGGAGTTGCTCTTAGGTGTCTGTAGGGACAACTTTGTAGAATGTCTTGACCCCTCCAGGACTGCTTCAGGGAAATTGGACATTTTTGATTATCGATACTCTGGTTCTGATTACACTCAAAAGAATTTTCATGTAATAGTAATTGCTATTCTTATATGGGTCTAGGACTACCCCAAGGCTTTTGTCACTATAGCATTCTACCTTGAAAGGCATTTCCATTTGTAGAGTGCTATTAAAACTTTTATAAAAATATCAGTTGTGAACTTTTTCTGTAGTCGATCTTTCCCCATTAAGAACTATATTTATTCCTCCTAACCAGCAACCCCCCGCCCCCGCCCAGTTCTTCAGTGTGGTTTACTTTTCTCTTTTTCTCCACTCCCTGCACTACTTGACATCCAAGCCTTTTCACCCCAAAATACAGCACTTCCATCAGAAGACCACATTTCAGCCAGGGCTGGTGGCTCTGAATGACATCTGGATTCTCTATATGGTCTCTCCCTCTGCTTTGGGAAGTTCTTTAGTTAGATAAGTACTGTAGGCAGCGAAAGGAGAAAAGCTAATTATTACTTGTTGGGAGTCTCGTCTCAGGCATGCTGTAGGATTGTGCAAGGTTCATTGCTCTGCTGTTGTCATTTTGATGCTACAATTACAGAGAAGTGGTTCAGCACCCAGCTGATCAGCATGGCTGCCAAACACATTTGAACGCGAGATGAATTTTTTAAACACCAGCTAAGGGTGTGTGAGAGGACACCCAGTTGCCTTAAAAGACATGTGGGGCAAGGTTGTCTAGGTAATTGATTACTGTCAAGTTTGCCAAAGATGACAGATAACTCTGGAGATAGAATACCTGGGACATTCCTTTTAAAGCTAGGTAGTTATTTGGTTTCTTCAAGGCTGGCTACCTACTGCAGTAATATAGTTACTCATAAAATATTCTGTACTAGGGCAAACTCTGAGTGCCATGGTGGCCACTGTTGTACCTGGGACTCCTGTTGTCTATGAAACTGTTGGTCTAGACTTGCTTTTGGAAACAGAAGCCAGAGGATGAAAGGTACCAATAAAGACTCATGAATAGGGGAGCAAATTACCTTTAGCTGGTTATTTCTGTCTCCCCATGCTTCAACCATAGATGTTTTTGCAGTCTCTGTAGTCAAGACAGAACTTCTGGGGTGACTGGGCTTGCTGTTGTCAGGAGACATAGTTCGTAAAAGGACTTCCCTCTGAGCTACAGGCATGGCACACAAACTGTGGAGTCCTGGGAATGCCTGAAATAGTCTTGTCAGTAGCATGGCTCTGTCCTGCTGATGCCAACGTGCCAATGCTTGATTGCTTAGCTTCTTTCTGTTTGCCTCTCTGTCCAAAAAGCACTCAGCAAAAGGGAATGAACTAGAATTACGTTGTAAAAGACAGTTTGGTCTGACAGAAGTAAATGCATATTGGCTGCAGAAATATTAAAACACTAAGCGAGAAACTGGCTCCAATTATAAGATACTAAGGAAGGCTGTGCTATACAGGGTCCGTCCCTATACATTGATTTTTGAACACAGAAGAGAATATCTTGAGCAAGGGATTTGGCGGCAGAGATTTGAAACTAGTATCTTTCACAGCATGGAATTCTGTAGCTATGGACTTCTTTGAGTACCTGATGGACGAGTGAGACGAATCATGATGCCCAAGTAAAGATTCGGGCTCTGTGTGCATCACCGAAGTGCCTTACAGAAGAAACACAAGGTTCCTCGGAAAGCTCAGGGATCTTGGTCTACAGTCCTCCATTCTGATACCTTGTTCACTCTCCTAATCTGCCCCAAAGTTCCCTATTTGAGCAGAATTAGGAATGGGAGAGGGGCATAGACAGTAAAGAGAGTAAAGACTCCTTTTAGTCATCAAATTCCTTCCCTGTTTCTTGGCTCATATTCTTAATGGTATCTCCAGTTCTGCAGCAAATGAGGAGGAGGTGAGCCTGGCTGGGGAAAGGGAGCAGAGCAGCCATCTGTCACAGCCCCAGCATGGCCACAGGTAAGCTGGGAAGGGGTCTACCTAAAAATTCGCATTGGCGGCAGTTCCATTTCCCTCCGGCTTCAAATCAGAGCCAACTGAAGAGGCTTCCAAGTGATCAAGCTGGGGCCAAGTGTTGACAGCTATGCTTCAGTGAGGAGCTCCCAAATCACAGCCTGGGCCTTCTGCTCCTCCATTTTAGCTCTAGTTAAGGTTCCAGTAAGGCAGGTGACAATTTAAAACATCAAATGTGTTAAAAACAACAACAACAACAACATTATGTGGGGTTCCTGACATTTAGAAAGCACAGACCATGCTTGTCCCCGCAAGCCCCACTGAACAGGTTCCGCAGCTGTCCCAAGTCTACATGGAGTAAGTGTAGCCAGTTGGTGTGTTCTTTCTTGGGTTTTCAGTGATAGCTTTGCTGAGTCCTATCTTGGTCTCATCTAGTCTTAATTTTTGCTCTCTGAATTGGTAGTGGTAGTGTCTCACTTGCTGCTGGTTGAACTCTTGCATAATAGCTGGGTAATCCTTGAGCTGATCAACTGAATCACAATGACAAACTCCTTTAAACTTCAAGTCATCTATAAAGCTCTAACAACAGCACAGCCTACATCCCTTTTGGAGTTTTTCTTCTATTTTGGGGTTATATGAAACTTGAGATGAAAAAGAAAGGAAAGAAAGGGAAAGCAGCAGCATACCGAGGACCCAAGATCCTAAGAAGCCAGTTTTTCCTAGAACGTAGACACACACACGACATTTACAAAATAGCTTGGCCTCATGTGTACAGCCTTGGAAGATGTGCAGAGGAGTAAGATATAAGTAACATGCGACAGCCCCGTCGCCTTCTGTCCTGACATCTTGGGGTACCAAGAAATACACCTGAGAAGAAAAATGAAAAAAAAAAAAAAAAATCCAACTCCTATCCCCACTTATTTGAATCCTGAGCTTCATCTTACTACTGAGCAAGAATTCTTCGAAAAATTCATTGCCCGAAAATGCTCTTTCTCTCTCCAAATTCAAAGCCCAAGAAAAGCTCAAAAACACAGGTGGATAAAGACCACCGAATACCATCAGTGTGTCACGCCCACCAACAAGAGCCAGCAGAGAGTCCCTAGAAATGTGTCCTCCTTCCTCAAGGCCAGAGAAGGGATGACCCTGACTCTCTTCAACCTTGCCTTCTCTCTCCCTCTTACACACACCTACTCAACAATCAAAGTTTAAATGTGTGGAGTGCTAGCTTAAAGATTATCAAATATAAAACTTCACCATATAATATTTCAAATCACTCTATTTACAAGTTTATCTTTTCAAAAAAAAAAAAAAAAGTAAAAGATACAGTAATTCAACACAATTCAAGTTTTTCTTTTCTTCTTTCAACTTCCCTAAAGAGGAGTTCCAGAAGCAGGAAACACTCTGGGGCGATGCTGCCAACCCGAGGGGCTCCTGGGGAGCTTAAGAGTCCATCATTAGTTTGGAGTCTGTCTGCCCAGAGTCACTCTTGCAAGGACATTCTAAAGTGGAAGATACTGGGAACTCTGTTCCTTTGAAGGCCAAGTGACTGTGATATATCCAGACCCAACTTCCCCACTCCTGGCAGTCTTGCACAAGACCCAGCCCCTTCTGGACCAGGAAATTCTCTTTCTTAGAAGGTACCCATGCTACCTTCCAAGCCCCAACCTTTTGGTGTTCTCCTGGATCAAAATGGCTTACAATATAAGTCTTGTGCCTCAAAAGCCTGAGAAACAATTCCCTTTTTCTGAGTGGCAGTGAACATATATATCCTTTAAAACTACAGGCCATACAGTTAGCCTGGGAATCATCCTTGAAAGCTGCCAGGGCACCAGTGCTCAGCAGCCCAGGGCACCGCCAATGTAAGTGAGGGGCTAGAGGCAGTCAAGGGCAGGAGAAGGGACATGGAATGGGAGACCATGAGTGAACAAGTCGAGGGGAGGGGAGGATGTCACCCATGAGGAGGCAGCACATTGCCCCCTAGAAAGCAAACACTAGTTGCATGGAAGAGCAGAAGTATTAAGCCTGTATATAATTTAATCTCAAGAGGTTACTAGAGTTTGTTCCAAATATATCCTGATGCTGCTAAAATTCACCAGGAAGGAAAGAGTTCCCAGCTGCTATTCTGTCTGCCCCAAGCAGACCACTCTAATTCCTTGACCTTCTGTTTCAGGTGGTTGGTAAATCATTCAAAAAATGACCAAAAAGGGGGAAGAAAAAATATGTCATGCAAAAAGAGTGTTTTTTTTGTTTTTTTTTTTTTTTTGGTTTGGTTTCAGAGTAGGTTGGGTTGCCGTGGTTACGAGGTGATGGCAGCTCTTGGTGGCAAAGAAGTTCCTAGCTTGGGAGGGGGAACATGGGGGTGGGGTTGTGTTCCCTTGCATGAGAGGACTGAGCTGAATTCTGCTGATGTTTGGCCAAGGCTGCTTGGAGATGGTGAGAGATTGCATCTTATGTAAACAGTGCTGTAACCCCTCTCTCTCCTGCATGCAACCAGACAGACCCAGCTGCCTGTAGCACTGTGGGTCTCAAGTATTTAGAGATGGAGTAGAGAGAGTATCTACTGTAAACAGAAGCAACGGGCCCAGCCTGGACCTCAGAGCCAATGCCCAGCCCCGTTAGACTTAGCTACATTGCATGCTCTTGAAGACTACATACATCTTTCTTACTTTTTTGGATTTGGGTGACTATTGAAACAAAATGAATGCTCCCTATTTAGGGAGCTAAATGAGAGGAACGACTTCGTAAGCCTTTCTCTTGATTATCGAAATCAAATGGCCTCCCCTGCTGATTTACTTCTGTTCCGTGCAGTATCACCACATGCCAGCTGACATGATCATGGGGATGGGTGACACCAGAGTTCATAGAAACATTCGTGTTGACAGGTGGTAACTTAGTCAATCACCCCACATTTCTCAGTGGCAAAGAGAAATGGCCTACAACACTGGAATCAGCAGTTGTCATGGACACCATGGAAAGCTCAGCAGGTCTGCTGGGGTCACCAGTTAGAGGAACTCCACGTAGTTCTCAGGTATGAGGCCAGTCTTTCCGTCGAGAGTCCCCTCCAACCAGCCAGGCTCCTGAGATGGATGAACTATACCGGAAGAGGGGAGAGAGAGAGCGAGAAGAGAAGATGTTACAGGTAGGGCAGGTGGCAGATGTGTGTGCACATGAGAACAAATGAGTGCAATCGCTTGTTATATTCCACATTTCCAGGACTTGTTTAAACCAGGGCTTCTTAACTTTTTGTGGGACATAAGTTTTTCAATAAAGGTTACTCCAAATGTTATTTGTAACAGAAAAGGAAACAAAGATGTTCGAAATTTTACACAGAATTTTAGGAGTTTCCTAGACTTTCTGAAGTTGCTGGTTTAAACCAGAAAGAGGTGACAAATCTCTACTTTTTTAGGTTAGAAGTCAGTTACAGTGCTCCATCCATAAATTTATCTAACCATCCATCCATCTATCCATCCATCCACCCAATCCATCTACCTACCCAGGACTGCCTTTGTACCCAGTAGAGTGCCTTGGAGGAATGCTAAGAACTCATCTTTAAAGCTATCTAGCATGCATTTTAGTAATCTAATTATGAATTTCACTTCCTTTTAAATCCTTACCCTCTGCTTCCAACCTCCCTGAAAATTCTGTTTGGGTTTTTTGCATAGCCTTTGAACAGCCCCCTCTCGGTTCCACACATAACCTTAGTTTTCTTTGCTGTTCTCTAGAATTTTCCTCCCTCCTACATACAATACTGAAAGCTGTCTTCTTCCTCTCTTTCTTGCAACTTTCAAAATCTCCAGTTCTTTGATTTTTCAATATCCCCCCCCAAAAAAAACCCCCACTCATTTCTGTGCTATCACAATCCGTCTTCATGGAAATTAGTGATATTGTAAAGATTATATAAAATCCAGCTGAGTCTGCAAAGTTCAATAGCAGGAGGAAAAAGAGAAGGAATCACGGGACCTGGGGGGGGGGCGCGGATATTCATGCTTGTAAACTAGGAATATACAGATCACTCTTAATGGGAACGGCAACGTATTTGCTCTTAGTGTGTTAGGAAAAGTCCAATTTTCTGAGATTGTTTGGAAAGAATGAATTTTCTCTTATTCCCTTCCTAGGCTAATTAAGTGACTTCCTGAGCTTGTTTTAGAAAAGCATTTCCGCCCCCATTGCTACTATATAACTCTAGTTTCAGTTTTTAGGGAAAGAAGCAAGTATAGAAACAAAAGGAAGCAATGGGGGAGTAGCAAAAGGACACACATTGAGGCTTATAGGAGATCAACGTCAATGTAATCTTGAAAGCTTCTTCAGGAAAAGGCAAGCTCAAACATCTATTAGTTGGCCTCCACAATGCTTGCATAATTTTGTATCACTAGGCTTCATGAATAAACCAGAAATAGTAAGGGTACTTCAGATTCATGACGCCCACACAAGGAGGAGTCTGGAAGAAAAGTGCCACGGAAGAACACAACACAACTTAAAAGCAATCCGTCCTCTCCAATGATGAAACTCTCAACCTACCTCTAAGAGAAAGGAATAAGATACTAGCACCCAAACACCACCACCGCCTTCTGCCCAGCCACCCAGCTTACAATGTTAAGATCACTTAATTTCTGTACCTATAAACTGGTACTCTGTCATTGAGTTCTTGTGAAGTTCCAGGGGCCAGCATGGAGAAAGCAATCAGCAGAGAGCCACAACACAGCTGGGCTAGTCAACAGCGGATCCTGCATCATTTCACCAGTCACTTGGACTGCTCAACAAGGCTCTCCCCCAGTAATGGCCTGGTCTCAATACCCACCCAAGCTTAGGGGAACCTCAAATGTTCAGAACCAAAACAAACAAACAAACTCACTCCCCAAAATAAAAGGCCTAGAAAGAATAACCAACCAACCAAACAAAATAAAAACAAAAAAAGACCCCTTCCACTTTACAGCAGAGCTCCTAGTTGAATTGTTACTCCACCAGATAAACGTAGTCCCTCACTTTCAGACATTCTCCCTTCCTGGCCAGCTGTTCAAACACATCTCAGGTGTTGAGGTAGTAATGTCTACAAACATTAAAAATGGAATTTGCAGAGTAAGGGAAGAGTGAGAAGGGATAAAGGAGGTCCTCCATATTGAAGAACAGGAGCTGTGTCACAGGAGACAGCAGGGGACGGTGCAGCCCTCAGGTTAGACTGGGATTCACGGGGGTCTTCAAGCTGGGTTCATCAAGGCATGGTAGCAGACCACCCAAATCACCTAGATGGTTATTAAAACTGCAGTCTTGGACCCTAAGGCATGCCAGTTAAAACACAATCTCTAGGAGGGAGGCCCAGGGATCTGTCTTTTTAACTCATCCAAAGAAAGGTAAGGGTTATGACTTTTCTGTGCCAAAATGCCTCTGTAACGAGGGTGGTAATAAGAAAATGCAAATTCTCATTCACTGCTAGAGGAGGGAGGCAACATCAGATGTCCTCCCAGCTTCTGTTGTCTTCTGTTTCCTGTCCTCCCACTTCATGGCTCAGCTGAAGCCCTACTTCCTTCATAAATACTGGCATGGATTCTGATCTACCTGTACCCTCTTTTCTCCAAACTCCTGGAATGCTCATGGTACGTTCTGTATATTATTCATGGGTCCTATTAACATTGTTTAAATGTGTTAAGCTTTGCTTCCCTCTTTTTCAAAGGACACTTAGTCTGTACTGTCTCACCCAGTGACTCCCCTCTGCCTGGTGAATTATGACAGAAGCTAACAGTGCCTGGGAAGGAGTCAATGGACTGAGAGCTTTAGACATACATCAGTTTATTTGATCCTAAAGATCCTAGCTTGCATTTTACTATCTGTACTTTACAGATGAGAAAATTAAGGGTCAGAAACATAAATTAATTTGTACAGCAGGATCACAATGGTAGAACTAGTGTTTGAACCCAGCTTGTTTGACTCCACAGAGACCATGCCCTTTTACAAACCACTGCACCTATATTCAACCAGAGAATGTGATCTTTATATGGGGATAAGAATGATACATATGCACATACTAAGAATGCACATATACATATATAAGTACATGCCAAGTGGTGGCTTTTTGCTAATGCTTTGCCTGTACCAACTCCTTTCATCTTCAGAATGACTGTGGAGTTGATTCTGCTATTAGCCTCATTTTACTGATAAGAAACTGAGGCTCAGAGAGTTTAAGCATCTTGCCCAATATTACAAGCTGACGGGGAATGGAGGTGGATCTGAACCCAGGGCATCTGACCAAAGAGGCTATGGTCTAACCACTATAGCTTTTGCCTAGCCCAGTGCTTTGAACGTCAGTGATGCTCATAAGTACTTGTTGAGCTCAACTGAGCCAATGTCCAACTTTCTGAATTGCACCAATGTCCAATGTGCTATATAAACACACAGAGTGTTTCCATGAGTTGCCCAGGCAGCTCTCCAGCCCAGCAAGCATCTAATATAAGCTGCTGCTGACATGGATGTGCTTTCTGCCAACCACTTTCTCTCAGCTCCAGCCATACACACTCCCTACACCCCTGAACACACAACTCATGCTCTCTCCTTTCCTTCTCTCACGGTGGACAAGCAGCAAGCATGTGGCTAGGATCTCTAATGGCTGACTGCTCCAAAAGGAAGCAGCACTGGCTGGAAGAGGCAAAAACTCTTGTGTAGCTGAATACATTTACTCATTTAACAAGCATTTATTAAGCACTTACCCTGTGCCAGACACTGTGCTAGGGAACCCTGGACACAGTACTGAGCAAGCAGAAGGATTCTGCTCTTGAATCAAGGCAATATATTAATAAAGAAGCACATAATTTTAGGGAGTGATGAGGGAAGAGAGAGAGACTGGGATAGGGATGCAGGTATGGAGAGGAGCTCAAAAAAGCTAAAACCTAAAGGATCTAAAGGAGCTAGCCAGGCAGCAGATAATTCAAGTGCAAAGGTCCTAAGGTGGCAGAATGCCTGGTATGATTTCACAACAGTGGTCTGCAAATTTTTCTCAAAGAGCCAGATTGTAAATGTATGTCTCTACTCAACTGTGCCATTGTAGCTCTATAGGTAATATGTAGACAAAGAGGCATGGGTAGCTAAGCTCCAATAAAATTTCATTTACAAAAACAGTCAGTGAGTGAGGAAGGGAAGGGCTGGGGGTTAGGAGCTGGTCTGTGGAGGCACTCACCAATAACTGTGGGAGGCCAGGAGTATGTGAAACAGAATAACATGGTGTGATTTCCAAACATCACTCTGGCTGCTGCACAGAGAATGGGTTATGGGGACAAGAGTTGACGTGACAACTATATAGGTAGCTGGTGGAAACACCTGGGTAAGAGATGGAGGCGGCTTGGGTTTGTGTTTGGATTTGGCAGTAGAGACAGCTGTGGAGTCCAAAAGACTTCACTGAGGACCTCCCCCCAAAACCCCACCGGTGGAATAGCTCAGTGGTCCCCTGGGAGGGTGTTCTCTATTGCGGAAACCCAGGGCAGCCCGATCTTACATTCATGCAGTACCCCATACCCTGGGAATGAATGGATCCAGCCCACCTCAAATCTTGAGGGAAGTATCCCAAGAACCCAATTTTAGTGACTACCATGTGAATTTTCCAAGTACCACTAATCACATTGCCATAAAATGACTAATGCTCCTGAGAACACAACTTATTTCTCTTTCCAGTTACTATCTGAGGTGCTCCTGGTGAAATGGGCTATTTCCTAGTAGACTGGCAAGGGCTGACAGTGGAGTTATTTCCGAGTATTGCACACCCATTCCCCCCTGCACAAAGTCCAAAAGCTGACTGAGCAGCCACCTCAGATTCACAGCACAGGCCTCTGGAATCCAAGGGCTTGTTGATTAATCATTGCGAAATAACAGAGTTTCCCCTCAGGGTACCCCTCCTTCTTCCTCCTTATTCATTCTTCCTGATCCTGAAAAAGACAACACACAGGAACTCGAACTCTTGAAGCCTGTCATTAAGAAACCTTGTTCCTATTGGTCTGATGATTTAATCTCACAGCTACAGAGCATCCAACTTAAACAGCTCTTACCTGATGTCTCCAGAAACAAACTAGCAAGGGAGAGAACAAAGGAAATGATGTCCCTGCCTAACATGCTAACAGCTTTTTCTCCTGTAATGCCTGATTTCTCCAACAGAGGTGAAGGGAGGGGGGAAATGGGGTATGTGTAGCCTTTTCTAGGAATTACCACAAAAAGAGTATTCATGGGGTGCCTGGATGGCTCAGTCAGTTCAGCATCTTTTGGTTGACTTTTGGTTTCATCTCAGGTTGTGATCTCAGGGTCCATCCTGGGATCAAGCCTGGCAGCAGGTTCCCTGCTCAATGGGGAGTCTGCTTGCTTGGGATTCTCTTTCTCTGCATGTCCCCATTCCCCGCGCCCCCTGCCCCATCATGCATGCTCTCTTGTTCTCTCTCTAAAATAAATAAGTAAATAAAATAAAATAAGTAAATATATATATAGTATAAAATAAATATATTAAAAATATAATATTTATATAAAATAAATATATATAAGTATAAAATAAGTAAATAAAATAAATAAGTAAATCTTTACAAAGTGGATTCACATTTTGTCAGATCCTTCTTTGACTGCAGCTCAGTCAACACTGAGAGGTGTTTTCTTTGGGGTTTCATTTTGCCTTTTGCTCCTCAGGGAATGTGAAAGGGCATTCCTGATTAAAAACAAGCTGATGTCAATGACCTCTGCCATGACTCCCAGAGATCACAGGAAGGCATGGATAAGGTCTCTGACTCTTAAACCAAACCTCTTTCCCGCTCTCCTTTATCATTATAGGATTTACAATGATGACCAAGTTGTGTGGTGCACTCAGTCCCAGGACGTGCTAGGCAGAGCACCCCGTAGGGAAGGAAAGGACTTGGCAGTTAAAAATCACCTAGATTTCTTTTCCTTCCTCTTTGGTTACCTACTTAAGCTGCTTCAAAAAGGAGACTTAAAAAGGTGGGAAGGTGACATGAAGCAACCTCTCTGTAGAACAGTCTGGCAGCTCCTTCAATTGTTTAACTGAGTTTCTGTGGGACCCAGTAGTACCTCCGCCCTCGCCCAGGTCTATCACCAAGAGATCTCAAAGGTGTCTAACAAAAATCTGTACGTGCATGGTTACAGCCGCATTGCTCCTCACGGCCAAAAAGTAGAAATAATCAAAATGCCATTAACTGATGAGTGGATAAATAAAATGTGGTATATCCACACAAGGGAAGACTACCTAGCAATAAAAAGGAAGGAAGTCCTGATGTACACTCCAACAGGGATGAACCTTGAAAATACTATGCTAGGTGGAAAGAGCCAGTCACAAAGTCCACATACTGTGTAAGTCCATTTATATGAAATACCCAGGGCAGGCAAATTAATAATGACAGAAAGTAGAGGAATGGTTTCCTGGCTAATGGGGGAGGACTGGGGGGGCTAAGGGGCACAGTTGGGGGTGATGAAGATATTCTGGAATTAGATAGCAGTAATGGTTGCACAACTCTGAATATACTGAAAAACACAGAATTGTACATTTTAAATGGGTAAACTGTATGGTATGTGGGTATCTCAAGAAAGTTGTTTGTGGGGGGGAAAAAAAAGGAAGAGGGTTGCCCTTGAAAAAAGGAGTCACAAACAAGATACACACACATACACATACCTTTTGAGAGTTTAGACCAAGTTTGCCCCTAAGATCAGGGGTCCTTTGTGTAGTCACAGGGAATAGCTGATAGGAACATGACAGTCCCTGGCCCACAGGAGCAGTGAACTGGGGTTCAGAGGACAGACTTTAAGTTCTGGATTCACGTGTAAACGTGGGAATGTCTCAAATCCTGCCCATCTCTAGGCAGAAGGCCTGCCCCTGCTGGCAGGGCAGGACACAGAAGGCCTGCATGCAGCCCACGCAGGTCTGTCTGCTGGGAATGCTGCGTCATGTTAGGGCTGCAATGGGACTCCACCACATGGGTCTATTCAGGCAGAGCACACTTGTCAATGACATGGCTCTGGACAGCCTTCCGTGGACCCATGTCACCTCAGGTCTGCCAGGGCCGGAATGCTCCAGCTGCTGACAGGAGAGGCAGCTCAGCTGGCTGGCTGTGCACTTGGATATGTAAAGCACCCAAGTGAAAGTTAATGGAGACAAGGTTTAAGGACAGTGTTTTGGGGCTTAGAGAACCATACAAGAGGACACACGCCCAGCAGGCCACATACAGTCATGGGCTCACCCCAGCTCCTGTAGGCTCAGAAGGTCCTAGTGTGACCTAGGAATCCCCCAGGTGCTCTGTGACCTGTCTGCCCATGCCTAATTATTATCTCTGCAACGCTGAATGCAGGGCTGGGCAAACAGGGGGCTGCCCCTTCACATGGAGGTGTACTCAAAACTGTCCCCAGGAGTCCATCTTTACTTGGCTTAGAGGCTGCTAAAGATAGCCAGGACTCAGAGGGCCAAGGTGTGGTACCTACTGACCAGGCAAGAGCCAGGCCTGTGTTATAGGAGGGACAAATATAAAAGGGTCACAGTGAGCTATGAGAACATCAGGCTCTTAGATGGGCATAATGATGGCAATCATCATCATGATAATAACACTGAATGCTTAATGTGTTGAGTATGCTCTTAAATATGTGATGTGCACTACTGCACTTCTCCCTCACAACCCTCTTATCTTTACGTGGCAGGGGACAGAACTGAGAAACAGAGAGTTTGTCACTGCTGCATTTCACACAGAAGCAGGTGGTTGAGCCTGGACTTGCACTTTGGTGGCCTGAATCTAGAGCTGAGGCACTCCAGTGCTACATGGGGGCCTTGGCTGCTCTGGATTTCTGGCTCTTGAGCAGGTGGCAGGAGGTGTGACCTAGGACAAAGTGGGGCACTCAGCCCTGAAGGGGAGAGCTTGGGCGACAGGCACTCAGCCCTGCTCAGGAACTCTGCCACTACCCCACCGGAGGTCAAGAAGGCAGCCCGTGAAAATGTCTGCTTTCTGAAATCAGGCAGCAGCTCTGGGTTTCTCCTGTGGGCAAAAGAAGGGACCCTTTCACCCAAGAACCCAGTAAGATTAACCCCAAAGGAGAACTTCATCTGGCAAAAATCTCAGCTACAACAAAGACTCTGGCTTTTTCCCAGAATCCTGATTTTTCTCTTAGGTAAATGGTAAGTTACGACCAACTGTGACATCAATAGTCACTTTGAAAAATAATACCCTTTCCTTATTTTCGGGAGGAAAACAAACAAAAACCAACAAGAAAAAGGTACAGCAAGTAAGACTGGTTCCCAGTTCTACCATGAGGGTGCCACGACTCCATTTTCACACAGGATACTTGAGCAGGACAGTTGGGAGTCTGCTGGGAGATGGCCCCGAGGGAGTCCACTCTACACTCCCAACAGTCAGGGGGAGGACAAGCATGGCTGCATGGAAGCTCACTGACCCCGAGCTTGCCCAGTGCCCTGCTAGCCAGGAAATAAGCCTCACCTGCTATGGAGAGTGAATGCCACTGAACCCAGGAAGAGAAGAGGCACAGACCCTGCGTGCTTCAGTCTTCACCCTGAGCCGGCCACTTGCAAGATCCCTGTTCTCTGCTCTGCTATCTCCTATCCTCTGTCCAGTGCTCAGACTTTCAAAGCCACTGCCAGGGGCTGAGCAGAGCCCTGTCCAGGTACACATTCACTTTTTTTTTCTTTTAAGTTTTTTTTAAAAATATTTTATTTATTTATTTGACAGAGAGATCACAAGTAGGCAGAGAGGCAGGCAGAGAGAGAGAGGAAGAGAAGCAGGCAGAGAGAGAGGAAGAGAAGCAGGCCCCCTGAAGAGCAGAGAGCCCGATGCGGGGCTCTATCCCAGGATCCTGGGATCATGACCTGAGCTGAAGGCAGAGGTTTTAAACCACTGAGCCACCCAGGTGCCCCCACAGTCACTTTTCATGTCCAATACAGCTCCATGAGGCTGAGTCTATCCAAGTGAAGACTTCTGTAGACTGTCCTACTCTTGACAGTGCCTCTAGAAGTCTCGCTGCTACTCCCCTAGCCGCCCTACCACACTTCTTTTCAGTCTTACCCATTCAAGAGAGAGAGACTGTATTTTTTTTTTTCCTCGTAGGAACTTTGAAAACTACAGGTTTTTTTTTTTTTTGCTCCCCTACCCCTCCCTCCCACAGCTCTGCAAGGGGATGAGAAACTCACCATTGTCGAAGACCGTGCCTGCTGTGAACGAGAGTTCTGAATCATGTTCAGCTTTGCAGGCATATAAGGCTTTTGCCTTCCGGAACGGTGTGCTGTGTGAAAACAGGAGTTTATTTAGCAGTATTTTTAAACCTTCTGAAAGCCCCAGATATGTAATCTCTCTCATTCACTTCCCTGCAAGCCACCTAGTTGTCTCTTGCGGCAACAGCCTGACAAGGCAGCCAGATGGCAAAACATGAGGTGGAAAAGTTGCAAAGGTCACCAGAGAAAAATGAGAATTATTCAGAGACAAGACATAAGCCCTGAGAAACCACACTTCTTGTGGGGTCACCTTGTGTCATGTGAAACTCTGCCTAGGAGTTACAACACCTGAACAATGGGAATATAGGCTGAGACCCATTCTTGGAGCAGGAGTAGTTTGGGGAAAGGGAGGCCGGGCAGCTTCCCAGTTGCTCTGGAGAGCACTCACAACAGACCTGGTTGAAAACTGGCAATGCTCAGAGAGTCAAAAAAGCAGAAATTCTAACAACCATGTTTCGGCTCTAGGCCACGGGATGACATTCGCTTTCTCAGATGTCACTTATTTCTCATTGGGCTGGTGGAGCAGGATTCCAGAGCTGGAACTCCCCGACCCCCAGGGTAAGGCAGGGAACAGACAAGTTGTGTGTGTGAGCACTTACATGAATGTGTGTGGGGAGCGTGGCGAGGAAGAAGGGAGGGGCAGCATGACGTATATATGTGCATCAAAATAATTTCTGAAAAGCTCTCAAAGTGACTCTAGTGTACAACCAGGGCTAAGAACCACTGTTCTAGATTAGGAGTTGGCAATCTCTTGCTCTAAATGGCCTAGCAGTGAGTATTCTAGGCTTTGTGGGCTATAAGAACTCTGTTGCAATTACTCAGCTCTGCCTTGTGGCATAAAAACAGCCATAGACAACATGTAAATGAATTTGTATGGCTATGTTCCCTCAAAACTTTACTTAGAAAAAACAGGTGGTAGGTTGAACTTGATCTAAAGAGAAAATTGTAAGAACCGGTAAATCCCATTACCTTCTATCAATTTTTGCTTTGATATCCAAATAGTTCCAAATAACATTTAACAGTCAGAAGTTGACTCTTTATTTGCTAAAAGTAATCTCTTCTCCCTCTGAAGAAGTACTTTTAGGAGCTCAGGGCAGAATAACAAAAGAGCAAGTAGGTCCTCTGGGTTAAACAATTATTCCAGGGATGGATTATTTACTCTAGCTTCATCTGACTAACAGAAAGCCTCCAGGAGCCAGTGATGCTAAATGCCCTCTGGCACACTGATTTCTAGCAGCCAATTGAGATTTAGGTGAGGAAAGTCTGGTCTTAGGTAAACCCAGATAAAAATCACAAGAGGCAGGGGTCTTGGGTCATTATGACACTGTTATTTCTCAGAGTCACCAAATCCAGCTTCTTTTTGGGAAGGAGAAGCCATGGATGGATGGATGGACACTTATACTGGGACCAGGCATCAGAAGGTCTAGTCTTGGCTCCATGAAAACTGAAGGAAAGATAGTTTAAAAGTTCTGCTGCACAGAATGATCATGATAAATGATTATCTAGAATTGTTGCTGGGCATATTTTACCATTCTTTTCTCTGGTCTTCTAGTGGCCAACAGATGATGGCCAGGCGGGAGGAAATTGGGAAAGTGGGAGAGAATAAAGTGGATTCACTGGGAATCAAAGAAAGAAGAGCCATCAAAATTCCTGAGCTTTAAGTGGAAAACAGCTCTTTCTGGGGTAATTGTCATTAAACTCAGAATAGAGCTCTGCACCAGAGGCATATTCTGTGATCTAACTGAACCAAGTCTGCATATTGTCAGGAAGGGCCAAACATCCATTGTGCAACTTTCCATGGAGGGCAAAATAGTGTTTTTGTTTTTGAGGGAGTGGGAGCCAAGAGGAGGAGTTGCCTGGTTATAAAAAGTGATAAAATGGCCCATATCCCATAATGGCAGGCAAGGAGAGCCTAGAAGGTAGAAGGAGAATCCATCTGACATTAACCTTGGTCACTGGTCCCTGAGGACAGTTCACAGCCGGTGGGTAGAGTACATAGACCAGGGATAAGAAAAATCAAAGGTGAGGGTAAGATTACTGAGGCAAGCCTCCTCCAGCTGGATTTTCATAGAGGTTACTTATTAACTTCATTAAATAAAAGGAATGGGACAAAATGGGCAAACCAGGGAAGCCAAGTGGGGTATCTGGCAGGAATCAAGCAGAGGGAATGGTCTCAGGTGCTGAAGTTTATCATTCAAGAGGAGTAAATTTTCTACTAATGTTAGGCTTTTGGAATTGAATCAAGTGACAATAAAATAATCCATTAAAAATAAAAACAAAGATCAGGAAAGGGACTTGCTTTTTTTTTAGATTAAGAGGTGACTGACCATCTACAAGAAGGTCTTTTCCCCTGAGACCTCCTATTCCTGTTTCCCAGGACCAGGGCTGCCAAATAAAGTACAAGACACCTAGTTAAATTAGAATTTCAGATCAACGAGAAATGCTTTTGTAGTAGAAGTATGTCCCAAATACTACATAAGAGAAATCATTTGCCATTTATTTACCATTCAAATGTAACTGAATATTCTGTATTTTCATTTATTTGCTAAACATTTGCTAAATCTGGCAATTCTATCCGGGAACAGTCTTATCTTTTTTAAAAGTTTGTCAGCCCAACAGGTCCAGGGTTCTATGTTATATTCACTCTCAAAAGCCCCAGTAGCTTGCTTAAGGTAGGGTTCCTACCAAAACAGATCCTGTTGGCACTGAGGTTGTGTTTGGCTTTGGCTCTGACTTAAAAAAAATTAAAACTCCCCACACCAAGCATCCTTGGCTCTCTGGCTCCCCATTCTCTGCAATGCATCTCAACACTGGACACAGAGAGCCTGAGGTGCCTTCAGCTGCTCCTGAAACAGTGCCCTTCAGACCTCAGCTGGCCTTCAAGGGCATGAACAAGTTTGGAACCTTCTGCTGGTTCATTTTTAATTTTCGCCTCTGAGCATGGCACAAGGCCAGAAAAGCACTCAGAGGAGCTTCCCTCAAATGCCCTTGCAAACCTTGCAAAATGACGACCCACTGTCCATCAGATGACACTACAAGGAGGTGGGGCTAGCCAGACTGGCAGGATGCAACAGCTTGATCATTCAGGCCAGGGACCACTGTGTAAAGGGAAGCTATGGTTTAGGGGCTGGGAGCTTCTCTAGGGGTAACAGGAAAGGGAAGTGTGAAGAGAATATGCTTCTACGACCCTTCCTCTGCTGTGCTATTAAAGTCATCTTCCTTCCTGCGCTTGAACTAAGAAGCACTGAAAATGCTTGGAAGTGGGGAGAGGGAATCATTCCCAGAGGAGACATTACGTAGAAGTTCACAGGACCATTTATTAGGTCCTATGGAGTGTTTACTTTTTAAAAGCTCTGCCAGGGGAAAGAAATCTGAAGCTTCATGCTCTTGAAATGAATTTGGGGAAAAGGCCCCATTGGACCTGAACAACAGGTATGCCCCCATCTCTTGGCTGCATACCCCAATGGCAGTTAGGGGACTTTAATCCTCTCTGTTGGCTAGGACTGATGGGCTAGCTCCCAGTAGGGTCTCCATCTGTGCTCACCTCGGCACACACACTTAGCCCTGTGACAGCTGATTCCAAGCCCCAGTCTGCTTTTCCTATTTCAAAATGGCAGATTCCTAAAGTGTTGTGGAATAGTATCATCCAAATGGTGCTATTTTAATGATGGCCAGAGTGGGCAGTTCTGAATAACCATGACCCCAGACCTACTACAATAGCAGATCCTATTGCCACTGTGCTTTGTCAATCATCAAATGCTTTGGGAGATGGAAAGGAGTAGCTGAAGAAAGAAAAATACAAAAAAACAGACCCGGAAAACTTGTTGGGTGATGGAACGGAGTACAGAGGTGGAGATACTGGTTAGGCAATAGGCCCCCAAACTCAGAGACACAAAAAAAGTGAACATCCTCAAAGCATAGAATATGTTCAGCTTTTTACCTGAATGATTCTACCATTCTGAGTCCCCCAGTCCATTCTGTTCAAGGGACCAGTGTTTTGAAGATTTTACTTCCCTTTGTTCAAAATGAAGGAAACACTTGCTAATGACCAAGCCTCTTCTATGAGTAGTGATGCATATTGGGAGGTGGCTATAGTTTGCTGCAGTTCAGGTCTTCATGGGGGAATGAGTGACTGAACTGCTCTGGTTAGATCCATGCCATATCTCATGTCCTAGAAAGTTAATGTCTCCCAAAGCACCCAGAATATGTCAGAAATAATGAGGAAATAACTTGAGTGTCAGAAAAATAGGGTCTGAATTTTAACTTTATTCCCAGGATGAGGATAAGAGTATATGAAGAAGCTACCTTTCCCACCTTCCACTGCAAAGCTAGACAGAAAATCAGGAAGAGCAGGGCAGGCTCTGCAGCTGGGAGTGGCATGGAACCTTAGGTTTGGGGGCACCCACATGTTTGGAGGAAAGAGTGCTGAGTTGAGGACAAATAATCCTGAATTCTGGATGGGCTCTCATCCACTGGTGGGACTACAGTCAACTCTCTGTGCCTTAGTTTCTTTTCTCTGTAAGACCATTCAGGCCATTTCTCCTCTCATTCTCACAAGATGATAGAATGCAATGATAGACTGGAAAGATCCTGGAGAAGAATAAACTAATATATACATCTCTCTATATAAATAACATGGGTTTTCTTTTTTAAAAGTGAGACTCAATGTTACAAATTATTTAAGCCTCTCTGCTGGACCCATCCTTCAGGTAAAAAAACAGCTATGAGAAAAAGATGGACAAGAAAATACTGTTAAGGCTCCGGGGACTTATGATGCTTTATAATTGGGCTCTACATTTTAGTTGTCTGCAAGCAGAAACTAAATTTGAGAGAGACACAGCCTTAGGATTCATATAGCAGAGAGATTCTTTATTAATTAATTTATTTCTTTCTTCTTAATTTCTTTCTTAATTAATTAATTCTTTTTTTATTTAAATAGCTTCTTTTCTCTGAAGAATTAAGTCTAGACATCCTCAAACCAGAGGAGAAGAACTAGATCAACTCTGAGAAAGAGGTGCTGCCTATTCCCAAGAGTGCTAAGGGTCCATGATGCATGGAGATCGGAGATCGGAGATCGGAGCACACAGAGGGCAAGGAGGCAGCCATGATGATTTAAAGAGAAACTGCTTCACATCTCCATCCTTTATTCCATTACATTCATCTCTCTCATGACTCTGGTTTTAGCAACTAGGGGTCAATGCTCATGGCCAACAGTCAAACCTCACAAATAAATGCTGCCTGATGCTACTTGATAAAAATGAGGGAAGGAAAGACCAGTATGTGTCTCAGCACTGTTCCCTCTGGTATTATCTTATACCAAAGCACAGAGAAAGCTCCATGACTCAGAGAACAGGGGCCCATCCAGGAGGCACTCTTTCCCCAAACTCCAGGCATCACGGATTCATTCAGAAATTGGAGGAAGGGTTCAGAGAGATGTGGAAAATGCCATGCTGGTTCATGCACATGTCCCTCCCAGCTTCGGTCTCTGAGGCTGGAATCACAGGAGGGCAGAGGCTAGCCACCCCCACTGTTCCTGACTGGCTTTGGATAAACAGGAATACATCGGTCATCATCCATGATTTTACCTGGAGTCTTCGCGAACCGCTTCTTCTGGCCTGTCAAAAAGCAAGTGCAGGTTTGGATGGCGGGGAACAAAGTTGACGAAGAGGCTGAACACTGCATGAAGAGAGGACCAAGCCAATGAGAGAGCAACAGCAGCAACAGAAAACCAAACAAACCCTGCAACAGACCTGATGGGGGATGAGTCGCTGGACGTGGATGAGGTGGGCATAGGGCTGGATGGCGCCGAGAACATGGGCCAAGATGGCGAGAGGGGTGAAGTTGGGCTTGGATTCGGGGGGCTGCAAGACAGAACAATCAGAAAACTCGTCAGCACAGAGGGAAACCACAATGGGGGCATGAGGTTCATGGGAGGCCAAATGATGGGGAGCTGGAGCAGACAAGGAGCACTGAAACCTGGCTGTGTTGTCAGTGCCAAGTCACATTTCTCCAGACCAGACCTCGGTATATTCCAAGTAGCATCTCTTCTGCAATTCTTTGGAATATTAAGGAGTCTCTCTGCCCTGCAGAACAGCTGCTTTCTAGGTCACAGGAGCTTTTTCGACGGTGTGCCTTGCCCACTGGTGGAAGATGGCCTGGGCCCATGTGTGTGAGCTCCCACTCATACTCTAGCACCAGCCCATGTGGAACAGAGATAGTTTCTAAGAGGCCTTCAGGTTCCACTGCTGTGAGAGTGTTTTTAAAGTTGGATCTCAGCAAAAATGACCATTTTTCTGGGCCACACGGGCCATTCAGCCAGAAAACAATTTCCTGTTTACATTTTTAACTAAACGGGCTGTGTGCCATTGAAGACTCAGAGAAGCAGTGCATCAGAAATACGATAGCAGATGAAGGGTCTGGACGCACACCTCTCAGGAGAGGGCACACATTACCCACAGCATTGAGGTTCCCCTGAGGTTTGCTTTCCAGGCCTGCCCTTTCTCTTTTCATGGATTTTGGGCATTGTGACGCTCTAAGAAAAAGCCCCACAGGGAAGGCAATGAAAAAATGAGGAACAGAAATCTTCAATCTGTCATTTTGTTCTTTGATGGGTAGCTGATCAAAAGTTTACAGGGGAAAGGTTAAAATTACTCACTGAAACACAGCTTATGACTTTTAACTGGACACGTTAGCCCTTTGACTTATTTCTACAAATTACACAAACATCTTAGCAACTCCATAAAATCATATTAAATCACAGATTGTGGGAAGACCAATGACTAAGAAAACAATGTGGAAATCGCCCAGCCACAACACCCTCTGTAGTCCTGAGCCTCAGCCGACTGCTGGAATGTTTGATCCAAGCACTTTATCAGGGGGGAAAATGACAGCAATCCAATTCCAGTGCAACAGACTCTCTAAACATAGTGGGATTTAGCAAGAATGCATAAATGTTCTACTTAATGGGCCATTCTCAATTCAGACATGAGATCTAATAATGGTTCTAATTACCTATGGTTATAACATACATTCTCATGGAAATATACAGTAAAACCTATCACATGAGTTCACCAGATATCCACAGACTAAAGGAATGAAACACTTATTTAATGCCATTACGTACATTATATTTCTAGAACATAAATTCTATAAGGGCAAGGATTTGTATCCATTTTGTTTACTGATCTATCTCTAATGCCTAAAATAGTGCCTGTAAGTATTCAAGAAATAATTATTGAGTAAATTAATAAATCTCATTTAACTTTGCCAACAAGCTAAGACACACAAAACAAATGTGGAAGCTTGGGGCCAATTTGAAACTTGCCTCTAAGTGACAGGGCCGAGGTTCAGACCCTGTTCCCCTGGCCGTCAGCCCTGGGTTCTGGCGACCATAGAGTCCTATCTCTAGGGTAGCAGGACTGGCTCTATTCCTTTATGCTGTGCCAAGCTTCCTTATAGGCCCGGTCACAGCACTAGAAGCCTTCTTAACCACTGATTTACGAGTTTCCTTTAGATCCCTGCCACATTTACAAAGGAAATTGGGAATGTAGCAACAGACAGATTCTATAAGACTCAACATATTGTAAATTCTCCAATCCTGCCTTCAGTCTTCTCTCTGGTAGATTCACATAGCAGATGGAATTCATATAATATAAGAGATTAAATTCTAAAAATATGGCTTTTTTCTTTTTCTCAAGTAATCCAGCAAAAAGCTACTGAGCATACAATATGTTCAAACACAATAAATGGAAAACAATTTAGCATTTGCCAAGGTCCCTAACCTCAAGAGTTCCCAATCTATTTAACAAGATCGGACTGACCAAAAAGGAACTATAACATAAGACAGTAAGATTTGGCAGCTGAGGGATAAGTTACTCTCTTATTAGTTGAATACCTTCTCCTGCTTGACTCTGTCTTGAGTCCTGAGAGAGAGTGCTGCCTCATTTTAACTGTGCAGTCCTCATTTTCTTCTATGGCTGCAGCTAGTGAGCAAGACCTTGCTTTCTCAGGCCTCTCCCCACAATACTCCCTTCTCGATAATGACCTAGTAGGCAAGGCCTGGCCATGACTTCCAAACTGCAAGCCAGCCCAGGAACCCAAGATCTGACCAGGGAAAATTTGCAAGTTCAAGAGAGCAAGCAGCCCAGGCCAAGAGGCCTGAACTCATCTGTTCCTCTGGTCAGTGGTCAGCACAGGACAATTAAAAAGTCTTAGGACTTTTTGTTTGTTTGTATTCTTTTTTCCTTTTTAGTGGCTTTTATAAGTACAAAACACCTCCAGCTTCCTATCTCATTTGTACAAGAATCATGCCTTTGGCTAAAGGCATAGCTGGGGACATACTCTATAAACACAATGTGGGCTCTGAATGTTTTTTCACATCCATGCCTATCAAAGTGGTTCTTGGCCAGTAGTACGTGGCTGAAATTATCTGGGGGTACAGTTGGAATTCCAAGGTATTTGAAACTATTATAAGAACTTACTCTTCAATCTCCATGTCACTTATTGTACTGACTGTCATTTTTAACAACTAATAAAATTTCATTTGTTTGCTTGTGTTTTACTCATAGCAGTGACATTTATTTGCTATAAAATGACCACAATTTAAAAATTTATGATGACTATATTTTAGCATAAAAATAAAATGCACACACCACAGTACTCTGATTTTTTAAACTGCTGGAATTATGCTTTTTACTCATTTGTGCTCAGAATCATGTCAATAAAACTTATGATCAGCAATACTATAGAACGTGTGTTATTTATTTAATGATGGATATCTATAGCAAAAGAATGACAATAATATATAACTATTATTCCAAGAAGCAAGGAATACATTTTATTTTAATTGTGATACAACTCAGACACAACTCATATAGGTGGGAAATAAGATCACACAGATGATGCTAATGGCCCAAGACTGTATAATCTTTCATTTCCCTTCAGTTCCAAAGTGACTGGCTATAGCTTACGGAAAAATGACAACAGCAGACAAAAATAAACAAACAAACAAAAAAACCTCTCCCTTAAAAAAACCCAAAACAAAACACACCAACAATAAAGGTCAGTTTGCTACTGGCTCTGAAGCTGCTATCAAATTCTCACTTTCCCTAAGGAGGCCAAAGATAACAAATGACTGAGGTTAGGATAGGAGAAAGTAATTTTGTAACTACAGTCTTAGCAGATGAGCCCCTAAGGCTTCTCTACCATCCTAAGAGTAAGGCTGTGAGTATCTGAGCTGAATGCCCCAGCACATTTTTCATTTCTGGGGTTCTGCCTGTACCCTACTCCTCTCCCCACCCCCTTTAAGGCCAGCTACAACAACAACAACAAGAGCTTAAACTTTAGCATGAAATGAATATTTGCTGTTTTAGTTTGGATTCAACTGGAAGGCTTATAATAGTTTAGTCTGCTGGTCCACAGTGTCCTCAAAAGGAGTCCAGTCAGTCCTGTTGACATTCACTGGACAGTGAAGAAAGAATGGTTTAGGAAGATAAGGCTCAAAGGCCTGGCAGCATGTTGGGTTGTGGCCAATAGTTCAAGTACAGTGTGTGGCATTATCATCAGCTTGACACCCTTCTGTGGTGACTCACTTGAATGATGGAACGTCTGGTATACCAGCCAGGGCATGCCTGCCTTACTATGGACAGTGCTGCCCCAGCAGGCTCCCAATCTCATCATGCATGTGGCAGACCCAGACTAGTCTCCACTCTATGGCTTTTAAAACCTGGTGCAAGATGAGCAGTAAACTGACCATTAAGAAGAAAGCTAATCTTTGAAGATTCTGATACTCAAAATTATAGATGGCCTTGTAGAAAACTAGAAAATACCAAAAGCAAGAAAAAGCAATACAATCATAATTTATAACCACTGATAATCATTATTGATATCTTGGCATATCTTCTCATTTTGGAAGGAATAAAACTACATAGTAGCCTGTTATGGTTTTTTTCCCCACTTATTAAAGCATTTTTGAATATTAAATAGCCTTTGCTATCACATTCTTAAAATGACTAGAGGGGTATTTTATCATATGGTATATACCCTGATTTACGCAACCTTTCTCTTATTGTGTATATTCAGATTATTATGTCCCTCTAGCTATCATAAAGAGTGGGGCAACTCGCATCCTTGTTGAAGATCACTGAATGTATGTTTCCTTAGCATAAATTCCTAGAAGTTAAATTACTGTGTCAAAGGCTAGGAGTCCTTTTTAAGGGTACTGATACATCCTAGCAAATAGATTTGCACAACAGTTCTGCTGAACTGCATTCCCACCAACAATTCCTGGAGGCTGTCCCTTCCCTCTCACCGTCACCCGAGCAGCAGGAGGCATCATTAAAAAAAAATTAGACTTTTTTTTTTTTTTCCCTGTTGGGCTCTACTCTTTCCTAGCACTTCTAGTGATGTAAAAATGAATACAATTCCCTTCTCTTGTTCTGTTTCCATCTGGAAGCAATGTTTAATTTTCCAAAGGGCATTCTGCCAAGAAGGCAGTGTAGGAAAGAACACAAGCAGGTAGACAGAGAAGACAATGTAAGCCTGGAGAGATAGAGCCCTCGTCAAATGGTGTGGCTGACCGAAGGGAAAGTGGGAGTGACAGATGGTCAGCCCATTCCTGGACTCTTAAAGATGGGACTAACTAGGAGGGGTGAGGTATAGAAGAGTGTCCGGATAGTCTTCTGCCAGGTGTGTACTATGGAGAAGTCAAAAAACTGGCACTTGCTCCTCTCTGCCAGGCACTGGATTGTGATCTATAGCCCAGGTTCCCAGTCACATATGTTGGGCCTGGGCAAGGACTGTGAGATCACTAGCCCAGGGCTGACCTTAATGTACCATCAGTCTTCTCTTCCCAATTAAGTACAGAATAGGAAGGTGCTATTAAATCCAAGGGGGTATGCTTGTCTTTCCCTCCATCCCCTACCCTTTCCTCCTAGGAGAGATCAGAGAAAATTCCATGAAAACCAATAATGTCCTATTTAATCTAATCCCAAATCAGTGAATTCTTCTTCCTTGGAAAATATCCCTTTATGTCTTGATTTAAGGCACATAAAAAAAGAAGGGATATCAAACCTCAGCCAAGGGAAGAGGCCCAAAAGGAATACTGATAAAATGGAGAGTGGTGAATCCAAGCAAATGACACAAAAAATTGACCACATATTTTTCACATGTGTCTGCTGAAGCTGTGTCAACACAGAAATTCTATATATGTCCCAAACTAGTGAATTTTTAGTATGTGCTTCACAGTCTAACAAGAGGGAAAACACACATGCCCCTGAGCTGTATCATTCTGTGATCTTTTGACTTTTACCAGTACGCATAGTATTTACAGATTCTTCCCCTTATCTAATATACTACCTAATTTATCTTAATGTGCATTTTTATCCTAATGTATTATCTATTTTAATGTGCATTTTGATCCTGTCAATGACAGTCCTGATTCTTATATTAATGAGACAAATGGTAAAATCCCCTTAAGGCCTTAGAAATTATAGGCAATCACTTTTAAGACAGTTTTTAAGTGATTTGCTTTTAAAATAGTTCAATTTATCTAGAGTGTAGTAGTTCCCTTTCCTTTCTGAAGTATAAATTTCAAACAAAATTTAAACTCGGATGGAGTGTGCTGGGAATGGCAAATAATTCCATGATTTAAACAAAATTCAAAATCTTAGAATAGAGCATCTGTCATCCTTAAGGTTCTCCAAGTCAGTAATTTGGAACTTTTCATGTATAATAATGCAGAAATGGGAGGCAGAAGGGAAATCTCTGGATTGGAAGTAAAGATGACTGGACAACAGTTCAGTTCAGTTGCTCATTGTGCAGGGAAAAAAACCTTAAGGGAAAGGACCAGCAAGGGTAAGAGGGCCAAATGCCTCTACTGTGCTTCATGGTACAAAATACTGAATAAGCAGAGTATTCTTTTTTAAATCTGAGGGTAGCCCCTCAGGCTTTTTCAATGCCACATTCCAGGTACATGAGAATTGTTTTTTATGTATTTACTTTCTTTCAACTGAAAAAATTTCATAATTTATTGTTTATTTATTGAAGTTATTTGTAAAGAAAGGCTGAAGCATTTTGGGTCCCATAGAGAATGCATATGTTTATACTTGCTGTTTCAAAGATTTGAACAGTTGCTGAGAAATCACCAAACTTCCTTACTATCTTAAATTGAGTGCAGTACAATTGTCACTCCCTCTATAATGAAGACATCGCAAAAGCAAATGCAGTCACTGTAATTTAAAAAGAGAAGGAAAGGAATAGTGTTGCCAGGTTCAATCTTACCTGTCCTGAGACGTAACTTAAGGCCACCATTCTAATACTAGGGATATTTAAACATTATTCTTAACATACATCTGCAAGGAGGAAGCTCTAACTACGCCTCAGGGGATTGAGAGCAGGGAACTAGGTGGCATGGATTTAACATTCACTTTTTAATTTTATTTATACTGTTTTAATGTTTTTATCATGAGGCTATATTATTTTGTAATAGTAGAAAGCACTCTTCTATAAATGATGCTAGGATAATTGGATATCTGTATGGTAAAAGTAACACTTGGTCTGTCCTTCATATCAGACCTAATATACGATTTCCAGGTGGATTACAGATCCAAATGCCGAAGGCAAACAATAAAGGTTTTAGAAGAGAATAACTCTGGGAACTTGAGGTTGGAACATATCCAACAGAGCCTACAAAGCAGTAACCATAAGGATAATACAGATATACTCAACTACATTAAAATTAAGAATTTGTATTTATCAAAAGACAACATTAAAAGGCAGCTTACAACATATAAATAAAGGGCTTATAACCAGACTCAACAAAGAGTTCCTACTGATCAGTAAGAAACAGAAAGACAACCAAGGGGGAGACGGCAAGCAACTTGAACAGGGACTTAAGAAGAGAAAATGCATCCTGACGCCTGGGTGGCTGAGTTGGTTAAGCATCTGTCTTTGGCTCAGGTCATGATCCCAGGGTTCTGGGATCGAGTCCCACCTACATCAGGCTCCTTGCTCAGTGGGGAGCCTGCTTCTCCCTCTGCCTGCCACTCCCCCTGCTTCTGTGTGCACTCGTGTACTCTCTTTCATGCTCTCTCTCTCTGACAAATAAATAAAATCTTTAAAAAAGAGAGAGAGAAAATGCAAAAAAAAAAAAAAAAAGCTTAACCTTGCGGTAGTCCAAGAAATGTAGATTAAAACCATAATGAGGTATTTTTCACACATACCAGAGTGACTAAATAGCTAACACCAAAATGCGGAAAACACCACGTGGTTGCAACATGTGGAATGTCAGAGCTCTACTATTTTATTGGAGGGATGGAGACTGCCACACCCACTCTGGACAGCTTGGCTTCATCTGGCGAAGGTGAAGTGATCATCCTTTCTGATCCAGCAGTTCCGTTCCCAGACCTACTCCTTCCAGCATGGCAAGCATAAGAATGTGCACAGCAAATTATTTGTAAAAGCAAGAACAAGAAAGCCAGAAGTTCAGTAAAAGAAGAATGGAGAATGACTTTTAGAATATTAATATAATAGTACACTCTACCATAATGAAAATAAATGAACTAACGACTAATTTTAAAAAATGAATGAAGGACTCTGAAAACCACTGAACAAAGGAAGCCAGACATAAGAAAACAAAAAAATTGTGTTTTAAGGATGCATACAGGTGATCTTTATTATTTGCAGATGTTGTGTTTGTGAATTCATTTACTGGCTACAGTCTATTTGTAACCTCAGAATCAATACTCACGATGCTTTCACGATCCCTCGTCGACACCCACCCGCAAACCAATGCAACACCTGAGTCCCTCTAAAGCACCCAATGTGCACAATGCCAGCCAAGATGGCATGAAGGGATCGTTGTTTTGGTTCTCCAGAGCTTCTAAGTACAAGAAGGCACGGGTGTGCCTTATGTAGGAAACACGTGTTTAGTAAAATTTGTTCAGGTATGACTTACTGTGTGGTTGGCCATGCCTTCAATGGTAATGAATCAACGATGTTAGACACTGTATACAGATCAGTTGACAAAAATGTGATAAAGGGGTGCCTGGGTGGCTCAGTCATTAAGCGTCTGCCTTTGGCTCGGGTCACGATCCCAGAGTCCTGGGATCGTGTCCCACATTTGGACTCCTTGCTCACAATGGACTCCCTGCTCAGTGGGAAGCCTGCTTCTCCCTCTTCCACTCCCCCTGCTTGTGTTCCTTCTCTAGCTGTGTATCTCTCTGTTAAATAAATAAATAAAATCTTTTTTTTTTTTAAATGTGGTAAAGCCAGAGGCTCACAGGAGCATAACCCTGTACTTCCCCTAGGAGCAGTGGTTCAGTATTTGCTCATTCAGTATTTGTATTGACTCTATTGAACGTAACTACTGGACATAAAAATGATCTATATTTAAGAGACAAAAATGCAAATAAGAACATGGAAGTGATTACTGTAAACATCTGATCAGTGATTCCTTTTGTTGGGGGGAGAGGACTAAGAGAGGGAAGGAGAAAGCAAGAGATGCAGTCACTTCTGGGGTCTTGGCAGGATTGTACTTCTTAACCTATGTGTAATCAGGTGGGTGTTTGTTAAATGATAACTTCTTAAACTGTACATTCCTATTTCATGCCCTTTTGTATAATAAAAAACATGGGAAAACCTATCTTAAAACATACCGACAGACAGTAAGTAGATCAACATATTAACGGCATTCTCTGGATGACAACAGTAAAAGTAATTTTTATTTTTTGTGCTTTAAACTCTCCTCCACATTTCCTATAGTTAATCTGTTATGTTTATAACCAAAAAATAAATGTCACTAGTAAAAGCAATCTCCCTAATCATGCAAGTGGCTACTTTTATTCTCTGGAGAAGGGATGTTTAATAGAGCCAAAGTGACAGTTCCATCTTTCTTGCACCAGTCTGTAGTTTGGGTTGCATAATACAGTTGGCAGCTCCCAACTGTTCGTGCTCTTTCTCTTCTCTTTTCAGTCAAATACAATCAACAAATATTTACTGAGTACCTTCCATATCCAAGAACTGATTTTCCCATCCTGCTCTCCTCACTGAGAAATGATGTTGGGTCCTCGAGAGACATTTTTATTTTGGTAAAGTTATTACAGTAAATCAACGGTGTCTTCCTTTCTCCCAAGCATGGGGAAGTCAAATAGGACAGTGCCAATGTCACATTTGAGTAAGCTAGACAAGATGTTAACAACACGGGCTGTAAGTCACTGGCCATCTGGCATACTTTTCTATAAGGTCTGCTTGCAGGGAATATTTCCTGTTTAGACAAGGGGGAGGATGAGGAGGGAGAAGGATTTGCTAAGAATCTCAGTGTCCACTGCTGAAAACAAAGGAGTATCTAAAATTAGCAGTGGTGGCCCAGGACATTTCAGCTTAAAAGTAAACCCTAGGGAAAGGAGATTCCCTGAATAAAAAGGCTGAAATATTTCACTATGTTCAGAACTCTCAGCAATAGAAAAAGCACTTTTGCTAAGGATAATATTCAGGACGATTAAGTTAAATTTCTGCAAGCCTACAAATCCTTGGTCTGGATACCACAAAAGGCATGAGGCAGAGAGATAAGCAGAGATGAACTTTGGTGAAAAGGCCAACAGTCTGACTCTCTTTTTCTCCTCCCAAGCAAATAGCTGACTTCCCTCTAATTCTTGTGTTTATTCAATAGTCTAAACATGTGGAAAATTACTTCTGATTTGATTTCAACCCACACAAACATCTTCTCTACACCATTTATTACCTTCTATGCCTGGCCTTGCTCCTTCAGTGTGATGCACAAAACCTGCATCTTCCCCTGGACCACACTCTGTTTCTACAAATGTTGGCTCAGGCTGCCCAACAAAGGAATGCAATCTCACTAGGTTTCGTGGTGAATTTTGCCCCTTGTTCATTTGGGTCTGAGTTGCTTATTGACTTGACTGGAAAAAACTTTAAATGATTTTCCAGCAAAGTCACCCTTTCCAGTGGAAAAAAAAGAGTTTTAACATCTGTGCATAAAAAAAACAAAACAAAACAAAAAAAACTGAAGGAAAATGATTTTTATATTCTGCTATAGTTATTATACTCTAAAACCAAAAACCCACTGAGAAGTCAATGAAAACAGACATAGCAAAACACCATTAATTCTAATCTTACAAATATATATATTTGTAGTTATATATATATATATGTGTATATATATATATAATGCATTTTCAAATATGAGGCAGATACAAATTACTCTGCAGAATCTTTGGCAAATTTACAACGTAAGCAAGATGTTCAACACAGATACTTAAGGAGACCATCTGCAAATCTGATCCTGTGTACTCTTTGCTTAGAACACTTCTAAGTGTTTCCCCCTTCCTCGGAGGATGAAGACCAAGGCCATCTCACCTAAGACTACACGAAGACTCTCTAGCCTGGTCTCTTTACCTTTTAACCATTCCAATCCATCCTACATCATGTTGTAACTACATGAACCTCTTAAACTCATAGCTCAAATTTTGAATGAATAGCAATTTCCTTCTCATAAACTTCTGACTATCTATTGCACAAGGAATAAGGGAGAGTGAAAGATGTAGTTACACAGTTTATTCCTGGCCACTAGTTTTCCCCCTCCCTTTCTTCTGCTCCACAAGTGATACAGGTGGAGCCAGCATCACGTGGATTTCATTACAGGGGCAGGCTGTAATCCAGTCTGGCTTGTCTGGGGCCCCTTTCCTCTGGACACAGAAACTGAGTCAAGGATGGACATGCAACTGACCATAGTTCCTTCTTATGTTCCAACATACGAATGCTCTTCTGGAAGCAAAAGCCATTGGCTTAGTGTGACCAGAGATCTTTTATCCCATTACATGGCAAGCATTTGTAAATGAGGTTTGTTTGTTTTGTTTTTGTTTTTTGTTTTTTGTTTTTAAAAAGGAGGGAAAAAGAGCCAAGTAAAATAATAATTTGGGTTCCTGGATCCAGCTGTGCTGGAGGTTAGATCCACCCTGAGATTTCCCAAAATTGTAAGTTTTTAACTTCCACTTTTTCCTTAGGCCATTTGGGTTTCTGTCATTTGAAGGTCTTTCATAATACAGCCCCAATTGCTCTTCTTAATCCACCTTACTTGCTTTTATGCCCTCAGAGATTTCCGAGTCAGCAAGTTTTTTCTTAAAGGGTCATATAGTAAATATTATAGACTCCCTGGACTGAGAGGCAAAACTGAGGGTATTAGGTAGTTACTTACATAACCATTTAAAATATAACAGCTGAACAATGTAAAAACCATTCGCATCTCATGAGCCACAAAACAAAAACAAAACCAAGACCAAAAACAATAGACAGCTGGCTGGATGTGGCCCATGGGCCTTAGTTTTCCAACCCGCTGCGTTCTAGCCAAACAGGTTTATTTGTGCCACGGGGGTGCTTTCAGCTTTCCATCACCATGTTCTTTGCTGGTGCTGTTTCCCCACCTGGACTGTCTCTTCCCTTGCCCCTAATTAATGCCCATCCACCAGTCAAAGCCATTTTCAGCATGAACTCCGACATAAGGCTTCTCTAGTTATCACAGAGTTCTATACTTCTTTGAATCCTCAAGCACTAGCCTTTCTTTTCTGGTCTTGCAGAAGGGAAGTTATGGTCCTTTACATCTCTTGTACACTATGATGCTTCCTAAGTTTCTTTGGAATTGACAATATATAAAGGTTTCATTAAAAAAAAAAAAAAATAGACCCCACAGGATCAAAGTCATTAGGGAAAGAAAAGGAAATAGGGTTCTACCAGAAGCCAAGCATAAAGCCCTGGTAAGCAGGGCAGCTAGGTATTTCTGAGTCAGAATGATCTGATATCATAAAATGTAAGCAGATCTCAGTCTAGTGCTGTCATGGTGGCTTTGCATTCCGCCCCCTTTGCTTGGTAAAGCACTTGGATGGTAGTGCCTGACAGGTGCGACAGAAAGGATGTTTCAAACCTTCTGCTTCTGGCAGGGAGGGAGACAGGCACACTAGCCTGTACTCTGATGAACTCCTGTGTTTCCATATTCAATTTTGGTCACTCGTTGGCATTATTCTTCCTCCTGACTACTGGGGAGTGCTGCCCAAACCTAGTCATTTACCCAGCCTCCTAGCTTTGGCTGTATCTGTGTATCATGTGTACATTTAATACAGAATATCCTAATATTTTTCTTTAAAGTGATCCCTGTAATAAAGCAGAATCATCCACTTATTCTCTTCTAAGCTCATTCTTATTAAAATGAAGAAAAAAGGTCATCCAGGCATTATTTTAAATGTTCAGGTACCTCAGTGTCATAAGACTTAAATTTTAGAAATTTCTGTTCTTGGTTATCTTTTTCTTTCCTCTAGTAAAAGTACCGCATTTATTTTTCCAAGACCTATTTAGTTATCCTAAAAAGCAAAATTAATTAATAAAAAACTTATATGCCCATTCCAGGCAAGGATTTGATGGCTATTTAACATTTTTGTCTCTTAATTCTGCTTTCATTTGTCAATGCTACATCATCATCATCATGTCAACATTTACTCATTGTGTTTACTATTCTTGGGAGAAGAGGATATTAAAAAATAATTTTATTGAGGTATAATTTCATAGTATAAGGGTCACCCATTTGAAGTGTACACCACTGATAGAGTTGTGTAGCCATCACCTATAATCCAGTTTTATGATGTTTCTATCAGCCCCCAAAAGGTCCCTCTGGCCACTTGCAATGAAGCCCTGCTCATGTTACCAGCCAGTGGCAACCACTGATGTACTTTCCGTCTCTAGAGATTTGCCTTTTCTGGACAATTCACAAAAATCGAATCATGCAACGTGTCTTCTGTGTTTAGCTCATTCCCTGTTTTCACATGTTTATAGTGGGCCAAGAGCTTTCAAAGGGAAGGTGAAAATGATGATGGTAGTAAGTGGTGAGTTCTAATTTTTATTAAATACTTACTATATATCAGTCATTCTGCCAATCTTTTCACAGGCGTCTTCTCAACTTTTCCAAACCACCTCAGGGATAGATATTTTTATTCCCATTTTTCAGGTGAGAAAACAGAAGATCATTAAGTTTAAGCACCTTGGTTGCCTCAGGCCAAGTGGTTAGTGAACAATGAGGAGCTGGGATCTGAAACTGGTCCTAACTCTTAGCCACTAAACCATCTGCCCTCTCTCAAAAAAAAAAAAAAAAAAAAAAAAAAAAATCTTAAAATCAAATAAACTGAGCTTTTTCATTTAAAAAATGTGAGTGTTCAACTCATGGGAGAAGGCAATGTATAGTTTAAAGTGCTGGGGGAAAAAAACCCTGTGAGGGCACCTAGAAGGAAAGGTTCACTATGGTGAACCTTCTTAGCACATCTGGCCTCCATGTGGGCACACACTCTCCCTTGTGCATGACGGACATGCCGCACCTGCTGCTCAGGTAAGCTGGAAGTGCCCTGCTCCCTGCAGCACTGTGCGTATGTGCTCCTGCGCTCAATCTACTAAGACTTTTCGCTTTATTTAGAAAGCATGTGTTGGAAGACATGAAAAATAATATATTTAAGGCTGTTTATGAGCAAGTTTCCTCAAAAAGCCTCAGAAGCTGGTCCATTTGTGCCATCTGTTCTAAGAGAAACTAGAAACCACCTGTCTGTCTGCTTGAGCTCTGCTCTTATCAAGGAAGTTGTAATTACCTCTTTGGTGAAGGATTTGAATCATTACAGTAAATCCCTTATTCAGCACATATTGTATTAGGAAGGCATTCTGACCCTAAAAACTAGGGCTTTTCTCTTCTCATCCTGCAGAGACGCAATAAACCTCAGCTATTGGGAGCCTGGCAAGTGAACCATGCCTTAGCCTTCCTTGTTACTCAATAGTAAATACTAAACAAATATTTCGTGTGCACTTAATACATGGCAATTGCTGTCACAAGCACTGGGAATACAGCAGAAAACAAGAGGAGTGAGGCTTCTACTCTCAAACACAGCGTCCTGCAAGGCAGGTTATGCGGGGAAAAAAATATCAAAGCTTCTATTTGCATTTTTTATCTGATCCTGGTAAGATTTGTATTTTATATATATCATCTGGTATATGTAATATAATAATTAGTAAGGTAGGAAATAAAAATAACTAATACATATTGGAGATACATGTCCCCAATATTTTTTCTAAGTATATTTTGATCGTTGAAGTAACCAAAACAGTTCCTGAGAAAGTGTTACCTGTGTGTATAATAGACAGTAAACAAGTAAACAATCAAATAAGACATTTTAGCTGGTATGAAGAGCTATGAAGAAAACAAAAATCAGGACAGGATAAAAGTGAGCTCCGAGTAGGAGAGGGTGGGTGGGGGTGACGCGGATTCTGTGTGAACAGGCCACTGCTCTCAGGACTCCTGTCTGAGCAGAGGACTCCACAGAGCAGAGCATGCAGACCTCATTCTCTTCAACACCTGGGCTTCTTTTTATTTTAACATCTGAGATAAAAACAAAAACCAAGCCCCATTTCTTCCTAAGTGCCCTGACAGTCTCTGCCTGATTGTAAGGCTTTTCACAGAACACTATGTCAACTTAATGGAAAGGGTCCTATTTGCAAAGAGAGGACTATCGAAAGAAGATCAGTAATAAATGCTGGCTGGGGCTGCAGTAGTTCCCAGTAGTGGCTGGTGACAGCAAAACATACTTTTCCTGCATGAAATTGTTTCCTGGTACAGCTAGAAAGTCATTCTGTTTGGGGAAACAAATGTTCCCCTTTTCAACGAAGTCTCTATGTGCCCTAAAAAAGAGTATGTGGTTTGTTCCTTTTTGGAAGAAAGGAATTATATAATTCCCAAACAAAACCAACAGCCCAGACACTTCCCTTCCTTTATGTGAGCTGCCATGTCTCTGGGTTGCTACAGGACCAAACACATGAGATACTCCGGTTATCTTATCCCCTTCTTTCAGGTCCCTCTGACTTTCACCATTTGAGGTGTAACATTTCTAGAAATGTAACCCCTTTTTGTCGGTATATTTACATTAATTCACTTACAGAGCTATTTGTGGTAATAGTATTACAAGCCCATTCACTTCCCTTTGGAAATGACTGCCTAGGCTTTCAAATACATCCACCTGAAACATGAAGGCAAGCCTTCCACAATGCCCGCACCACATGCGTGTCACTTCTTCCTTCCTATGGTCAGCCAGGGTTTTAGAGACAAAATGACACATTGCATACACTTAAATTTTCATTCTCCCAGAGAACTATGGAAAGGAGGATCGTCTCAAGAAAACCAAAGGAAGAACACTGCAAATCACAATTTAGCATTTCATAAAATAAAAAGAAATACAAAGGGTGCCTGGGTGGGTCAGTGGATTAAGCCGCTGCCTTTGGCTCAGGTCATGATCTCAGGGTCTTGGGATAGAGCCCCACAACGAGCTCTCTGCTCAGCAGGGAGCTTGCTTCCTCCTGACTCTCTGCCTACTTGCAATCTCTCTCTCTGTCAAATAAATAAATAGAATCTTAAAAAAAAAAAAAGAAAGAAATACAGTGTATTTTCCAAAATGAATAGCCCTCCCAGCATCAAGTCAATGGATAAGTCAGGCTCAGTTGGGTCATAAAAATCATGCTGTCCCAATTCCTTCCAACCTCAGCCTTGTGATTTTGATAAGCAAGCAGAGACGGGAACCACTGATTCTTGGTTTCTACAGTGTTCCAGGTCAGCTTTGGAAATTACTGGGAAATGTGACTTATTTGCATGGATTTCATTATATTTGGTCCCACAGCTGTGTACCCTCATCTGCTTAATGAACAGACTTTGAGTGTCTACCTCTGATTTGATCCCAAGAACTGAAGCGTTCTGAGACGAGAGGGATTGGTAATCTGGAGTAGTTTGGGAAAATTTCTATGGGGTTATGGTGTTTCCATTTTTTAATTTTGGGGTTAAAAATTAGGCAGTTGTGATCATCTTTTATCTGGGAAAAGAGAATTATTGTCAAGGGCAAAATGAGCCCCCACTCTATGCCAAGACGAGGTGCAGCAACAAGACAAAGTCTGGCTTCTAACCTAACAGCTCCCACTGATAGAGTACTTCCAACATGCCAGGCCCTGGGCTGGGCATATTTTGTCACGGTCTCCTCCAGACAACCCTGTGAGGGCTGCCATGATCTTGAAGAGGGGTAAGCTGAAAGATGGAGAGATTGAGCAATTTTCTGAGGTGGAAAGTGGGAGTGCTGCAGCTGAACCAAGGCAGCCTGTCTCTAGAAATTGGGCTTCTCTGAATGCCTGTGCCCACTGCTTCCCTCCAGCCCTTCCCATCGAAGAGGATCCTAATGAAGCTTCCCAAAACATTTACTTTACGAGCCTGGTGGACAGAAGGGGTCAAGAAATGCCCAACACTAAGCTGGCCAACTACAGGGGGTTGTATGACATGTCCTAGAACCTGTTGAAACAGGTGAAATCCCAGTTCCAAGAAATCATAAATACACATTCAAGAGAAAATAAAGAAAAATGGTTTGGAAACTTCTCAGTAATTTCATGAGAACACCTGTCATATTTGCTAAACAGACTTCGAAATGAAAACAATATTCTTAAGAATAGTGAATTAACAGCTAGGTGCAAGTTTTTAGGGTCAGACGTATTGGCTCTGCCACTTATCAGCAGTGTGACCTCGGGCAGCTTAACTTCCGTGTCCCACATTTTCTTTCCCTGCTTAAAATGGAGATAATTAAGGAGATTATAAATATACTTCGTGTATTAAAGCTTGGTATGCAGTAAGTGTTCACTAAAGGATAGCTGTTAAGATTAGGGTATGCTTCACTTGTCTTGAGAAAACAGTTTTTCTGTTACAAAATGAAAAGTAGGACTTATACCGTCTATAAACCCCAATGAAATGATCCCAAGAGGAGTGAAATGAAGAGAAAACGGTACCACTACTTAACTAACTACAAGGACAGAAAAGAAGTAGTAATATGCCTCAGGTTCTCGGGTGTCCCTCCTTCGATGATTCTCCCTCTTAGCACAGCTCTGTTACCTGTGTCTGCACAGCAAAGCCCCCAGTGGAAAACATACAGAGGCACGTTCACAGGCACGCCGGTCATGTTACCGGGGTCAGAGGGGTCCAGGGGTGTCAAATAACTGGTGCCCAAAGCCCAGAATTTCATGTTCAAATGGAGGTATCAGTACTGAGCTCTGGCTCATTTATGGACCTTAACTAAACCCTCTTTTTTCAGGGCAGGCTACCAGGAGATGTCTGTTTTTCCACTAGCTCTCAAAGAAATGTGGCTGGTGTCACTGAAAGCCTTAGTGTTGCAGAAAATGGACCTGGGCAGATGGGCAAACAGGCATTACCCACCTGCCCACGCTCATTCTGGGGGTGTCAGTGGAGACAGTCTCAATCCCCAGGCACTCCTCTGGAATGCTTCCTGAGAAGCCCCCATGGAAAGGGTGGGTGGACAGACAGAGTTGTAGGATAATACTTCCTCTTTGGGCTCAGTCTTTCTCCAAGGATGACTCCATGCTCTGAAAAGCAGCACTGCACAAGTTTCATACAACTGCTGCCAGGGACGGCGTGGCTTTTCCTGTAATACTCTGCAGTGTGAATTGCTATGTCTAAGCTGGTCTAGGTGGGCTTGGCTGGATCCTTGAATGTCAGGACTCAATGAATGGCTGGATTTCTTGGGGGGTGGTGGGTGGGCCACTGCAACAGCTTCCATCCCTTCTTTTTCTGCACAACCATGGGCCTCTCAGTATCCAACTTCCCTTCTCTCTGCGTATACCTCTGTCATCAGGGTAAAGGCTGGTTCTGTAATCAGAGTGGCATGTTAAGGAAGACAGGCCTAGAGAAGACTGGGAAACTTCTGTGGGGAATGCTAGGTTGAGTGCGAAGCGCAAGGCCTATGGACATAGGTGGAATTACTGTGGGACTCTACCACCCACTTCTCTCTCCTCATTTGAAAACCAGGGAAAATGTTACCCCAAAGGCCTTTGTGAGGACTGCATAAGTGAAACTTCATAAAGGACAGGACACTACATCTGGTAGAAAGGGCTCCCAAAATAAAAGCAAGTACTGATACTTAATGAATTTGATAAACTCACAGATTTAGAGTGAGGAATACAAAAACCTTAATGTTTGCACAATCATATCTGCCTATCCAAAGCAAAATTAACCAAGAAGGACTCCAAAGCTCTGGTTAATTCTAATATTTAAAGCCAGCTTACTTCTTCTGCTCCTCCTCCTCCTTTGCCCATTTTGGTTTAAAGAAAAAAAGGGGGTGATGCCCCGTGATATATCTTTTCAGTGCATATTTATATTTTAAAATACAGAAAGAAAATCCATTGTTTCTGTTTCTGCCTATAAAAGCAACTGTGGTCAATGTAGACAATGAAGAAACAACAGGTAGAAAAACAAAATGAAATAAAAATAACCCGCAATACTACTACCCTACAGTACCATTGTTAAAATGTTGGTGACTGTTTTAGAACCTTGCTATGTGTAGATATGCATCCATATGTATTTTGGTTTGTGTATTAAACTGGCATTGTAATTTAAAGACTTTTTTATTCTGCTTTTTTCAACAAGGGCGTTTATTATGAAAATATTCCCGTGCTGATGAAATGTATTAGCAACACAATTTTTAATAGTTGCACTGTAGTCCACAGCTGTGTGTTAATTATCAAATAATCACTATTCTTCAACATTTAAGTTTGTTTTTGCAATTATAAATAATACTGGGATAAAGTCCATCCACTTTTGCATAAATCTCTCATTATGTATGTCCTTGTGGTAAATACCAGAAGTGTAATTGCTCAAAAGATAAGCCCATCTTAAGGTTTATGATCAATATTTCTACAGTGCTAAAAAAGGTCATGCTGATGTATAATCTCACCCACAGTGGGGTAATTTGGTCTCACCCATGTTCCTTTTTCTTCCCCTTCTGCCCCCTTCTTTGGTCTCTTAGATACATAGGGTATTTTTCTTCCATCAAATGAGCCAATCAAGAGTACTAAGACAAAAATGGGGCCAAACCAACCTGGGTTCAAATCATTCCTCCAAAATAAACAAAAGCTCTCAGAAAAGACTGCTTTGAACCACTGTAGTGTTTCAGAACGAGGGGGTTGGTGGGATAAAGGAGGGTAGGTTTGGTCTCACTAACTCTTCTCCTGAAATGAGGATTCCTGGCTCCCTACAGGCCATCAACCAGCAAGCTGAGTCTGAATGCTGAATTATGTATGAGCTTATATAAAGTAGAGCCACACAGGCTGAGCCCAAAGATGCAACCAGATACCCCCAATACATTTCCAGTTGCAATGCTGGAGACACTGTAGCAGGTAAAATGTCCTTTCTTCATCCTTACGGAATCAAGGGGGAATGATTCTTACTCATTTTCTAAAGGAAGATAAAGGATTAGCAAGAATTAATTTGGGTTGGAGGCTCAAATATTTATACCGAGTGTTTCAGCTAGTTGAAAAGAGGCACTCTCCACCTAATGGGCAGGAAGGAACAGCAGGCATTTTGGAGCCGGCAATTCCTCCTGGAAGATCAATGCCACCTCTGTGTGTGATAGACTGGTCTGGTTTAAAGTTTACTTGTGGAAATAGATAATGTAATATTCAGACCGTCAGCACATGGACACATATGCTGTTTTCTGTTAACCCCCTTTCCTTCTAAGAAATTTCTACAATCTGAATAACTTGCTCCCTTATTTGAGAAGCAGAGTTTATGATCAGAGGTAAAGGGAACTTCAAATGTTATGACTATCATGGAGAGAGGAAGAGAGACAGAACAAACAATCTGCAAGAACCTCAGGGTATCCAAAATTCTGCTGAAACCAGGAAAATGGATCCCTTCCCCAAATCTCTTCTGCTATCTCCCCATGAGTAGCTCTGCCTGCTTACAAGAACGGCAGAGAGAGAGGCTTGTTCTGCTATCTGTGAGGAGCAGGGCGACTGCTATAGAGCCTCAGGATTTGCAGACCTTGGCCACACACCTAGGAGCTGGTGAAGGAGGCCATTCCCCTGCCATGCCTTTCCCCACAAGCAGAGGCAGTGAGTGGCCTTGGGGAATTTCCACTGGTGGCTGCAGCTGCTGCTTTCTGGGTAACTCACAGTACGTGTGGGCAGGGAAGAGCTCGAAAAATGAGTTGCCTGGAGCCAACTCATTCTGCAAGTTGCTCCCTAGCAGCTGACAGATTGTCGGTGAGTTTTGCAACTACTCAGGATAGGGTAAACTCTAAGTGGGTTAGAGACAAAGCCCAGTGTCTAGTGTCCTTCCAGAATATGAGCTGAGATGAGTGAACAATAGTACTAAGTAACATTCACCCAAGGTATATTACAAGGCAGGACACAGACTGTTTTGCTCTCATTATTTCCTCAATTCCCCCGACAGGCCCAGCAGATGAGAAGAACCCATTTTTGAATGTGGGGTTTTGGAAAATCACAGAAAACCCTCCAGGATATTTTACTTTGGGCCTATACCAACCCACTCCTGCCCCTCACCTCCTGGAGTACTTGGCCAGCACTGTGTTTACTCACGTTTTGCGAGGTTATATTGTCACCAGTAACAGGCCAAATTCCCCTACAGGCCTTATCTAGGAAAAGAAACTGGCTCATTTACCAGTTTTGAATTACCTGAGGCATAAAGAGAATAACACCAAAACCAAAGTAGCCAAGCAGCTGGGTTCACATGGAGTTAACAAAACTGGAAGACCACAGAGTGTGCCTGGGCTCTTATTGACTGGTACCATCAACTTTCAAGGAACCTGTGTTATAAAGGTTCAGGTAGACCATGATCAAGAAAGGATCTTACCCTAAAAAGATACCTTTCTTGACATGATTATGGAAAGAACTACTTAAATAGGATCTCAATTTGAGAATAGAGTGGTTAAAGACAGAGTGATTATCTACCTAAGAACTAGCCTGGCCAGGCCACCACCCAGACAGAGCAAAAAATGTCTGTACTAGCAAACTTCAGGACATTCTGGCCTGACACACTGGGTGATGAGTATATAAAACCTACTTGCTATGTGAATTATTTCCTAGGCCAATTACTTAAGCTACATGAGAAATTATCTTGTTCATCTTCTGTGTTGATGACAGGCTTTGGATAAAGGAATTCTTAGCGCATCAAAAACTAAGTTTTATTTTTTAAAAACTGGATGGATTTAACAAATAATTATGAAGCATTGACTCTGAGCTAGATCTTCTCTAGGTGCTGAGAATCTTGAGATGGTAAGATAGCATGGTTCTCACCGCCACAGAACTTACAGTGTCTTGAGGAAAGAGGGGCAATAAACAACTGAGCGAGTGTGTCTGGTTAGAACACATCAGAGGGAAAGTGTTACGAACAGAGTAAAAGGGTGATGTGGCAGATGACAGTGATGGGTGTGGACCAGAAGGTTCAGGGTGGGCTAGGGCATGTGAGGATCAAGGAAGAACTTTCTAAGGCAGTAGGAACAGGTGTTGCTAAGGCCTAGTGGCGAGAAGGAACTTGGTTTACACAAGGAATAGAATAAGCATAGGGCCATGGCAAATCCAGGGAGACAGCCAGGTGAAGTGAGGTCAGAAGGCAGGATAGAGAGTTTACATATTATTCTACCTATGGGCAAATGGAAGACACTGGAAATTTTTTAACAATTCTGGAATACAAAGAGTTGCTAAACATTTGATGTGTTTATAGAATTAAAACACCAAAAAATGGTAACGAAACCAAACCCAAACCACTAAAAATCTCAAAGATAGTGGCATTCCTGTGTGGAGGGTGCCAAAATTCCACTTTCTGCAAAAGGCATTGTTCAGAAAGCCTTCTCAATGTATTTTATGTGTTTATTCATTCATGCAGGAACTTATTTTTCCTATGTTCTCAGCGCTGTGCTGGACACTGAGGAGATACAATTGAGAAGACATTCACTTCAGAGAATGTAACAAACAGCTGATGACATCACACACTACTGGGAGCTTAGTGATTCCCCTATATGCAGGGGTTACCCCATCTGGTTTAGGACAGACGGCAGGGGTGAGAAGGGACAATCAGGAAGGGTTCTCTGCAAGAAGGGATGTTTAGTAACATAGCATTCCTTGGAAGTGAGAAGCCACAGGGCAAGGTGGAGGATGTAAAACCAGTTTGGTAGGGTCCACCCAGAGAGTTTCAACAGAGGCTGCAATGTCAAGTAGGGGTGGACGACCCAGGGCCTCTCAGTCAATTAAAGGATTCTGGAGCTCACAGTATCCATTGGTGAGGGGGGAAAGTGGTATGTTCAAGTTCGCCTGTTAGAACAGTCCCAAGGGTTGCCATACAGAGAAGAAGCTGGGGGTACTGGCCAAGGTTCAGGAAGACTAGATGGGCAAGGCTTGGGCTAGGGTGGAGGCAGCAGGGCCAGAGACAGGTGGGCTGATGTGGGACAGGCAGAACTGAAATGTCTTGATCACTGACAAATCCATGCTAAGTAAAAAGCAGAGGAAAGGAAGCTGGCCAGGTTTCCAGGCATTGACTATAGAGACAGCACTGCAAAGTAGCACCTAAAGTAGTTGATGGTGATGTAGTTGGGGAAGGCTCCCTAGAGGAGCCCACACTGGATCTTCAAAGACACAGCAGATATGAGCAAGTGCTTGCAGGGAGAAGAAACAGTAGGCAGAGGGAATAGTGATCTCCCATTTTTCTACATTTTCCCCCCAGGTAATTCATTTCATACTATGAACATGATGCTGCTTTTTCTGTGTGCTGGTTCAACAGAAAGAACACTGTGCTTGGAATCAGAAGGTCCAGGTTTCCACAAAAGCCTCCTAACCTAAGACGATTATACATTCTCCAAAAGGGTCCTCAAGCTCTCTCAGCTTCTGTTTCTCTCATTTACAAAATATAAACCCTAGTTGCTTCATCCTACATTATCATTTTGACAGTAGTGCTAGCCAGATTCCAAATCTCCTAGGAATGTTTTCAAATTTCTGGCCTGCTGAAGGCACCTTGTTTCCAAAGCAGCTATGGGTCAAGGTTTACGGGTCTGCTATATCTACACACACACACACACACACACACACACACACACATGCTGTCACTCTCAGGTTCTCTGTGGCCTGGTAATCAACTGTGACAGAGCAGTCTTGGCATTCGATGAGGCCTGCATGGACACACATAAGATGGTCCCATGTCCAAAGATGATCAGTTTAGTAAAAAAAAGACACTTGGGACACGAATATGATGAGGTGTTATGATTAATGTCATACTAACTATAATTAGAGTGATCATAGAATTTACTGCCCAGACAGGACAGTGGGTAGAGGAGGGCCTACTTAATTTTTACCTGGGCAATAGCTGTAACAGGCACACTCTAGAAAGAAGAGGGAGGTCAAATTTTTGTTCAAAGTGATATCAGTTAAATGCCAAAGGATACTGAGACTGTGGCCTGATTCAATGTAATGCACATTTTTGCTTTCCATGAAACTATTTATCTCCTTTTCATGGTTCCTGGCAATATATAATTTCTTTTGCATACTGGACCCTAAAGGCATTTGTGGATTTTGAAATTATGAGCTGAAAATTGCATAAGGATGATAATGAGATACCTGAGTCTTTTTTATAGCAGAAATTTACATTACAGTAATGAAATTTAAGGTTCCATGGCATATCTACAGTTTTGCTTAAAGGCTTGCCACTTAGGTTTACGTTAAACCTCTATCTAAAGGAATTTTCTCCTTAGGCTCCAAAATGAACTGTCTTTCCAAGTGCTTTTTTATATTAACCTTCAAAAGCATTCTCCAAGCTACCCTAGGGCTAAACCAAATTAATTTCTCATTTTTAGACTGGCTCTTCATATTCAGTTGTAAAAGAACTTCTACTTTAACATGAATGAGTGTAGAGCTGATACTCCTTGTAAAGTGAACTGGAGGAAGGACAGAAAAAAAAAAAAATCCTGGAGACATTCATCTTACAGTATTTGGAAGTCACTACCTTGACAAAAGGGTGTGCCCATCAGGTCTATAGATAATTTCCTACATGAAATTTGCTATCAAAGTAAAGTCCCATGGGATTAATACCTACCACGTTAGAAGTGAACTACTGTTCCTAAATATGAGACTAGACTTGGTGAGTCTCTCGTCCAAAGTCTACTGAGCAGTGGATTCCTTACTACACAGGGAATGTGACTTTTCATCTTCCAAATGCATGACCAATCTTTGGCTTATAGGAAAAGATATACATCTCAAGAAGATGATTCCATCTCATTTCCTACACCATATTTCAGATGAAGAACTTAAATCATAACAACAAAAAAGGTAAGGTTGGTTAAAAAACCATGAGAGACTGAACTATGGGAAACAAACTGAGGTTGCTAAAGGGGAGATGGGTGGGGGGAGGGGGTAACTGGGTGATGAGCATTAAGGAGGGCAAGTGATGTAAGGAACACCAGGTGTTATATGCAACTGATGAATTGTTAAACAATACATCTGAAACTAATCATGTACAATGTGTTGGCTAATTGAATTTAAAACAAAACAAAACAAAAAAACCCAACAAGGGCATCTGGGTGGCTCAGTGGGTTAAGCATTTGCCTTCGGCTCAGGTCATGATCTCAGGGTCCTGGGATCGAGCCCCACATCAGGCTCTCTGCTCAGCAGGGAGCCTGCTTCTCCCCTCTCTCTTCCTGCCTCTATGCCTACTTGTGATCTCTGTCTGTCAAGTAAATAAATGAAATCCAAACAAACAAACAAAAACCCACAAAAAATTCCTTATGCCAAATCTCTCTCAAACCTAAAAAAAAAAAAAAAAAAAAAAAAAAAAAAAAAAAAACCAAAACAAAAAACTCCCTCCTTTCTACACCAAGTACATTAAACAGCCTAAAACTTCTGGATCAGATGTATATTAGGAATCTTCTCACTTTGGTACCCATTATCCTTCATAAGAATAAGTTTATAATTTTTTTTTCAGTAAACACTAAAAATTTAGTACAAAATTGTTCCTCTAGAATATTCCCGATAATATGTACTTGCAAAAAGAAAAATATCATGTTAAGTTGAGGTATGGCAGACATACCTCATTTATGACAAGAATGACAAGATGATCTCAAACACATTTTCCTTCATTGTCACCAGAGTACCACAGTCCTGCTTCCTCAGACACCCTTAAGTATCTGTTTATGTTTTTCATGATTTTGCCTTTCACGATGTTTATCAATCCCTTTGATCATTTACTGTTCATGAATTCTGCCAGCTGAAAACAAAAGCCCAGATGCCTGATTTTTTTTTTTTAAACTGGTTAAAATAATACTACCACTTAGTTACCTGGGAAGCACCAAAAAGTAAGACTTAGCTCTTATGTCATCTAAATAGCCTTAAACAGGAGACAGAAGTTTTGGGCTCTTTTCACATAGGAAAGGAAAACCTTGTGAAGAGTTGGAACAACGTATTCTGAGCACGTTAAGTTCTCCGCATTCCTTACTGTAAGTCTGTATCAAATGTGAAATGTAGTTAAATCACAGGTTTACATTTAAGCTTCCTTATCTCTGATAAGGGACTTGGACACATATCAAAGAACCTGCCCATGTACACTTATCAGTCTCTGACAGGTATGAGGTTTAGGAGTTCAATATAGGACTTTACTGCTTACTTGTTTAGAAATTCAGATGTAATGTCTCAGCAAGTATTTGGATGAGGTCTCCAATTATTTATGATCCTAGATAATCCTATATTGCTACAGGGTTGTCTGGTTATAAACTACTGATTTAAAATGCTCTTATGATGGATAATTCACAACCACGAGATAAAGGTACATATCTGTATCTATAAATAAACTATATGAATACCTTTCAGCTTGTTTTGGGAATGGGAAGGTTTTCTCTTTAATTTGTACACTGATCTATTGTTTTGAATGGCCATTATATCAATTGATAAAATTTCCAAAAATTATAAAAGTGTATCAGTATAAAAAGTTGAAAGGGAAAAATAAAGTCTCCCATTCCAGAGAAACCCGCCCCCCCCCAAGTAACCATTGTTATGGGTTTCTTTTACTTCCTTTCGGAGATATTACAGAAGAGCTTAGGTATATGCGTTTATGAGAGAGAGGGTGAGGGAAGGAGGGAATGAGCAGTACCAAAACTTCATCAGCTTGAGAGGGAGAGAGAAAGAGACAGAGAGAGAGGGAGAATGGTAGATGGATTGACTTCCCCATCTTTAAAAACAAACAGTAGTAAGTTGTTCACATTGTTCTCAACACTGCTTATCTTCCTTAACAATATATCCTGGAGATTGCTCCATCAGTACATGAAGACTTGGCCCTTCATTTCTTTATGAATATAGATAACATTCCCTTGTTCAGAAGCACAACGTCTTATTCAACCAGATCACTACCAAGCAACATAAAGCTTGGTAAAGGCAGTTTCCTGCCTTTTGCTTTTGAATGGGACTGAATTATCAGAGCTGGACTAAGACCATGGGGGTGGTGAGGGTGCACTGAATAAATATTAACATTTTGTCCTGCCTACTGCCTGCCTTCTTTTAAAAAGTACTGATGTCTAAACAACAAGAAGAGCCTATCTGGAAAAGATGGTTGCTAGCCTTCCTGCTGCCACACACAGTAAGGTAATAGTTTTCTCTCTAAAGCTGATGAGGTTTTGGTGCTGCCTATAAGCAGCAGCTGAATCCTGGGAAGAGGAACGACTAGACTTTGCAAGAACCTCATGTTAGGGGACCAGCCTGGGCATCTAGGCAGCCTACCCCAAATGAAAATTCTCCAACGTTAGGGAAGACTCAGTGGAATCTAGGTCAGGATCACCCCTCCCTTCCACATGGCATGACGCAGAATTTCAATTCTGTTCGTGCTTAATTTAGAACTTCCACAGGCTTTGGACAAAACAACAACAACGACGACAAACTCCCAAACAGTGAGGTGGTCACAACTCTTTAGGGCTGGACTGGCTAGGTTTTGGGCAAGTTACCCAACCCTCCCGTGGCTCAGTTTCCTCTCTGTAAAATGAGGAAAGTAATACATACCTCAGAGGGTGAGTGTGAGGATTAAGTAAAATAATGCCCATGTAACATGCCAAGCAAAGTGACTGAACTTTTTAAAGGCTCAGGAAAATGTTTATTATTGGTAAAACAATCCAACACTTTTTTTTTTTTCTTTTTTGGAGAAATATCTTGGCAGTACCAAAAAATACACTGGTTGTGAATTTGGGACTCAGGGTGATCCTTCTGTCTCTTGACTCTTACTTTTCCATGCCCCCACATTCTCTGCAAGCCCCCTCACAGTTTTAAGACACACACTCTGTGTCCTTGTACTTACACAGTTCCATATAATTACAATGTCCCTTGTTTTCACATGGGTAACTTCTACTCACTTTCCAAGATGAAGCCCAAAGGGAAAGGCTAAGTGTCTTCCTTCTGGATCCCACTGTCATGCTACCCAGAAGGGATGTGAGAGCAGGGTCTTCACAGGAACTATAAACTAAGTTCCCAGAGCCATGTTAACACACTGTAGGCACCTCTTAACCGTCGCTTGAATTAAAATGAACACCGATGGAGGCAATGATTCCAGTCTACTTAATTCCCTTGACAGAATATAATCTATACCTCTGGTATCTTCTTGCAATCAACAGTGTGGTTATCTGCATTTCAGGTGTTTATATTCTTAAAAGCCTCAATTCAGAATCACCTGTCATGTAGCTCCTGTCAAAGCATGGCTGAGCCAAGTGGAGAGAGACTTCGTGTAAGAGGCAAGCTACATTCTACCCATCACTCCCTGACTCAGGCAGACCACCAGAATGCTTTGACGAGGTTGTTCTCCACCTTGCATCATCGTAAAAAGAAGTTTTCAATACTTTGGCCTAGCATTATACCCTACCTTTAATCAGAAGCAATGGGAGAAATGACTATATAGAGAAAGGCTGATTTATTTTTTGCATTAAACTGCTACAGAAGACGTAGTCTATCGTGCTATTCAAAAATCACGAATACACAGACTTATATGGCAAATTATTATTAAAATTTGCAACTCGCAATGAACTGGCAGGCCTTCCTTGAACAGACCACCTCACGGTACATTCCGTCATATTTTTCCCTTCTCTGTTATGGCTGGGAGGTAGCTCAGGGCAGGCCAATGCTGAATGACTCTCCCCTTCTCTCAGCCACTGGTTAAGCTGCTGCTCTGTCCTATTCTAGATTTACTCTGCTGTGTATGTATTTTGAAAAAGAATAATGAATCTCACATATTTGTTCGGTTATCAATAATGCTCGGAGAACATTTGTCATCAGACACCTGGGATATGTAATACAATTTGCTTGCACTGTCACCCAAATGTGCCCTAAACACACACACACACACACACACACACACACACAGAGTCTCTCTCATACTGAACTTGTCAGCACACAAAGACTGGAAATAAAAAACAAATGCTTGCACTTAGGAAAGGGCTGCAAGTCTCAAAGATGCTGTCCCAGTTTTAGCTGGCAATAGGAGACAGGTGTGCACGTGGCAGGTACCTGCACAGACGGTGAGCTGTGTACAGTGCCCAGGCTGAAAAGCCATCCTTTCATCAGTGTACTGAAATCAGTTCTGCCTGAAGGGGGTCTATTCTACGTAGATTCCAAGCAATGAAAGGAAGGAAAGGGAAAAAGCGAAGAGGAAGTTCATTTCCCCAACTGCAAAACTGAGAGTGAATTGGGACTGTACTCGCTAGACCCTGGGACGGTGCCTGTGCCAGAGATAAGCGCTAGACTTGCAAACATCCTGCCGCCACCTCTGCCATTTGGAGGCAACGACAGTGCCAACCAGATGGTCAGCTGCGGGAAAGGTTTTAGTTTTGTTTTTAATGGCAGAAAGGAGCCATTATGAGGAAATTTCACAAGTAACTCACCTGAAATGAGGAGGCTAAGAAATGCTGAAGAGGAACATGTCTGCCAGCGTACTTCAAGGCTCAAGAGCTGGCTCTATAAAGTCTGAAACTTTGAAAGAAAGGAGGAGGGCCATCAAGCAGTTCCTTTCCCCTCCCGCTCCTTGTGATGGCAGAAAACAGCAGGAGTATCCCAGCAAAGGAAGGGCTGTATCAGTATCATCATCTCTGAGGATCTGTCCTATCTCAGGCTCTCATGGGAGGCTCACATCCGGGCTACAAACCATGGCTTCGAATAAGAGACTCATCCTCATCCTCAACATGGTGGAGGACTGGCTTCAGTTTGACCCCTGGTCCTGCTGCCTCCCAGCTCTCTGATCTTGATGAAGTCATGCTGTCTCTCTGAAACCCAGTTTCCCCCTCCGCAAAGTGGGGATACTGATAATGGCTGTTAACCTCACTGGGCTGCAGGGAAGAGAGACAATGTCCACAAAAGCCCTGGACTAGCACCTGGCAGCAGTAGGTGGTCACAAGACATCCATCCCACTCTTTCCCTTCCTGCAACCCCCCCGCCCCCATCAACATCCTTTATGTTCTCTGTTCCTTGTTCTAGTCTATTCCAACTGCTGCCTGTTCTCCTCTCCTTCCTTCCTCTCAAACTTTGGCCTGCCCCACCTCTCTTCTCAGGTACTCTTTCATTGTTCCTGTTCTCCCACATTCTTCCTAGCTCCCCAAACTCACCCAGAATCTGAATTTGAGTGATACTAGGGCATGGAGGTTAGAACAAGAGAACAAGCAGTGGCTGCTTCAGTGTCTTTCCTTATGTGCCCAACAGGAAGAGCTTGCATTACCCACCCACTACCAGCACAGCAACAGGGCACAGTGACTGGGTGTAGAGGAATACTGGCTTCACACCCTGCCTCTACCCTTCAGGTAAGTTAGGTAACCTCTCTATACTTGTTTTTTTTTTTTTTTTTTTTAATAAAGATTCTATTTATTTATTTGACAGGGAGAGAGAAAGTATAAGCAGGGAGAGCAGCAGGTAGAGGGAGAGGGAGAAGCAGGCTCCCTGCTCAGCAAGGGGCTCAATCTCAGGACCCCAAGATCAGGACCTGAGCCAAAAGCAGAAGCTTAACCGACTGAGTCACCCAGGCGCCCTCTCTGTACATTTTTCATCATATGTAAAATGAGGGTTATAACAGTACCTCATGCATTACGATGATTAAATAAGTAAATATAAGCACAGTGCCTGGCACAGCCGCCCTTAATGAATTACTAGCTCTCCTCTCCACCATCACCATCCTCCTCTATCTTATGGAGACTGGATGTCCCATGATTATATTTTCAATCTTTGAAAGCAAAATTTGTTCTTAAGAATATGATCCAGGCATGGGTGCATCACATCAAGATGGAATTTTCCAGCAGTTCCATGTGATTCTGGCAGAAGAATCAGTTCTTATCCACATTTATAGGCTTTGGACAACGTCACCATAAGTTGGAGACTTGCACATAGCACATGAGTTGGCTGCCCTGCCGTTTCTGGCAGACCACCAGAAGATGCCACCATCCAGAGGCCTGTGCCTGAGGAGCTCCCAGAGCTGCCAAGACAGAAGATACTCTGTTCTTGCACGTTCCTGGCTATCACAGAAGAGAAGGGGCCAGGCCTTTAAGATACTTTTTTTCTCTGCTAAATCCCATTCTAAGATGCATCCTTATACCGCTGTCATTAAAACTAATGGAGGCCAAACACCAGCACACTGGCATTTGTGCCCTCTAATGATCTGTAATGGGCACTGATAATGAAAGCCTTTTCCCAGAAATTTATTTTTTAAATGCATCAACTGTGTCCAGAGATAAATAAGAAGACAAAATTTTCTTTGTTTTTAAAAACTATACAATACGTTATTCTCAAAGTAGCCCGTCAGGAATAAATTCTGCAATAATCATTTAGACTCAAAAGGGGACACTTTTAGAGAATATATGAGGAACTCGTGGAAACAACAATAAAAATCAGTATAGATTTCCCTCTTGGAATGTAAAGCTACCAAATCCTCCACTAAGTCCATGTAAGAAAGACCCACTGTAATGATGGCTCTGGTTTGAGGCTGTCTTTCCTTCTGGGAATGCCCCCTCTTCTAAATTCTCACAATTCAAAAACTCTGCATGTCGATCTTCTCTCCACAGCCAAGGAGGAACAGGTTATTCAGGCCTAGACCAATAGAGTATTATATACTCCTGGCCAGAGATTGGTTAAGAGATGGGGAGATGATTCAATCTGGACCAAGAGGAGTTAAGCCCAAATGACCGTTCAAACTTTTGCAGAAGAGAGGTTCTTTCTTTTCTCCTGGACTTGAAGTTCATAGAATTAAGTCCACCTGGTGGCAACCATCTTGTAATCAAAGAGAAAGAGCGTACCTAAGAGAAGAGTCAGCAGAGAGGAAACTGAGCTGAGAGATGCCAGAAGTTGGGGCCTGATGGCACCATGTGAGCCCCTGGATCCAGCCATGCCTGGAGTCTGTGATTCCTATGATTTTCAAGTAAATGTAATGAACCAATAATTCCCATGTTAGCTCAAGTTAGTTGGGTTGAGTTTCCTCTTACTTGTAGGTAAGAATCCTAATTGGTAATTTGCTCAAGTTGACACAGAGGATCTTGAGTATAGCAACTGCCTGTACATTTAAAAGATGTCATGTTAGGGAAGTTTATACTAGTGCTCAGCTTCCAGAAACATGTGAGAAGAACAGGAATAGCTAGCTCTCCTTAGTATCTACAAAGGCCCTGGATTTAGAGAAATGCAAATGCTCCAAAATAAAGACCAGGACAATGAATTCAACAGAGCACGGTGCTTTGTGACAGTGCATCAACTACATTTGAAATGCTGGGATGCAATTTCTAGAATTCACCTAAAATTTGAGAGAGTGGATGTTACCAATCCAAATGAAAATAAATACTAGGATCACTTTAGCAGGTTTAGCACAGTAACTACAGGCTAAACATAGCAACTCTGCCTAAGGAGTAAAAATAAGCAGGAATTTTCTGTAAGGCTATGTGATGGCTATTTATACTCTCTCCTTATTAAGCCCCCTATGAATCTGGACTGTCACAATTGTCTCTGAACTACTCTGCCCTCCCTGAGCCCAGAATTAGTATCTTAGAGGTATAGCCTGACTCCGAGGTAAACAGCTCCTGCTGAAAGCTGAAGGTGCCAGAATTAGTCTGATGTGTTTAGGGTTGGGTTGTAACAGACAAGAAGAATACAGCAGATTTTCGGACCCATTTTGTTGGCTTTTTACAAAATAAAACTCAAAGCAAAGAGGATGAAGCACAATGTTGTAGGGCCTTGTGTGTCACTTAGCAATGAAAACAGCCCTTTGTGGAAGAAAATTCAGGCTAAAAAAATAGGGAAGAGTTCCAGATGGTGAGGTCTATTTACTGTGAAGGAAAACTGTGATGAAAGTAGGGAATGTCTCAGGCAAGTCAATTACACAAGATAAATCGATAGAAGATGTTCTATGGGGATCTAGCTAGGATGGAATTCTGGAATGGGAAGACAACATTAATAGGCTTTCCCTGCTTTGGCACCTTAAAGAAGTAAAAATCATATTGACATAAGAAACAAAACAATTGTAATACTATAGATATGTTCAGACAAAGCCAATTATGACCTGCCCTTTGCACATGCCTTGTACATTCCTGCCTCTAGGTCTTTCTGTACTGTTCGCCTTGTCCAGAATACCCCTGGTACCTTTGGTCTGAAGCCAACCCATCTTTCAAGACCCAGTTCAAGTGCCAATCTGATGACAAAGTCTTCCTTGACCATCCTAGCTCAAAGTTATCTTTCTAGTTGGAGACTCTGAGCAGCACTTTTGTCTTGTAGCACCTAGATCTTTTGGTATTGTTTTATAGTTTATATGGTGTATATCAATAATGAATGAATATATTTTCTATTTCCTTTATCTCTCACTATTCAGGGCACTGTCTCCATCTATATCACCTCTAACATGATTACATACCAAGGTCATTCAGTAATTCGCTGAACTGAGGAATAATGTGGCAGCAGAAGCCTGGGACACTTTGAACCAGAGAAAAGAAAAGGTGTACAGAAAGTCATTTTCTAGTGTTACTCCTACTGTATTTTGTCTCTCTGTACAACGTAATCACAGCAACTGGTCTTTCTCCTTGCAGTGTGAGACACGGCTGCTCATCAAGCTGAAGGGCAAGAGACGTTCTTTTTTCTTTTTTTTTTTTTTTTAAAGATTTTATTTATTTATTTGACAGACAAAGAACACAAGCAGGCAGAGAGGCAGGCAGAGAGAGAGAGAGGATGGGAAGCAGGCTTCCCGCTGAACAGAGAGCCTGATGCGGGGCTCAATTCCAGGATCCTGAGATCATGACCTGACCCGAAGGCAGAGGTTTTAACCCACTGAGCCACCCAGTCGCCCCACCAAGAGACATTCTTTATTTATTTTTTTTAAAGATTTTATTTATTTATTTGACAGACAGAGATCACAAGTAGGCAGAGAGGCAGGCAGAGAAAGAGGGGGAAGAAGGCTCCCTGCCGAGCAGAGAGCCCGATGTGGGGCTCGATCCCAGGACCCTGGGATCATGACCTGAGCTGAAGGCAGAGGCGTTAGTCCACTGAGCCAACCAGGTGCCCCCACCAAGAGACATTCTTAACCCAGCTCCAGTTTAAAGAAAAATCCCTATGAAAATATTATGGTCAACCTGGCTTGGTCATGTATTCCCCTCATTTCCCCACACTATTATCAGAACTGTGGCACAAAATCTATTTCTGTGAACAACAAGGCTTTCCATCCCTTAACTCTACAGACAAATTTAGTTATTTAAAACCCCTTGTTTTTATTACAACCAAGTGAAATCTTTCTAAGATACAGCATGCATTTTTTCCCTACCTTCACGAATAAAATATATCAAATGGAATTTACTGAGGGATGAAGATTATAAACATCAATTAGTATTTGTGTTGTCATATACATGTCAACCCAAAAGGCTATTGGGCATGAAGCATGGCTTGCTTTTTATCCAGACCTCTGTATTATTATAGCCTCTGTGTCTTCCCCCCCTCCCAAGTTCCCTGTACCTTGCCTCATCAGCAATTAACTTTTGTCAAATCAACAGATGAAGCGTTATATTTCAAAATACTGGATGATGGGAAATCTGGGAGCCAAGTGTGTTTTAACTGGTTACAAAATAACATATATCTTGGACATGGCAACCTTAACAGCTGCTCCCTGCTCAGTTCCTGCTGAAAGGTTCTGTAACCTAGCCCTTCAGGCCACAGATAGGCCACAGATGAGTACAAGGTAGAACCACCTGCCTCAGGATCTCTGGCCCACAGGCACCCACCGGCCAATGACAGGGCCCAGAGCAAAGCTGAGCTCAGTCAGTCAGATCCTCGCTCTTGGGAAACAGGGCTGAGAAGCAAGAGGGTGGCAATCTGTGGAGAGTGAAGCTCTGAGCTAGCTCTGGGCTGAAAGGGTCATGGGTACTCCAAAGCTATGGACACAGAAACCAGGGGTGGGGGAAAGATGCAGAGACAGAACAGTGGGAAAGGATAAATCGGGGGTGAGTATGAAGCAGAGGCAGCTTCTCACTGAGATGGCCAACACGCCAAATGGCTAAAGGGTAGTGATATGGCTGGTGCAAAGAGAGCTGCTCAACTTCATTCTGGTCCTGGCTTTCCTTCAAGTGGTGCCACCTCCCAGAAGCTCCAGCTCTTCCCAGCCTGACTGGATTTCTGGTCTGTGCTTCTGCTTCATACTCCCTCCATCCCCTGAAGTGATCAGAGGAAGGTGTGGGCTCTCCTGGCTACTCAGAGTGCTTTAGTGCTCCCTGTTAGGTATGTAACCAAGATTGGTCCAGGTGAGTTAGGGGAGGTGGTTGTGTCACTCTGGAACTGGATTCAGTGGAATCCTGTGGGCAGCCTCCCTTCTCACCCTGTCAGGAGGCAGGATTCAACATCTTAGTACACCCTCCAGAGACACTTCACGTCCTCAGTGACTGGTAAAGTAACAACTTTCCCAATAATTACAAATATAAATAAATAAAATAATATAAATAATAAAATAATATAAACAATAATATAATATAAAAAATAAAAATAAATATATAGTAAGTGAACATTTATTAACTAAAAGCCTTGCTAAGTTTTAAACCTAATGACAACCCTGTGAGGTAGATCTATTACTATTCCTATTAAATAGAGGTGCTTACAGATGCCAAGTAAGTTCTTCTCAACAACACAGCTAAGAAGCAGTGAAGTTGGGATACAAATTCAAGCAAGTCTGTCCCAGAGTTCATGTTCTTAACACTGTGACACGCTGAATAATGAAAACTTGATTCCTGAAGACTCATGAGTGGACCTGAAAGAGCATTCATACCCTCTTACCAACATAAGAAACTTCCTAAGGTTTCCTTTTAGACAGTTCTGTTCCCTCAAAGTTCCTCCCCTAGTGACAACCCTGTCATCTCTCCTCCCTCTTCTCTACCCAGCCTCCAGAAATTTTAGTCTCCACGCCCTGCTCAACAAAACCAAAGCATGGCCCTTAGGAGTTCTGATTCTACTCCCAGCTTTGCAGAGACACACATTCCCATCTCACAGCTATTATACGGAGCAAAGGTAGCCCCACAGTGATGCACAGGAAAGTAGTCACTTATTTATTGTTTAAATATTTTATTTATTTATTTGTCAGTGAGAGAGAGAGAGAGAGAGAGAGAGAGAGACTGAGCAAGCGGGGGAGTGGCAGGCAGAGGGAGAAGCAGGATTCCCTGCTGAGCAAGGAGCCTGATGCAGGACTTGATCCCAGGACCTTGGAATCATGACCTGAGCCAAAGACAGATGCTCAACCAATTGAGCCACCCAGGGTTTGCTGAAATTTGTCTTTATAGGGTCATATCCTCTCCGGAAAAAAGGGGGACATCTTTATAGTCGGCAAGACTCAGGTCAGATAATCTGAGCAGAGAAAGTATCTTCCTTCTCTTCTTTACTACAAATTCTTGCATTTCTTGATGGATCTGGAGTAAAAGTTAAGCCCAAGGCTGTGGCAGCACATAAGAGTGTTTTGCTTGAAATCAAATTGCTCTCCTATTCTGGGGAGGGGGCCGACATACTGATTACATATTCATATTCTTGATGAGGATCTTGATGAGGTTTCTACTGACGGTTTTGTACATAGAGACCTAATTCTTCCCATGATGTGCCTAACTTGGTGGAGAAACAAGGTGAGGAATAAGGCGCAAAGCTGGCTTTCAACAAGAGTATTCAGATTACTGCTAACAGAGCTCTCTTAAGAACCCAGTTCAGATCAAGTGGTATTCAAAATATCAATTCAACTTAGGTTCTGTTAAGCCTCCCTTTGTACTGCCACTGGAATTGGTTAGTGAATTGTACCTTGAAAAGAATAAACACCAGAAGCTAACATTTCTGCAAGAGGAAGAAGAACTTGGAAAAATCAGTCACGTGTGTAAAGAAAAATACAGCAGGAAAAGTTTCTTCCTTTGTAATGATGAACCAGAGTGCTTGCTTGTGGGCATATGACCTAATTGACTCATGCTGAAATTAAAGGCAGAACTTAATAACTTGTTTGTGAAGAAGAGGGAATTTAGAATTTCCTTATAGACAAAGAGCTAGAAAAAGAGCCTGCACCCCTTCACAGAGATTTGGCTGTGCGTGAAAATGTGGTACCAAAATTTCTCTTGACCCACTATGCAAAGCATAGTCTCTGCTCACCTACTTTTCTTGGCTCTTCTGATTCAGAGTTTAAAGAACTAATTTTCAAGAGCTTTCCTTTTCCACATTAGTTCAGAAAACAATTCCTCAAGTTAAATTTCAACAGAACAGGATATTTGGTGTAGGGCTTTATACAAGAAAGTGTTAAGATTTTTGTAGCAAGTATTTGTAAACTGCTAGTTGTTTGGGAGGATAAAAAAAAGTACAAGAGTCCTAATGAGAAATTCTGGTTGGAGGTGGGGAGGCTTCAAAAACAAAACATAACCAAATGAGATCAAATTCCAACTTTTCATTCCTTCAAATATTTTTTTCTCTCCATCATTCTTACAGTCCAAATTTTAAATTTTATGGCATCTTAAATGTGAGGTCCATAGAGACTTCTGGTAAAAACAAACAAGCCAACAAACAAACATTTGGAACATTCCACCATCTTTTGTTTTCTAAGCCCAAGGACAGTTGGCAGTCTAAGCCATAGGCAGCCTTCTCGCTAACAGAATAAAAAAGTTGGGTCATAAAACTACAATTCTTCCTCCCCCACTCTCCATAAGCTGGACCAAGGCAGACAAGGAAATTACAAACTTCAGGGCAGATCTAGAAGATGAAGTAGGGAGATTATTGGAAACCCTGCCCATACAACATAAATTGCAAAGACAATTCAGTCAACCATAAATATTTTTAAGTGAACGACCAAGCCACTCATTTACTACTTAAAAACAGTCTCGCTCTGGCACCAACACTCCCCTCCCTGTATCTAGATCTGATTTCTACCATCTGGACTTAAGAGATTTGACGGAAAAGTATTTGCTCATCTCTTTCCTAGTACCTGGAAGAGTGTCTTAAATATGTGGTATTCAGTATGTGTTTGCTAACTGACAGGGAAGGGATTGTCTGTCAGATCTGGCCGACTAGGAGTGCTGATGTTCAAGAGGCCTCCAGGGTGCAGGAAGGCCACAGCAGCAAATATTCAACTGGTGGTGCCATATACCAAAGGAATACGTAAGATTAAGGTAAGTCTGTGTTCCACCGAGATTCAAGAAAGGTTAGAGGGTCACGCAAGAGCAGTTGGTGGGTGTTCTTCTTCTGGTAATTATTCAGGTGTAGTCTTCACTTGGGACAGTGCTGGGTCTGACTACTATCTGGAAGGATTATATTGGCCATGTCAGTTACTAACATGTGGATCCTGTCTCTACTGGATTAGTGTGTCCAGGATTCCCATGACTCCACTTCTTGATTCTTGATCTCCTGCCAGTGTATTTTCATTGTGACAATTGCACATTGTAAATGCTGCCATGGGATGACTAAGGACATATTTCCTCTAATTCCACTTTCACACAAAGGATCAAGAGAAGAATGGGAAAGAGGATGTGTGAGGGGGTGGGGGCTGTTTCTCCCCCAGAGGAAGCAAAGACTTCCATGGCGCTCCCATCATGAAGTCTGTGCTGTAAGGCACGGTGTATGGAAGTTAAGGGAGAATACAGGTTTCCTCCAAGACAGAGTTGAAGTCAACACATTATTTTAGATAAGAAATTTCTCTTATGCTTCAGATTTGGATTTTCCAGCTTTCAAGCATTATTCTTCAAGTTCAAGAGCTGAAATTAGTGGACTTTAGCCATTCTAGCCAGGGATGTTTGACATGGCATGATGACAGCCTTGCCCATGTCAATCCTCATTACAATCCTAGTGTTGTGACCCTTAGATTCTAATCTCCAAGTCGTACCTGCTTACATCCTCTAAGGTTGTGAATACAGTGGTGAACAAAATTAAGTTTGCCAACTTGTGCAAATCTAAGATGATTTCTCTATTTCACTGCTTTAGTCATTTGAAAAACAAAAAACCCTCTTTTCAGTGTGTCTAATCACAAACAGTTTCACTTCTCCTACTCCTATAGAAGAACCTAAACAGGATTATAAAACTATTCAATTGTTCTTTTTCTCATTAGCACCAAGCAGGTGATCTTACTGGCTAGAAGGCAGGGGATAGTGAGGAATACAGGTGATTTAAGCAGCGTGCCTGAGGTTACCAGGGCAACTGCTAATTATTATTGAGTAACTCTAGTGTACCTCTATAAAGGTTGGGAGTTAAGTTTTTTTCATCATATATTTTGCTTTAAAATGGGGCTTTTAAAGGAAATTGGAGAGAGAGCAGATGGAGGATGACAGATGAAGATCAGGTTAAAGAACTATATATAGCTCAAGAAAATTAAACTACTTAAATTTCATAATGTTGGTTTAGGAAATGGTGGGGGAGTTCATGAGTAAATGTAAAAAATGGCTTTCTGGTTTTTCCTAAGTTAGGGTTTCTCAAATTAGTAAGAAACCTGAAAAAAGGCCAGACGCAGGGATGTAACTGGAAATACTTTACTTAGTTCCCTGAGACAAATTTCCTCAGCTGTCTCTGAGTTACCATTTTCTAGACTGATCTGGAGCCCTGGGCACACCAACCTGGACAAGAGTCATGTGGTCATTGAAAGAATAATTCAAGACTCGATTTCACTGAAACTCACCAAAAGCAACATGTTCTTAGTATAAGTCTTATTCTTCAAACAGAATCTTACACACATCCTTAGTTATTAAGGATGTAACAAATTTGAAAAGTTTTAAAAAAATTCTTGTGTTCCATTTGGCAGCACACACAGCACAAATTGGAGCGATACAGAGATTAGCATGGCCCCTGACATGCAAATCATAAGCATTCCATATTTTAAAAATCAAACCATCAGACTGAATGCCTTAAACTTACACAGTGATGTATGTCAATTATTTTTCAATAAAACTGGAAAAAAGAAGCTCACATGTATTAAAAAAATCCTTACAAAGATGTACCCCACAACTAAAAAAAAAAAAAGTAAAATGGTGATTTTAAGACTGAGCTAATCTATTTCTGATTTTCAAAATTGAACAATCCATACACACACACATTAAAAAAATTCCAACACAACAAAAGGGTAGGGTTGAAAGGAAATCAGTTTCCCTTCCACCAAAGGCCACTGCCCTGTCTCCATCAGAGACTACCACATAGACTCATTCTCCTGTAACTTACAGAAATATTAAATATGTACACACATCTGTAGATATATATAGATATCTATATATTAATAGGAGCATATAATGCACACAGGCAGTTTTTAAATTTAGCTAGGTATCAAAATCACCTAGTTAGTTTAAGAAACATACCAAAATTCAGACACCACCCCAGACCAATGAACTCTGAGGCTCCAGAAAAGGAGCCTGGGGGGTTGACATTTTTTTACTTTAGGTTCCCCAGGTGATTCTAAGATTTTATTTATTTATTTGTCAGAGAGAGTGCACAAGCAGGCAGAGTGGCAGGGAGAGGCAGAGAGAGAAGCAGGCTCCCTGCTGAGCAAGGAGCCAGATGTGGGACTTGATCCCAGGATGCTGGGATCATGACCTGAGCTGAAGGCAGTGGCTTGACCCACTGAGTCACCCAGCTGCCCCTTCCCAGGTGATTCTGATATGCAGCCTGGGCTGAGAACCAGAGTACCTTGCTTTTTCCTCAATGTACCTTAGAAGGTTGTTCTATACCAGCACATATAAAACTACTTCATTTCTCTGTTGTACTGGGTAGCAGTCTACTCTAACATGTATTTTGCCCATCTTTTACTGATGGTCATCCCTTCAGATTCTACTCTTTGGCTTTTATAAATGGTGTTACAATGTCCATCTGTGCTGGAGAACATCCACTCTCTTTCCTGCCCTCTTCTCTGGGAGCTAACCAACATGGATTACATCACGAGGTCCCCTGCCTCCTCTGGCTCCCTATTGGGGTAACTAAGGGGGAGCTCTGGCATGAGATGAGCAGGAAGAAGGAGACAGCCAAGGTATTTATTTCCCTGTCTCTCTCTGAAGATGCCTGCCCCTGACTGAACCCCTTAACCAACATTCCTTTTAAGGTGCTGACTCAGTAGACCTCGCTCCCCTTTTGTGTGTGGTAACCACTTTCCTCCAGCCTAAGGATTATTGGTTAGATGCTACTGTCCCTGATTTACTGTACTATCTCGTGATTTTCCCGCCCTCTCCTTCTTCGTAAATAAACTCTCCTTGAATTATGCTATTTTCATGGTGATGTTTCTACTTATGGTTCTAATGCATCATCCTTGGGCATAAATCTTTGCATTTTATTTCCTTATGGACAATATCATCTTGGTTCTCTCTGGAGGCAAAACTTCTTCACATAAGGCAAAAAGAGGGTGGGGTGCCTGAGTGGCTCAGTTGGTTAAATGTTTGACTCTTGATTTCAGTTCAGGTCATGATCTCAGTCAGGGTTGTAAGAGCAAGGCCCGCATTGGGTTCCACACTAAGTATGGAGCCTTGCCTAGGATTCTCTCTCCCTCTCTCTCTGCCCCTCCCTACTCCACTAGTGCCCTCTAAAAATTTTTAAAAATTAAAAAAAACAAAAAACAAAAAAGATGCAATGGGGCAGTCCATACAGCAGCTCTTTTATTCCTTTATGGAACATTTTTGACAGCAGCCTGGACACAGCCCCATCACCTGTTCAGTTTGTAAGGACTATTACAGTGAGCACTGAAACAATGTCTTGGGGAGAACGCCACTGCTTCTTTGAGAAAGAAGCATATAGGCACTGAAAAGAGAACCTCCTAGAGCAAATACAATGAATGACTGAAAGGCAGAATTTCAGAATGCTTTCAGAAACTCTTTCTTTTTGTCATAATGACAGTCAAATTTATACAGAGTCACAGGCTGGAATGAAATTCCTGAGGGTAAATTATCCCCCAGTGAAAACTTAAGACTGCAGTTAGGTTCTCCTCTAATTACTATGGTTCCAATTGGCTCCACCTAACAGAGAAACAATAGAGTAGATAGATGGCTTGACAGAACTCTGTGGGGGAGTACACACCTAAACCTGCTGACTTGGTGCAAACAGCTTAAAGCTACTAATCCTCAGTGTATTCTGTTATTTATAGTTAACTGAGTTTTAGGTGCTTTATTTATTTATTTATATTTTTTAAGATTTTTTTTTTTTTTTTTTTTTTTGCGAGAGAGATCACAAGTAGGCAGAGAGGCAGGCAGGGGGCGGGGGATGCAGGTTTCCTGCTGAGCAGAGAGCTCCATGTGGGGCTCGATCCTAGGATGCTGTGATCACAACCAGAGCCGAAGGCAGAGGCTCAACCCAGTGAACCACCCAGGTGCCCCTATTTATTTATTTTTAAAAGATTTACTTATTTGAGAGAGAGAGAGAGAGAGAGAGAGAGAGAGAGGGCAAGCAAGGAAGCAAGGAAACAAGTGAGCAAGCGAGTGGGGGGGGGATGGGAAGGAGTGTGGAGTGTGGGCAGAGGGAGAGAGAGGAATCTCAAGAAGATTATGTGCTGAGTCCTGAGTCTGACAAGGGGCTTGATTTCATGATCCTGAGATCAAAACCTGAGCCGAAACCAAGAGTCAGACACTTAACCAACTGCACCACCTAGGTGTTTTATTTTAAAATTATCTCAGTGTTTTGATGTGGGTTGCTCTGTGTCACAACAGGATCAAAGAAACAAAAATAAACACTGAGTGTCTACTGCCACCACCAAAAGAAATCAATACTAAGGATTTGTTCATTGGTTAAGGGGATAGTCTAAGAGCAAACCAATTTTTGCTTAGTGAAAAAGGGAACCTTCTTTAAAAAAGATTTTATTTAAGAGAGCCCATGTGTAGGTGAGCAGAGGAGGGGCAAAGGGGAGAGGGATCTCAAGCAGACTCCACACGGAGATAAGAGCCAGATATGGCCCTAGAACACACAACCCTGAGAAAATGACCTCAGTTGAAACTAAGAGTTGGATACTTAACTGACTGAGCCACCCAGGCACCCCAGAAACCCAATTCCTATTAACCACTTAATGTAAGCCAGGTCAGTTTTGCTGGCAGTAACTCATCTGACCCTCACAACAACCCTGATAACGGTCTTATTACTGATTATTTTTACTATTATTGTTACCATTTCACAAAAGAGGTTTAGCTCAGAGAGGACAAATAACTTGTCCAATTTTACAGTTAGGGAATAGCAGAGCCAAACCTTCACTACCAGGCCACATGGGCTTTTCCCTACACCAGATCTCAAAAGCTTTTTGTACACGATAGAACCCACGTCAGCCTTCAGAGAGCTATTTGTATCCCTAAGTTTATATATAAACTGCATCTGTTCTCCTGAATGACTGTTTCCCATAATGCCATCCATTATGAGAAATACATTTTCCCCCCTCAAAAGTAGAGTATTCATTTGGAAAAGCCTTTCCTCAACTGCGAAATATTGTTTTATGATACTATAAGAGAAGTGTTGTAAAGAGCATGTTCTAAGGTCAAATATACATTTAGGAAATGTGGCATAACACATGCCCTTTTCCAATTCACAAGGGACATATGAAGGGCACAAAAGTCCTCTAGACAAGTATCTGTGGAACTTTATTCAACTGAGAGCTCTTGCCTTTCCGCACCTGTCCCGCCCTCTTCCTGCCTCAGTTTGGGGAGTGCCAATTTAGAAGTCTCAAATATCCTGTACAAGTTGATGATCATCTAGCACTTTCCAAGCTGTTTTCCTGTCAATGCAAAGGTCTTGATCATCTCTTGTTATAAGCACAGTAGGTGCTCGATAAAAACATCTATTGGTTTAACTGATGCACCCAACTTCTCTTGATTTGTGACAGGAAAGGCACTTTCAAAGCAGCAGGCTGGCTTCTGTGGGCCATTGAAAAGTGTAGCCCTGGTGAGATAACTGGGTTCCTCTATGAAGCAAACCCATCAGTCCTCAGCCTCAAATGTTGTGATTAACCTCAAAGACCAGGGACAGGGTGCTCTTAAGGCCCTCTATAATCAGCAATGCAGGAACAAACAGAGTGCCAGTGATGATACAGACTTGGTCCTGAAAGCATGACAATGAGGTCAATCTTGTTTTTATTCTCATGGAAGTACACCCATTTAATGCACTATGCCTATGGTTCTCAGACTTCAGGATGTATCAGAATCACCTGCAGAGCTTGTTGAAACACAGAGGACTGGGTTTCTCCTCTAATGGGGCTGATCCAGTAAGTCTACAGTGGGGCCTGAGAAAGTATAGATCTAAAAGGCTCCCAGGTAATGCCAATGACAGTGGCACAGGGAGCACACTGAGAACACCACACTGGCTAAGACCTGCCTAGAAGACCAGTGTACCTGGAACCAAAGGAAGGGTACAGGAGATTCTTAATGCAGAGATGGAGCTAAAAACAAGATCCTAAGGCTGTTTCCAACTACAAATGTGTTCCTGGCTAATTACTATCTGCCTTCCAGACTGACTAAAAGGTTTAAAAGGCAGTACTTTAATATGACTTTAATTTACTTGATTTAGGATCTAAATCTACCAATGAGATTCCCACAAAGTATACGTGTAGGCAGAGAAACAATTCCTAATCTAATTCTAAGTGAGAAAAATGTTATTTTAAAGTCCCTTCAAAGTCCCTTTACAGGCATAATAGTGCTAAAAGCTATTCACAAAATATTAAGCCTATTTCCTTAAGATTCAGTAAAAAACTCAAGATTTACAAATGTCTAATGCCTACTTATATATATAAAATGCAATGGCATAATGCAGTTGAGGGCAGCTAAATTCACAATACACTTTTTTAATTTTATTTTTTCAGTGTTCCAAGATTTATTGTTTATGTATCACACCCAGTGCTCCATGCAATACGTGCCCTCCTTAATTTATTTATTTGTTTAATTAAAAACCAAGACTTTACTTAGCATCTACTGTATGTCATGATAAATCTGGATAATTGTTTTACATTATTTAGCAATATTAATTCATTTACAAAAAAAAATACAGACCCTTTATGATGTTAGCTCATCAAGGGGGAAAGAAAACAACAATGTGTGTGAAGGAAAACATTTTTCCATTTGCGATTTCCACGCTGCTGGAAAACAGGGATGTGGGATGTGGCTAAGCCCTTGAACAGTGTCCCATCCCCGCCTCCTCCCATACCCCCTCTGCTGACAGGCTAGAGATCCAAGTGCCACTGACAGCCCTGGTGCTTGGGAAAGAAATCCTGCTGGGTCATGAAGTGTGAGGGCTGCCTTGAGCAATTTTTATGTTAAAAAAAATCCCTGCTAATCACCAAACACATTTATCCAATAAAAATCAGATGGGTCATCAGGAAGGAATCTCCACCCTCAATCAAAGGAGGCCAGCTGAGCTCCTGACTGGCGAAGGAGATCTTGGCTAGGGAATGGGAAAAGCTGACAGAAAGCCACTCAGAAAACAAGAACACAGGATGCATCAGTGACAAGCTCTGAAGATGCCAAGGGGGCATACTTGGAGGAACTGTGGCCATGGTGGCCCTAGGAGACAGACGTGTAAGAGGGATGGCTTGGGGCTTGTCCAAGAAACAACCATGAACGAGCTGGCTGGAAGAACCATAGAGGTTATGAGGAGGAATGAGAAGAAGCAACTGATTCCTTGTGAAAAATAACTCTACTTTCAAATTATTTCCCAAGGTGAGGAATGCCATCAAGTTTTCAGGCAAAACAGAAGAGACCTTTTCTGCTTGGAGGTGGGTGAGAATCAGAATCCTCAGTCTAAGAGGAAAGATCCTCCTCCACAAAAAAGTGATTCAACTGCAGAGGAAAACTTCCTCTTTCAAATCCCTGCATTCCAAAGAATGACAAATCAAGATCATTGTAGTAAAGCATATTGCCTGTTTGGGTGTAACTCTTTTGGCATGAAATAGCACTTAGAGGAGATAAAATTACTTTTAAAAAATTCCATTTATTATCACCGTTGAATGCATTTTGTGATTCATTTGGTCTCAGTAAATAACAGCTATGCACACAGCTCAACCGTGGGGGACGTGGACGTTTCCAAATTGCTCAGCAATAGGCATGCCTAGTCCCCAGTTGGTCTTGGTTTAAAGCGGGGTAGCACCTGCCCTTAGAGAAGTTCCTCCTTTTCACTGATAACACAATGACTGAACTGATAGGTCCAGTCTGGGATTCTCTGATTCCAGGTGGGAAGCTTATGGGGGAAGGTAAGGAGAAGAGCCTGGGCCATTTCTCTGCACACAAGAGAGACATACCAAGGCTGAGAGGGTAGAGGGAGAGAAAGGGAATCTCTGAGAGGGAGGAGGACAAGAGGCCCCCCACAACAAAATTAACTGCTCTTCACAGATTCACAGTGCTAAACATATGAGGTAATGAAAGATGATCTCATTTACTCTTCCCAACTTTTTTTGAGATATAATTTTTTTTTTTTTTTTGGAGAAGGTGTAATTCCTGTTTTATAGATGGGGAAAGAACAGAAGGCAGAAAGAACTACAGCAGAAACTCTTTTTGTTTATCCCTGTACCTTCAGCATTTAGGATAATGCCTGGCCCACAGTAGGTGTTCAAATAGTATTTGTTGAATAAATGTTGAATGAATTAAGCAAAACACAAGTAAAATTTTGGAGATACCTCTAATGTTTTTCCCAGATTTTATCAGAGAGCAGCTGAATCAAATTCAGGAGCCAACAGTGCTTCAGAGAAACAACGCTGCCTGGAAGTAGGCCTTGTTTATCCTCTGAATTTCAGCGACTATTCTCTTGCCTCTCACTGGCCACTAAGAGGTAGAGGACAGTTGACTCTGGCATAGTCTGAAAGCATTTGGCAGGTGCACATCTTTTAGGTCACCAGAAATAACTTGGAAATGCGTGTGTGTGTGTGAAAGAGAGAGAGAGAGAAGCGGAAAGGACAAGAAAAATTAGTTTTATTTATGGGGCTACTGGGCAGTGAGTTATTTATTTTTTAGGGGTGGGGACCACTCGGGCAGGGAGAACTCCAAGCTTGGGTTCCTCCTATGGCTATAATCATCCTCCATCCTCCTAGCATGCTTTCCATCTTAATAAGCCTACCCCAGAAATCTGAAGAAAGCATTTACCTAGTAGTTTTTAACCCAAGGGAATTACTACAGTATTTTATGTCCCAAGTGGGATGTCCCCTAATTTTTTTCTTTGCATTTGTTTACCTCCTTCTTAAAAATCACTATCTTCCAGAAAGAAATCTTCCAGATTTCTTCCAGAAATCACTAACTTCCACAAGGCCAACTCCACTGGTCATTGTGGAGTGGAGAGTGATTTTTATTTTGTCAGTCCTTTCTAAGCACTCTTTGAAAAACTTCCGTAGTTAGAGACAGGTCAGACCCACTTCTTCTGGCACAGGGAGCAGGGGATGGGCGCACTCAGGGCCAAGGTCGGGTACCAGCCAGTCTATGTCAGTGCCAGGAGTGAAACCTTGGCTTTCCTGCTTTCCATGCCACTGTTTGAGCTATCTTTCTGATTGCCTCAGTCATTAGCTATGGGTTTTGTTTTGCTTCTTAATTTCTTAGAATCTCACTTATGAGTCATCTGCTTTCAAAAAAGATTCTGAAAATTGACAAGCTGGTGTCCATGCTGCCATTCTCTATGGTGAGAGCCTTTCCTACCCTTCCACCTTACCCAGGCAACCCTGCCCCCTCCCACAGCAGCTTGAGGACTCTGAGGTCACAAAAGCAGAGGCCTATGTCATTTAACTATTGCTGAATAAACTGACCTGAACTCAGTGGCTTAAAAAACCACTATGTATTATTTCTCATGGATCTGTGGGTTGAACAACAGCTTTTCTATTAGTCCTTCCTGGACTTACTCATGTGGCTGCATTCAACTGACGAGTGGTCCAGGGTTGGGCATGGCTGGGACAGCTGGGCTTCTCTCTCCAATAGTCTTGCATGCTGAAGGAGACTAGACTAGATTTTTTACATGGCTGCTAGATTCTAGGAAGATGAGATGGGAAATTGCAAGGCCTTGTGGCCTAGGCTTGGATGTTACACATGGTATCATTTGTACCACATTCTTTTGGCCAAATCAAAGCAGGAGATGAAGGCCAGCCTAGATCCAAGGACTCCACCTCTTCATGGGAGCTACAAAGATTTTGGCCATATGTCATCTATCATAGGCCTATAGCCAGGAGGTAAGGAGTGAAGCAGGCCAGTTGTGAGAAGATAGCCACCGTGGAGAACAACACTTGTTATCAAGTAACACACAGATTTAGGGTGGCCAAATCTTCTAACTTTTCAAAAGAAGTTGGAAATATAGTAATTTTTTAAAGCAGTTTTATGTTTACAGAAAAATGGCTCAAAATAACTCAGAGTTATTTCTCCCTGCTGCCTAAATTCCCCTGTAATTAACATCTTTCGTTAGTGAGGTACATTTATTAGTAATATTACATTAACTAACATTACTTACATTAGGATTCACTCTGTGTTCTATTGGTTTTATAGGTTTTGAAAACCAATAATATCTGGCATCTACTATTACAGTGTCATACAGAATAGTATTGCTGCCCTAAAAATGCCCAGTGTTCCACCTATGCACCCTTCCTTCTCATCTTTTTACTGAGTCTATAGTTTTGTCTTTTCCGGCATGTCGTAGAGTTGGTATCACACCATGCTGTGGCATTTCACAGTGCCTCCTTTCACTTAATAGTCTGAACTCAAGCCTCATTCAAGTCTTCTCCTGACTTCAGAGCTGTCTTCTTTTTATCACTGGATTATATTGCCTGGATGTACCACAGTTTGCTTATCCATTCACCTACTAAGGAACATCTTGTTTGCTTCCAAGTTTTGGCAATAACAAATAACAATAACAAATGAAGCAATAACAAATAAATAACAATAACAAATAAAGCTGCAGGTTTTTGTGTGAACTTAAGTTTTCAACTCATTTGAGTGAACATATTTGAGTATGACTGCTGGACTGTTGTATGAGAAATCTATGTTTCGCTTTGTAGAAAACTGCCTAATCATCTTTCAAAATGGGTGTCTGCTTTTGCATACCCACCAGCAATGCGTAAGAGTTCCTGTTGTTCCATATCCTACAGCACTTGGTGTTGTCACTGTTTTTTATTTTAGGCCTTCTAATAGGTGTACAGAGAGATCTCATTGTTTTAATTTGCAATTCCCTGATGACACAAGATGTTGAGCATCTTTTCATATGCTTATTTGCATCTAAATATCTTCCTTGGTGAGGTGACTACCCAGATCTTTTGCCCAGTTTTTAATTGGGTTTTTTACATATTATTGGATTTTAATCGTACTTTGCATATTTTGGAGACTGATCCTTTATCAGATATGAGTTTTGTAAATATTTTCTTTTATTCTGGACTTGGTTTTTCTTTCTCTTAATAATGTCTTTCACAGGGGCACCTGGGTGGCTCAGTGGGTTAAGCTGCTGCCTTCGGCTCAGGTCATGATCTCAGGGTCCTGGGATCGAGTCCCACATCAGGCTTTCTGCTCAGCAGGGAGCCTGCTTCCCTCTCTCTCTCTCTCTGCCTGCCTCTCCGTCTACTTGTGATCTCTCTCTGTCAAATAAATAAATAAAATCTTAAAAAAAAAGAAAGAATGATATTAAAAAAAAATGTCTTTCACAGAGCACAAGATTTAACCACAGTGAAGTTCAACTTAAAAATTTTTTCTTTCAGGGATCATGTACCTAGTCATTGACAAACCCACAGTTACCTATGGATTCCCTTATATCACCTAGAATTCTAGTTTTGCATTTACATTTCAGTCCAGAATCCATTTTAAGTTAATTTTTTGAAAGGTGTCAAATCTATATCTAGGTTTTTTTTTTCCATGTGAATGTCTAGTTATTCAGCACAAAAGGTTGGTTTATACTTTAAAATTGGGGGGGCACCTAGCTGGCTCAGTTGGTGAAGCAAGCAGCTCTTGATCTTGGAGTTGTGAGTTCAAGCCCCACAGTGGGTATAGAAATTGTATAAATAAGTAAAGAAAGAAATGTGGTTTGTTGTTGTTATTATTATTTTTTAGTGGTACTGGTAGGGGAGGAAAGAAGCTTCCCCTCTACCAACACATATGTTGTGTTGTCTGTAGGCTGTTTTTCTCCATTGTGGATCATCTTTGCCTCACCTGCTATGAACTTCATCCATCCATATTAATCTATTTAATCTTACTTAACACCAACCTTACATTTTCACTATCCACTTTTTCCAATATTCTGACTGCTGCATGTACTCAACATGATCAGTTAATGGTTGGTGAACTCTAAAACCACTTATGAGCTATAAATCCCATTTAGCACTGCCATATACCACTGTCCTTTCTCCTTAGCCAGACTACAAACTCGTGGCGAGGCCAGGAATCCTCCTGTTCTCATTTACCCCTGGTAGCCTAGCAGACATCTGGGCACAAAATAGGTCAGCAATATTTGTTGACAATTTTAGACTACCTGGGCTTTGGTCCGGACTTACCAAGTGTCTTTGATCTTAAAGAGGGATGGCTACGCTTTAGGAAGTCCAGCTGAGGACCTGCCAAAATGGAAACCCTGCAACCTTACCCTGCCATGGCCAGAACAGTACATCTCTAATTTTGATGCCCAATTTAGCATTATGCCCACACAAACAAGAGGGTCCTGATCTCCTTAGCGAATTAGGAAAGATTTACCAATGAGACAGCAAACTGTGGTCTCTAAAGTACCGAAGGATGCTGAGTCACAAAGCATGTTCCTTTCATTAAGATGGTTACATGATTGTAATGACCACTCCAGTCATTTTGAAAACAATGAAAAACAAATGAATGAAATAAAAAGGAGAATGGACTGTTTCTCGTGACTGGTTCCCTACCTCATGCCCAATTAATAATCAAAGTAATAATAATCCCCCACCATCTGACTGTGTTTTCTGTTTTCATCTGCATCGTTAAGTATTCCCACTCAAGGATCTCTGTGTAAGTCAAAGTGAACAATGATAGAGGGAATGAAAGTGTCCAGTACTGAGGTTGAGACCCCAGTGGTCTCCAATGGTTGTGACTGAGCCCAGTCACCATGGCTTACTGTGTTCCCAGACCTCTCAGAATTCGTTTTCTATAGCCAAATACTGCAGCGTCTCTCTCCCAGGACCACCTAGCTTCTGTCAATGGCCCACCCAAGCAACTGTAGGCAGAAAAAAGAAGGGAGGCACAAACTTGGATATGGCGCATTCAGGGCCTTGGGTCTCAAAAATGGTCGGCAAAACTCCCGCAGAGCTCACGGCGCCTTTGGGGTGGGCCTTGGTGAGGCTGTGGCAAACTCTGGCATCAGTGCCAGCAGCAGCACTCCTTCTGCCTCAGGAGCAGCCTGGGGTTCAAGACTCACAGGTGGCAATCAGGTGTTCACTCAGCCTGGAAGGACAGCAGACGTTTTGGCAATATCTACTACCCTACCTCCAACTTTCCTTGAAAGTCAAAGTACAACTGTTCCTGGCATCACTCTTCCTGCCCTGGGGAAGCCTCCAAATTCTGGAGCAGGCAAGGACGGTCCCTATGGATGGGGGTCACTGGCAGAGTGACCCCCAGTGTCTTATGTAAAACAAATCACATCTAGGCAACTGAAAAACAAAAACCTCAAGTCCCCTCTTCTAGGACCTGTTTAAAAGACAGTGTCCTGCAATTGCACTAGTGGGTATTTACCCCAAATGTTCATAGTACCCCAATGTTCATAGCAGCAATGGCCACAGTCATCAAACTGTATAAAGAGTCAAGATGCCTCAACAGATGAATGAATAAAGAAGATATGGTCCATATATACAATGGAATATTATGCCTCCATCAGAAAGGATGAATACCCAACTTTTGTATCAACATGGATGGGACTGGAGATTATGCTGAGTGAAATAAGTCAAGCAGAGAAAGTCAATTATCATATGGTTTCACTTACTTGGTGAGTGTAAGGAATAACACAGAGGATATAGGGAGGTGGAGGAGAAGTGAGTTGGGGGAGACAAACCATGAGAGACTATGGACTCTGAGAAACAAACTGAGGGTTTCTGGTTGGGGTGGGTAAGCCTAGATATTAAAGAGGGCATGTATTGCATGGAGCACTGGGTACGGTGCATAAACAATGAATCCTGGAACACTGAAAAATAATGAAATCACAAAAATAAATAAATAAAGACACTGCCCTCTTTTGTATCATCTAGCTACCAAAGCAGCTTCCTTAGACATACCATACTCAGTGGTAACTCAGGGGGCTCCCAGCTGCTAAAAACAAAGATGAAAGAGGGGCCAGTCAGGTAAGCATCTGGGTGGTTCAGTCAGGTAAGCATCTGCCTTCGGCTCGGGTCATAATCATGGATGGAGTCCTGGGATCAAGCCCCACACTGGGCTCCCTGCTCAGCAAAGAATTTGCTTCTCCCTTTCCCATTGCCCCTCCCCACTGCTCTTTCTTTCTCTCTTGCTTACTTTGTTTCTCTCAAATAAATAAATAGAATCTTAAAAAAAAAAAAACACCAGAATTAAAGACCATTAAATGGTATTGCTGGCTAATATCAGAGGACAGTAAGCAACCTGGGCTAGAAATTCAACCTTGCTCATGCTGAGCAGCAATTAACATCAGTAACTGACAGATACAGAAGTTTAAACAAAATGGGGGATAAAAAAAGAGATATAAAAGAAACCAGAATCTTCTTTAAGTCGAGGAAAGCAGGTAAAGGAGTGCTTGACAAAGGAGGGATGGAGACTCCATACGCAAGTCTCACCATGGAGAAGCAGAAGAGACTCACTGCCCTTAAGCAAAAAGAGTTTTCCCAGTACATAATTTCATCTTATGTTACAGTTTTCATTTGCAGTAGAAGTACTCCCTAAGTCCATTTTAGAGTTCTTCTCCCCCTATGCCTTAATATCCCTGAGTTTCTTCTAAGGAAAAAATTGTTGGTCCCATTTTGCAGATCTATAAATATCTTATAGAGATAGAATGGCAGGGTGTAACCACACAACCACCACCTGGAGATGGGCAGGAAAAATGACTGCCCTGAAGACAATGTGTGGCTGAACTTTGAACTATTTTCACTAGAGAAAGGCGAAGTCAATTCTGTTCTTCCGAAGTCTTATACAACCGCAGCCCGAGAGTCCAGCTGTTCTGGTCATGGCCTTACATTCTTTCTGCAAAGTCTCTAGTTGACAAGATTTATTTGGTGGTCTGAAGAAGCATGCTAAGCAGTGTGGGAGGAAACCACAAGGGAGGACTTTCTGGCCCTAGCACAGTGAATCTAGTTTCTGTGGAGGATTAGACAAGCAGCCCAAGCTGCCTGTCTCGGCTATGGGTGCTTATCACCCAAGGGTGAAGCAACAAAGGTTCTTCTCTTTTCTAATCTCTGGTATGTCATCACAGTTATGCTAAGGTTTGAGGATCTGAACACTGTAAGGGCTGCTGGAGGGCTTTTCTTTCTAGAAGTGGACACAGAGGTAGCACTGGACATATTCCACATCATTAGGGAGAAGGGAAACCAAGACAACATAAATGAGTGAAACAGACTTGGCTACTGATCTCCTGAGTTGCTACAGTGCCTGCATGTTTTATAAAACTAAAAGAAATCGCTTTTCATGCCCAGCAGCCAGCACAGTCAATAGCCATCACCAAAGCCATCTCAGTAGGAGGGTAAATCAAAGATCACCAAGGCCAAGAAGCAGTATGTTAAGAATAATGATTCCCCTCTGAGATGATGATGCTTAAAAAATCCACAACAAACTAGCCAAGCTCCACATTTAGAAAGAAGGTTAAAATCATGTTCACAGCACAAGGCTCAAAGTCAGATGGGGCCAGAGCATAAAGTCCGGGCGGGATGGTTGAGCAAAGCCCTACCGTGGAAGGCAGTCAGAAATCGTACTTACAGTGAGTTGGGCCGGATGGGTTTGAGCACATCCAGGTCTGGGTCACTAGAGTTCATGTTGGGCTGTAAGCTGCTGCTGGAATTAAGGATGCTATTTGCATTTGATGAGACGACAGATTCCAAACTGGAGTTGATGATGCTGTTTCTTTGTTCCTCTGGAGAAAAATAAGGCCAAAAACCCCATATTACTATTATTTCATAGGAATAGTTTATTTCAACATATATAAAAATCTACCAATAATGAGAATGGATTGAGATCTCAGCAAAGCTCAGATGAAGACATAGGAAAGATAAGATTTACAGGTTTGAAAGGAAGACAAACAGGTGACTTGCAACTTTGGAGCAAACCCACCTCTGCTCAGCCTGAAGGGTCAGACCAGGCATTTTCCAAAGAGTGACCCTACCACTGCACCATAAATTTTGTGTCTTCTTTTATGACTGGTAGATGGGCAGAACATAGAGTAGCCTTCAGAGAGCCCTTGTATTTTGGTTTCTGCAACATTCACCTTTTATTCTAAAACTCCTGTCCCCAATATGGTCTTAATTGTCAAGACCCTGTCCTACCTCCAACTCTATAGCACCTCACCATAAAATATCTACTACTTGGTCATCAACATCCTTATTGACTCTGCAGTCTACACTCCTGACCCCTCCCAAGACAATCCCTCCTGGGTTGCCTCCAGCTCCATGTAGCTGATGTCTAGTTTCAAGTCAGTTCTTTAAATAATAGATCTATAAGGGTTACAGAGTTGTCTGTATATTAAAAAACCGAGTCCATGGTCTACGTAGTCACATTAATGCTTGAAGAGTATTACTAAGCGTGGAGGGAGGAAACCTGAGTTCTCTTCAAGACTCCACCCCTGTCTGACTGAGTGGCCTCAGGCAGTTTTCACTCTGTTTCTTGGCTAATGCATCTACAAAATGGGGAGAATGAGAACTGCCTTGCACAGCTCAAGGAGTTCATAAGGATCAAGTGGGTTCATATGCAAGAATGCATTTTGTAAACTTCAGAAGACTGTTCAAAGTCAAGAGCTTTCTGTTTCTTTCCATCTTTAAAACTTGGAACCATGTGCTGAAGAAAACATTTTTGGGATAATTTAGCTAAATGGCACAGGAACACTGCTGTAGCAAAATAGCAGAGACTTGGAATGTCATTCTTGTCCCACATTCATTACAGATACACCATAATGAAATCAGCTGATGCAGTGGGCAATCAATTCACATCTCAGGAAACCCAGCCTATGTGGGTCACTCCTCACTGGACCTTTGAAACAAGCTGGAGATATACCATGTCCCTAAGACAGACTAGACTCACTGACATGGTAGTTTAGAGAGTGATATTTGAATTCTTCTGGCAATAAAGGGGGTGATGTAATTAAAAAAAAAAAAAACAAAAAAAACTTTTCCATTTGTACTAGTCATGTGCATAAAAATTTATCATGCTTATGCAATGATGTTAGAGTAATCTTTACATTTAACACACACACACACACACACAGAACCCCAAACACCCCAACACCCCTAATATCTTGGCAAATTCTCTATGCCATGCTAAAATCCTATATAAGAGTCAAAAACTCCATGAGGCTATTGGGAGATTTCTCAACTCTTAAGTAGATTTTGAAAAAAGTAGATTATTAACTTAATTCCTGGGATTTGGAACCATTCATATTACAAGAGCTTAAGTTCCAAACAGGAACAACAAAGAAAGAGAAACCAAAAGAGTTACAATGCACCCAGATGTAGGCAAACTAACAAGGACTTTGAATGGGAACTTGCTATCAGGAAGAAAAACAACTCTAAAATTACATAATTAGGGGATCACTGAGAAAATGGATATGCCACTTACCAGTATGAATCAGTGCAAACTTTCTTTTGCACAAAATACTCATGTTGAGATTTCTGAAAAAGACTGAGAAGCCCAAAACCACCATACAGGAAAGGGCACGCAACATACTTCTCTGGGGTTCAATGAAGACAATTTCTGCTTCCCAGGGAAGAAGCGGTGAATAGTTTTATTAACTCTAGTCTGAAGCCAACTTTTTTGCATGATGTAATTCTCTGAATTCATAGGAAACCTAAGAGTATAACCACAGCTCATATTTCTCCTGTGATTATATTTACTTGCCCTTAAGAGGACTATGATTCTATAAGTTAAAAACAACACCTTGCTAAAAACATGTTAGTTTTTCTAAAATATTATTGGGACTCCCCCCCCCCCCCGACTTACTATACATTAGAAAAAGAGATGGAAGTTTCTTCAATTTTCATCTATTCAATGAAGGCTCAGTGAGTACCAAACACATTCCCAGATAATGAACACCCTTACACTAATTCCTAGGTGTTTTATTCATATGTATACTAGAATATTTATTAGTAACTTGCACATACTTATTTGTTCATATGTCTACCTTCCTTGGTAGACTAGGAACAACCTAAGATTGAACATGTGACAGATAAAGCTTTGAAATCACAACTGAAAAAAAATTAGATAAAGATGCTTTCCTTTACATAATAACACTTTATCAGAATCCTAACTTCATATAAGAATCTGATTCTGTAAATGGGATTTGGGTAAAATTTTTGAGACCATATCTTCTGTTACAGTATTACAGACTGGCTTTCTCCATGAGCTAAGCAAAGAACATTGCTGCATATGGAAGCTGACATTTGTCTGAAATGAACTCACACAAGAATGAGGACGGGGTGGACAATGAGAGCCCAACCCTGCCTGGCCTAGAAAGGCCATAAAAATTAAATGGGTGGCTATTCCCAAACTGAACTCGAGGATTTCTAGCATTTCATTCAGTGGAGGACACTAGAACTCTTTTTTAGGAAGTAAATCCTTTTTGAGATTCTATTTTGGGCCTGGTACATATGGCAAAATCTCTAACAAAATGACAACAAGAGCACAAGATCAAGGAAAGGTGTCTTTGTCCAAAATGAAAAAACACAAAAAAATTAATCATAAAATTACATAGTTTTGCAGTCAAGATGGCCAAATATATATCTGAAGAGTCAGACTCTTTACCGGTATGACTCAATGGGCCACATGATAAGGAAATCTGGAAACCTGGCACTCTCGGACTGTAAGACCACCACAGCTTTATTGGACATGAGACCACAAATAGCGAGACTGAGAACATCTAGGCAGATAGGTTTCTGAGCTGAAATGCTGACAATCCCTACTGAGAGTGAGCAGGGCAGTGAGAGTCATTCCAGAGAAGAGGTGGAGAGTAAAATCCACAGCAACTCACATGTTTTAGTGGTATGGTAAACTATACCAAGACAAATTCTAAAGCATTTGGCATAAATTAAGAAAAAAAGAGAACATGATTCAGTAATGTCAAACAGGGGGATCTTTGTCAGGTGGACAGATGAGTACTTTCCCTAACAGCAAAACATAAAGAGAACAGGCAGCCTAAAACATTATTAAAAAAAAAAAATTAAATTAACCAAATTGTTCCAATACCAGACCTGGACTTCTCAGAGACATTGATGATTCAAACCAGGTCTGGCATCCTCATCAGAAGGTATAAGAGACTGATGACAATTACATTGCTGAAGAAAAGGAAATTATAGGCTAGGGGACTGAATAAGAAAAACAACAACAATTATGAGTCAAAGCAAAAGGATCACAGAGAACCACTTAAATGACCAAAAGAGAAAGAATGTCCACAACTCAGGAGTATTCCTAAACTGGATGAAGTTAGTGGGGATGCTTGGTTTCTACAAACATGTTTGTCAACAAGAAACTCTCTTCATTTTAGTCACAGAAGACAAGAGCTCAGAAGCAAGGAAATGATAAAATAAATCCCCCAGCAAATGTAAACATGTATGGGTAAGTGATGAATGTTTTCATGAACACAGTTTCTATGAAGAGTGATAAACTAGATGTGGTGCTAGTGCTGAGATATGCAAACTACTCAGGGCAGGGGCACGTATGCCCATACAGAATACCTCGAGCATCTGTTACAGTGACCTGCGAGGTCGACATCAGTCACACATTCATGGCACCCGGCCCATGTATAATATACACTAAAGCTCCATGAATGGTTACAAGACAAATAATAAATATAAGGTGACAATAAGCAATGAAAATGTATTCTGCTAGCACAGAAAGAGGTAGTTCCGAGTGACTGAATTTTCCAGGTGGTTCAGACAGGGACCACTAATGTCCTTGAAACCAAAGTAATGGTTACAGTGGGCAGAGTCTGTGTTTTTTGTACAAATCAGGAGTGGAAAAATATGACTATGCAACCAAATCACTGCAACTAAAAAAAGAAAGCCACAGAATAATTTTGGTGATATTGTACTTGTTCTGGGGGTTGCCATGGAAATCTGGGAGCTAAGCAACTTCACTTTCCTTATTTACCAAGTGACTCCTGCTCACTCTAATGACAATCCCTCCCCATCCCCACACCCCGCCCTCCACCCCCATACAAAAGGCAGGGTCTCTGTTTATCACAGAACCCAGAAACAAGGCCAGGAATGTGCATGCAGAACCAAACCGAATTCACATGTCTCGGCAAGCCTCAACACTCTAGCCCACTGAATACCTAGAGTGGAGGATAAATAGGAAACACAGACTTGCAACGTAACTTCAGGGGAGGTTTCCCACCACGCACGGACGTCCGTCAGAATACGGACTAACATCATCTTTCCATGATGTCTGAGACTAGCTGTCAAAAAGAGGGAAGAGAAATGTTCTTTAACAGCAGCTCATGATGCCTCACAGAGCCCTAAGGAGGGAACATGCTCTCTACATGATCAAACAGGGAGGAAAGGGAGTTACCAGACTGACGGAAGTTCTGGAAAGACACAGGCTTGAGACAAAAAATATTAAGACAAAAGCAAAATACCCAGAGGCTTTCCCTTGCTGTGGTACGGAGAGAGGTGTACTTTCTCCTTGCTTATTAAAGTTTTGCAATGAAGTCTGTAATGTATCATCTTGACAAGATAGGATGATAATAGAATGGCAGCTTAATGAATTTTGCAATAAAAAATGATGAGTGCACAGCAATTTCTGAGTTTACCATCTCTGGGAAACACCCAAGTACATGAGAAGCTTGGAAACAGATTTTCTGAAGCAGTATTTTTTTTTCTCCGTAGTTTTCGTTTCTGATAATAGTGGCGTGCCAAGCCACGCTAAAATCGGAGGTGGAATGATTTCGTGTTGACCCAGCGTCAGTCCCTATGATAAAAATAATCTCAAAAAGCAGTTTGAGCAATGTGTTTGGGCACATAAAAACAGTTTGGGCAATGTTTCAAAAACGAGTCTTAAAAAAACAGTTTGGACGATGACGGACTAAACAGTGAATTGATAAGTGAAAAATGTGGTCAAATTGTTGTTCCGACCATAGGACATACTACATAATATTAGAACTTTTGGCAGGTTGTCTTCAAAAAAACTACGAATTTTGGTACCATGTGGAATGACTGACTGACTTCCTTCCCATGGTGCTCATAAAAAACCCTTCTCTTTGCAAAGGGGAAAAAATGCCAATAAAACTGGATTTCATGAGGGAACGGGGAATCACTGCGGCTGGCCCAGGGCTGAAATGATTCACAGGAAAGAGGCACGGAGGCACAACAGGGAAGCCCATCCCCGAAACAACACCATTTCAAAAACCACAATGTAGAAACATACCCCTACCTAATGGCTGAACAGGGAGTTAAACGATCAGAGTTAAATACATACTCTGCTACTTATAACATAGCCTTCTTTTCCATCTGAGAACTTGCCTTCTAGTAGGGATGTTCTTCCTTAAGTCTCTGGTTCCCAGCTGAGTGAGGGAGACTTCTATAGACTGCTTACATTATTGCTCATTAAAAAGAAAAAATTATATATTTACTTATTTTTATACCACGACTCACTGCAAAGTGGGCTTGAGATAGTATATAAAATGTGTGAAAAGGCCATTTGATTTTAATAATATAAAAATCAGTCAATATATAATAAATATACATTCCTCTCTAATTTATAAAGTACAGAAAAGCATAAAAATATTCTATATGTATTTTGTTGTATAAATGTCTAGTTGTTTTTCTATACATAGAAAAATACACACATATATATTTTCTTTTAACAGAATGGTATAACACCAAAACAATATTGAGTTACCTGTTTTGTTTACTAACTGATAAAGCCAGACACATAAGACCGTAATATACTTTTTTTCATTTCATGATCTACCTTGAACTTTTTTCTTGCCATTAGCTTTCCAGGGCATCATTTTTTAAATGGCCATATCAACTATGTCATTTTCAGTCACATATGGTAACTAAGTATAATTAAGCCAAGAGCCACATGATACCTTAGTCTGTGCGGCAGTAAGAATCCATGTGGATAAACGTGTCTCCTGCCAAAACAAACAGGTGTGTCCAAAGTACCCAGGATCTGCAGAGGCAAAACCTGAGAACAGGCACATGCTGCAGCCTTGAGCACTTGGAGAAAGGCATTATGTAAGCCTCTGAATAATATGAATTCCCAGTTATTTTTCAACAAGGAAGACACAAATGAGTATATGAGTTGAATTCTTAACCTCTCACTGGGTCTGTCTGGGAGAGGGTCCAGGATGAATTAAATGCACTAAAAGAATTAATGACAGCTATAATCACAGCAGCTAGTTAGTGTGATCTGTGTTAAAACAAAGCCCAAGAATCTATTCCCACTTCCCAGCCCCAGCAATGCTGTACAACTCATCCCAGCTGCTGATGTATTTGAATTCAAGCAGCAAATCAGCTCCCTCTGGGGCCAGGTGACTCTGCATTCCTCTCACATATGGGCCTCTTTTTTGGAATCTGCTGGATCCAGAGGGGGAGCAATTTCCTTAGCAAAATGTAATGTAAAACTATAGTCTGATGATAACCATCACAATTGTAGCTAATGTTTATTAGGTGCTTACTAAGTTCTAGGTGCAGTATCAAGTACATGACACGCACTTACACTGGCTTACTTAATCATGGTAACTGCCCTCCAAGGAAGCTGTTCTTTTTTTTTCTTTTCTTTTTTTTTTTTTTTAAGATTTTATTTATTTATTTGACAGAGAGAGATCACAAGTAGGCAGAGAGGCAGGCAGAGAGAGAGGAGGAAGCAGGCTCCCCGCTGAGCAGAGCCCGATGTGGGACTCGATCCCAGGACCCTGAGATCATGACCCGAGCTGAAGGCAGCGGCCTAACCCACTGAGTCACCCAGACGTCCCCAAGGAAGCTGTTCTTAGTGACTGATTTTACAGATGAGCAAATGGAGGTTCAGAAAGGGAAAGTAATGCATTCCAGTTCTCAGGGCTACTAGGTGACAGAGATGGCACTGTAACAATGCAGCCTGACTGCAGAACCCCTGCTTTCCAACACCACACCAGGCTGCCGCAAACCTCAACAGAGTCAAAGAGATGTTCTGGTAGTGACAGAAATGAGCAACCTTGACTGTTTGCCCTTCCCCCCAAGCTTGTGTGTCTCTCACTTTAGCTAGCGTTAGCATCAGCAAAGCATTCTTTAAAATACAGATGCCAGGGTGCCTGGGTGGCTCAGTTCCTTAAGCATTTTACTCTTGATTTTTTTTTTTTTTAAGATTTTATTTATTTATTTGACAGAGAGAGATGACAAGCAGGCAGAGAGGCAGGCAGAGAGAAGGAAGCAGGCTCTCTGCTCAGCAGGGAGCCAGATGCGGGGCTCGATCCCAGGACCCTGGGATCATGACCTGAGCCGAAGGCAGCGGCTTAACCCACTGAGCCACCCAGGCGCCCCTTTACTCTTGATTTTGGCTCAGGTCATGATCTCAGGGTTGTGGGATCAAGCCCCATGTCTGGCTCCACATTCAGAGTAGAATCTGCTTGAGATTCTCTCTCTCTCCCTCTGCCCCTTCCCCTGCTCTCTCTCTCTCTAATAAATAAATAAATATTTTTTAAAAAATACAGACACCTGACCTCTAGTCAAGACCTCCTGATTCAGAATATACCAAGGAGGAGGAGGAGTAGGAGGAGGAGATCATGCATCTGTATTTTTAATAAGCTCCTTACAATGTTCAAATGCACACTTAGTCTAAGAATTACTGTTCCAAGAAACATGTTTCAACACCTTGGTGTAAGTACTAAAAATCTGAGACAAAAATCGGTGATAAATGTCACTCTGTATCTCTTAGAAGATTACTATTTTTTTATGTCACTTTGTAATCTCTTAGAAGATTATTATTTTTTTTCTCAAGTAGGCTCCATGCCCCAACGTGGAGCCCAACACAGGGCTTGAACTCAAACAACCCTGAGATCAAGACCTAAGCGGAGATCAAGAGTTGGATGCTTAATACATTGAGCCACCCAGACGCCCCTCTTGGAAGAACTTTAAAGGGGACAAGACCCGGTTGCTGGTCCTCTCTAATCCTTCTGGCTCCACCTTCTGCAGTTGTCCAGAAAAAGTATAGCTTCTATGTCAGTAGCTTTCATCTAGATATACCGCTCCCATTTCTGCTGTATGATGTATCCATGTGGCAACTTGGAGATTAAATGTAATTTCCCTTGCTACCATTCATCTGGCAACACAATTGAAAAGCCCTGTTCCATCTGCTCTGAGGTGATCACAAATGAGAGTGACTACCTTGGCCCAGCAAATTAATGGCACTGCTGAATGCATACTGCTCTCTGCATCGTTAAGGCTAGATGTGGAGGGGCTGCTGCCTGCTGGTACGCATACTGAGGAGTCCATTCAGGATGATTAGAGTGCCCCCATGGTACTACTGGATGCTAGGAGATGCTAGGACAGATGGCTTTTACTACTTCTGTAATTCAGTCTAACCAAATTTTCACTTCCATGGCTGAGGAACTGACACAGGCACCCTTTTGAAGACAACGTGGCATGGGGAACAGACACCACCTGGGTACAAATTCCTTGCCTGCCCTTCACCAGCTGTGTGACCACTGAACCTCTGGAGCCTGAGTTAACCTGTCTGTGAAATGTGGTTCCTGAGAACCTACCTCACTGGGTGATGGTCAGTTGTGAGAATGAAGTAAGATAGTAATGTGCTTAGGCTGCTTGCCATGTTAGATGAGGTATAAAAATTTTAATTTTTATTGCTGTTATTACTGAATGAGACTCAGATCTAACTTGGTCTCAAGGTTCTGATTCAAACACCTTCATTTATCATTTCACACCAGCCCCCCACCCCTGTCTCTTTACAGGCAGATCCCTAGTTTACTGAATGAGTAAACTCCAGGTACATAAGCAATGCTGGAAATATTTTTCCTTAGAATAAAGGTTGAGTTTGCAGGCTAGGTCACAAAAGCACAGAGAACTACATTTCCTTGAGAACAACCGCACAAGTTGAAACCAGAAGGCAGAGTAATCACTGGCTAAAAGAACAGCTGTGAGGTCAGAACAAATGGGTTCAAATCTTCTTTGTTGCTGTGTGATCCTGAGTACATTAATTAATATAAATTATATTTTCCTCTGTTGTCCCAAATGGGGACAGTACCTATGTCATGAAATTGTGAAAATTAAGGGAATTGTTGCTATGCACAGTACTTAGCATGGGAAACCACTTGATAAATTATGGAGCCATATATATTAAACATACATTAAAAAATTGATTTAAGAGAATGTTTTCTATTTTTTTAAAGATTTTATTTATTTATTTGACAGAGAGAGAGATCACAAGTGGGCAGAGAGGCAGGTGCGTGTGTTTGTAGTGGGGAAGCAGGCTCCCCGCTGAGCAGAGAACCCAAAGCGGGGCTCAATCCAGGACCCTGAGATCATGATCTGAGCCGAAGGCAGAGGCTCACCCCACTGAGCCACCGAGGCTCAAGAATGTTTTTCTAAGTACAATTTGGAAACAGATCTTCCCACAGTCCTCAGTTCTAGAGATAAGAACTACATATACGAATGCTATTCCAAGTTCCCTCTGTAGAGCATCACTATCCCACCCTTCTGTCCTTTGGATGAGACTATACTCATTTCCTTTAGCATTTTACTCAAAATTCTACCTTTCAGAAATTTCTTGACCAGCTATCTACAACTTGGATATCGAGTCCCTTCTCCACTAAAATATTCAGTGTTTTCCAAATGACTTGCATTTGTTGCTGTGATGCTTTTTAAACCCTGTCTCTCCCTCATCATTTCCTTCCTTCTTTGACACAAAGTTTAATCTCAGAGACTTCTCCCATTTCGTTCTGAGCCCCACTTCTACCACACACGGATTTGTCTGTGAGAACCCACATGATGCCCTGGGGCTGACCAAAGTCCTGACCCAGCAAAGAACAGGAAAAAGCATGTAGCTCCTCCTTCTGGGAAGAGATCACTGTCATCATATAGACATCTCTACCTTTAGGGAAAGGGAAATGCCACCTGGGAAAGATTCTACTACATCCATAGGCTGAAGCTGAAGAACCTTAGGGAGGTACCTGGGACACAATTCGTCTAGATACACAGAAAGAAAAACACTTCCAGAAAACAAGACACACATCCGGGAGCATCAGTTATTACGTCACATGTTCCCGTGAGCCTGAAGTGCAGGTATGAAGCCAGAAGACTGAGCCTATGAATTCCCAAAGTAACTCTCAGGAACTTCCTCTCCAGGAAGAGGGAGGCGATTGACAGCCTGAGGCCAAGAGTGTTGGCACGGATTCATGTCTGTGCCAAAAGAATGGGCTCCACCTTCTGCACAGAGTGGGGGCATTGCAGAGAGAGAGGAGAGAATAATGTGCGCTGACAATCAACAGCTGGAACTTCTCAAAGAGAAACACCCAAGTGAGCTGTGGCCGGGAGTTTTAGGCCCACTAAGTATTTCAACAGGGACCGAAAAGAGGGCTAACCAATGGAACACAGAGAAAGTTGTCAACTGCAAGTGCGTCAGTGAGCAGAAAAGCATAATTGAACTCAAAAGAGATCAGACAGATGGAAATAAGAGGAAATGAGGCTCTGAAAAGTATCATCCTCCAAGTGTGAAGGCAGAGAACGGGTATGTGGAGGTGTGCTCGTGTGTCCACACAAGACACAAGAGCAATCTGACAAGATATCTGCTCTGTGGCAAGAACCCGAAAAAAGGTAAGGTCACATCAAACCTGAACAGGTGTCAAGGGAACCCAAAGTGCACAACATGGAAATGAAAGGGGAACACAGTGAGCATCCACAGTGATGTCACAGCGAAATGACAATATCTGAACCCAGTTCCAGTCCGAAGAAACTCGAGTTTCTTAAGAGAAAGGAACTGAGTTGCCCCAAAATTCAGAGCAAGATCTGTGGACTCTCAATAGTGGCACACATTTCATGGGTGGTACATAAGGTGTTGGGAAGAACATTCTTTATCTTAATGGTTACAAATTTATTTTAATGTATATTAGAGAATAATACAGTGAGACCATCAAATTCATGTTTTTAGAGATTTTACTGAGTAGGATGAGGCCATGTAAAGAAGTAAGTGGCTTCAAAATTAATTTTTTTTGAACTTGAATAATCCAGCTTTGTTAGACTGGACATGTACTTCAAAAACTCAGAAGAATCATATAAGATGAACATATGTGTACATAGCAATCAGAGCTGAACATGTAAAGAGAGAATGATCTGATATTAGAGAGAAAAAATTCTCTTCCCATATAGATAACAGGAACAGGATAATTAATATACTGAAAATCACAGACAAAGGAGATTATTGAGGCTACTGAGGATAGAAGTGATGCACGTTTTCCACAAAATGGCTGGTACTAGACTTTAGGACCAACCAGGTGGGGTGATTTTTAGCCAACACATTCAGAGAAGCCAGAAGCATCACAAAGAAAAATTCTCAGAACGGTAATTTTTTTGTCAGCTTAATATTCCCTTTGCTGGCTTTTTTGCCCTATATTTAGGTTCTAATGCCCACTTTTCGGAATGTATATCTAGAATCACTCTTCCGAATAACCTTTGGAAACCTTACATAGAATCTCAGCAGTTTCAAAACTCAATTCATTATCTCTCCTTTCTTTTCACAGCACCAAGCTTCTCCCAATGACTCAAACTCAAAATTCCACATTCTTCTCCTTTGTTTCTTACATATAACACATTGCAAAATTATTTTCATATTCTTTTTTCTCTGTGTTCTTCCTGCAATCTGCTTTCTTTCAGATTCTGTCAAGAATTGGTGACATAATGTTGTAGGAAGACTGTAGGTTTGCAGACAGATAAACCTTGCTCTGAATCTACTCCTTCTCTCTGTTATATGATTCTGGAAAATAAGTTCATCCTTTTAGGCCTTAATTTTATCATCCTTAGTAAGCACCACAGCACAGTATTAAAAAAATGATTGTCATGGATAGATGTGTTTAGTATTAAAAAGCATAGCATAGTATTAAAAAATGATTGTCATGGATAGATGTGCTATCATTTCATTGGTCTATGGGTTCATTTATTTATTCTTTAAAAAAAAAAGATGTTAAGTGTCTACTGTAAACTAGAAACTATGTTATGCACTGAAGCTTTACAAATCAATTTAAAGAACTGTATTAAACAGCAGCATATGAGTTAATGTGGTTGTCAGCCAAAGAATGAACGAAGACTTACACAAATGATTCGAGTTTGGGAAGAAACTGAGCTAGGTATTTCAAGTTCCCTTAACCTGAAAAATATCATCTTATGGAAATACACAATTTTTTTTTTTTTTTTTTTTTTTTTACCCACAAATGACTTGGAGTGTTTATTTGTACTTTAATTCTACAGAGTAAACTCGGCAAAGTGCTTTGATAAAGGAGCCTTCTGTCTTTATTTGCAAACGAGGCAGAGGAAGAGTCAGGTGTGTGAAAACATGACAGTGCCCTGTCACCTGCTCATCTCACAATGAGAGGTGGCTGGGTTACAAGCTGGGGTGGGTGCCAGCAGAACCTTCCACTCCTGGCCGGTCACCCACCCCTCCTATGGTACTTTCAAGCCAGTCTGGATATCATCCTAGTTTCTCAGGAAAAAAGGGTTTTCCAAAACAAACTATAAAAAGTCTATATATATATATATATATGTCCTCCTACATACTTTTCAGTGAAAATGTTTCTTTGAGAAAAGGAGGAAAGCTAAGCACCCCTCAAATACCCAAGGTTCCATTCCTGTTTCCAGGAGCATTTCCTAACATTCAGAGGAAAGACAGGCTGCTTCACTGTCTTGCCATCTTCTATCCTTCGTCAACTGTTTGCAGACAGAGATACCAGCAGCTTGTTCTGTAGCTTAGGTCTGTCTGTTTTCATATGTCCTAACCTTTCATCATTTACCTCGTGTGATCAAATTAATCTTGGGTCAAGGTCTAATTGATTTGCTCCTAATCTCTATCTTCTTTCTTATATGCTCCCAGAATATGCTTTGAAACCTGTTCCAAAGCTGCTTTTGCTTCAACCTAACCGTCTGAAGGGTCCTAATCTACACTATCCTCTGCTTAGTAGTGAGCATTAGATGACCGTGGCTCTCCTGGCGCTGTGAGAAACACATCACCCCACAGCCCAATGCTGTCCAGGATCATGGCAGATATGGGGAGACCAGTTTTTGTTCCCAGTGTTCCCTGCTACACTCAGAGGAGCCCAAGCCATGTGCAGACCAAAGAGAATGACCCAAGCCACATATTTAAGAAGAAGACGGGCTATCGTTTGAAGAGAGGTCAAAGCTCTGAAACTGTGCATATCCTCTGACCTAGAAATTCTTCCAGGAATTTAGCTTAAGGAAATGATCATGCCTGCGAACAGATCTGGCTACAAAGATAACAGTAGCTTTACTCATAAAAACTAAATATCTGAAACAACCCAAATGGTGCCCAATTCAACAAGGTCTAGCCATTTTATGGGATAGTATGATACCGTGAAATGCAGTGATGGTCTGGAGGCAGCGTGGATTTGTTTCCAGAATGAAAACAAAGGCCATTACCTCTGAAATACAGGGGATAAAAAATGTTTTTTGTTTAAAAAAAAAAAGTTTTTTGTGACAAATAAAAAGATGTCAATCCACATACGTATTTTCTCTCCTCCTCAAGGCTAAGTGATTCATTCTTCTGATCTGTGTCTTTACTGTACTTCACAGAGGTTAACAACTGCAACACCCCCCAGCATTCACTAGGCACTCACTCTGCACTAGGTGCCATGTGAAGTACTCTAATCCGCACAGCGGCCCCATGAGGTAGAAGCTGTTGCCCCTGCTTTCTGGAAGAGGAGCCTGAGGCCTTGAGATGCAGGTAAATTGCCCCCATCATGTGCAGCCAGGCAATCCGGTGCCAGGGCACGTACTCAACCACCACGTGCTCCGCAGCCTCTGTGAATGGACCTATCCTCCGAGGTCGGTTATCACGGTGGCCTGCTGCTATCTACTCACTTGTCTACTCCCCGCCCTCAACTGTGAGCACGGTAAAGACAAGGTCTGCTGTTTCTATTCCCAGTCTCTCCCAGGCAACATGCCAGTGTCGGTTGTGTGAAAGAGTGAGCCTTGGTATTTGTGCATGATTAAATATTAACTAGTAATAATAGCAGCAGCTTTCAGCTCTTGCCAAGTCTAAGACTTGTGCCAGATGCTTAAATGTAAAATTTTACTTACTCCTTAACAAATCCTTATGAGATAGGCACTATTATCCCTACTTTACAGATGAGCAAATAGAGGCTGAGCAACAGTCAAAGCCTTGCCCATATGTTGCTGCTGGTGCCAGAACCCAGTTCTGACAGGACTCCAGGCAGAGCTGCAGCCCTCAAATCTCACACTATCACCACTCAGCTCTCTTATTCCAGAAGCTGAAACAAGCCTGAATATTTTAGGACCCAGTCATCTGATCTGCAAAGAGCTCCGTTCTGACATGAAAAACAGATTCAGTAAAACTGTGGTGATAACACTGTGCTGCTTGGAACAAAGAGAGTGTTATTCTCTAATTAATTCATTCATTTAGTTCACACATTTATTGGGTGTCCACTAAATGCTAGTTTCTGTGAGAGGTGGAGTAGAAAGATCAGCAAAGGCAGGGCCTGGCCTCAGAGTCACATTTGAGTGGGGCATGTGACTTGCACTAATAAGCATTTAATGACAAACTGAGAAAAGGAAACTGGTTCTGTGCTGCTAACAAAAGAGGGGCGGAAGTGTCATAGTTGCTGAGCTCCTACTGTGTTGCAGGAGGAAACAATGTTCTGGTGTTTGCCCAGAGGAGATCTGGAAAAGAGAATCCTGCACAGCAAGTGCCCTGGCCTTTCATTTTCCTAACACTGCTTCCTGTCCTACCAGGCTTACTCAGCAATGAAACCAGGCAAGACCCAAACACACACAATCCTCAAGGACACTTAGGACAGAAGCACACAGAGAGGCTGGAGGTATGCACCCTGAGCCATGGGACTCACGTTTCTCTGCTGATTGCATGGCGTGGAAGAGCGTCAGGGGCCTCTCGCTGCAAGAAGGGGGCTTGGAGTCACTGCTCTTCTTCCGGGACAGGTGCAGCTGGGCATTGGTGAGAGGCGTATCAGGCACGGTGTTAAATATCTGCAAGTGAAGTTGCAAAGAAGGGTTATACTACACACTGCCGTGAGTCGGGGAGCAAGCCCCAACCAGTACAACTGAAAGCTTGGTGGTATCAAAGACTCAGCAAAAAGAACCGAAAAGACCACCCGTATTAGCTCAGGACTTTGTTTGAAACATCTCTCAGAACTGGCACTAAACATTTTCTTTCAGGAGCATATTTCGGAGTTTGGTGACCATTCACTTCCATTTCTGTCATTCTGCTGTCACTTACACTTATCCCCTCTCTGCTGTTCTCTCCAGGGGTGAGGGGAATGAAGTGTGCTAAATACAAGCCACTGTCTATTAATAGGGCTTGGAGTATTTTGAGTACCTTTGTCCAAAACCAGTTCATCAAGACCCTTTATTTTCCTCATTGGTTCTATTGACCAGCTCTTAATGACTGCTTCACAACTTTCTTAGAATGTGAAACTGCATTTAAATAAAATTCCAGGGGCGCCTGGGTGGCTCAGTGGGTTGAGCCGCTGCCTTCGGCTTAGGTCATGATCTCGGGGTCCTGGGATCGAGTCCCGCATCGGGCTCTCTGCTCAGTAGGGAGCCTGCTTCCTCCTCTCTCTCTGCCTGCCTCTCTGACTACTTGTGATCTCTGTCAAATAAATAAGTAAAATCCTTAATAAATAAATAAATAAATAAATAAAATTCCAAGAAGAAGCCCAGGGCAGGGCACCAGCTCCTGGTCTGTAGTCACCTTTGGATGGAGCCTGCTTTCCAGCTCAGTAGCTCTATGTCATCTTTGATGCTGAGCATTTTCTCATTTAAAAGGAAGAAAAAGGCTGATGATAAAAGTAACCAAAACTATAATTTGGAAAACGTATAAAAGCATCAGAAACAAAATAGATAGACTTTTTATTTCTACCATTTAGAGACAACCACTATAAGCATTTGAGCTTTCTTATGAAATTTTTTTCTTTTAAGCTTTTACAACAGATGAAAATTGTGAATTATTATTATTATTTTTTTACAGATACAAGTATGGTGGCATCATTATAACAGCTACACTTACATGGCGCTTACCATAATCACCATAGCCACCATACACGGTCACTTCCCTAGGGATTAGTGTGTTCTACAAGTGGCCCATTCAGTTCTCTTGACGTGGAGCAAGAATTTCTGTCCTCACCACTTATAATGAAGAATGAAGGCAGAGGTTAGCTGCCACAATTATAGATACAATTACAGAAAACATAGAAAGCTGTATTCCTAGATTTTCTTGATTTCTTTTTTAAAGATGTATTTATTTGAGAGGGAGAGAGAGAGAGAAGGAGAGAGTGAACGGTAGGAGGGGGAGAGAGAGAATCTCTCTCCATGCTGAACATGGAGCCTGATGTGGGGTTCGATTCCAGGACCCACAGAGCACAGACTGAGCTAAAACCAAGAGTCAGATGCTCAACTGACAGAGCCACCCACGTGCCCCTAGACTTCTTTTCAAATGCATATAAATGACAACACTACCTCAATCAAGAAAGATCTCTTGAGCATTTACTTCATACCAAGGACTCAGGATATTACACTGCACATGGTGAACACGTTCCCTGTGGATGGGACGGTTTGCATCCACTACCTGTGATTAACAGAGTGTTTGCCATGCCAGGTATCAGGTTAGGAGCTTTGTATGAGTTACCTTGTTTAATGTAAAACAAACAAACAAACAAACAAAAAAACAACCCACCTCCCCTAATTGAGATTACATAATCTACACAGTTTTGTGTTCTATACATCTAACATTATATTTCAACATTTCTCCTTTCTTTAAAAAAATCTTAAACATGATCCTTAATGGTTGTGTAAGAGCCACACCGTATTAAGATATCAATATTTATTGATTTATTCATTATCATGTCTCACTCTGGAGCTAGCCTCCTTCTGGATTTCCACTTTCTCAACAATCATGAGTTACAAGAGGAAAGTGGGGACACCCCACTTCCTTCCACTATGGGTAGCATTAGATATACTACACTCTTTTCAATGGCCCTCTCTCCTTTGTGTGTGCACTTAAAAGCAAAACTCTGAAGCTGATATATAGGAAGCAAAGTCATAAGAATGATGAGAATTTCAGCCAAAACAGCTGCTCTCCATGGGCTGGCAGGTCCTTGGGCTCCAATGATGCCAGCCAGCTGGTTAAGTCAATCTTGCTCCCAAACATAGCTGTCTGAAAAAGAGCATTATCATATTTTCCCTAGGGGACTGAATTTTCAACAAAATAAACTGAATCACAACATAGCTGAGTTCAAGTGGGGTGAGAGGGTAAAAAGAAAAGGGGACTTAAGCAAAAACAACAGAAATGTCCTAGCTTCCAGAGTAACTGGCACCCCTAAAAATAAGTACTGGTGCTATGTATATGTACAGTCTCCTGAGTTCTGCAAGGGAAGCAAAGAGAAACTATGGTTATTGTCAAGCTCAAGGACTACAGACTCTAAGAGGCCTTCTCCCCCTTTTCCTGTGTTCCCCAAACAATGCTGAGCTGCAAGCCTGCTCCCAAATGACCACCTCATGGTGCACTATTATCACTGACATTTAAACCGTGCTTCTGTATGTGAGTGTCTGTGCCCGGCAGGCACCATGCTAGGCACTTTGCATGGCTTCTAAGCCACAGATATTAAGTAGGGTGAGCACGCCACAGGAGAGATCTCCTGACCTGCCGCACAGTGAAGCAGGAGAGGGGCTGGACGTGGAATGCAGGGTTGCAGCTCCTTACATCTGCACTCTCTACTTACTCAGCTGTCATTACTCATTCAGCTCAGCTTTTCCAGCCAATCTTCACTCCAGAAGCTGTGCCCCAAATGTACGAGCAAGGATTTCAACAAATAATGGTATCTCTTAGCACCCCTCTGCCTCTGTCCTCAAGAATAACACTCTCAGCCATCCCTAGCTGAAAAAGAATTCAGACTTGTGATGGCCCACCACCCCCTTATGTCTAGCCTCCAAGGTTTGTTTCTCTTTTCCTAACTGGAAATAAGCTTGTTGGGCAACTACAGTGGACACAAAGAGAATGAATACATATTTTAATTTCAACTATCACCAAGAATGTGAGGTTACAGTCCTTCCTAAAAACCACATGAAATGCTGAAGAAGCAAAGAATAGGTTACGAAGAAAGCCTGCAGATTTGGGCAGATGCATGAAAAATTGCTTCCAAAACAATGTTTACACACAGCCGAGCAGGAAGAGACATGGAACCCAGGAGAGTCGTTCATTCTGCATATTGGTAGGTTTCTTTAAAAGAGAAGTTATTTGCCCATACTGGAACCAGTTCTAGCAGATTTTCACCACAGGTGAGACCAACAGTCCCAAAGGCCAGTTCTCCAGCCATCACTGTGATCCAGGCTGCTCAAGAGTTTCAATGGGGCCACCACAAAATGTCGCCAGGCACAAGACTATCAATGCGGTGGTTACAGATGTTTCCAAAGTGCAAGGGCACCTCTGTAAATGTGAACAAGTCAGAGCAGATGATACAAACTTACATTAAGGAGTTTGGAAAATCATGCTCCAAATTACTTTTGTTCACTTAACTCTGAAACTTGAACACATGCAAGCTGTTTAAAGCCTGCTTACTGTCTGGCCACTTTCTAGCCAGGCCAAGGGTTTGTCTTGGTGCTAAAAGCACAAGCTGGAAGTCTGATGACAACCTGAATTTTTCACAGTTTCCTTGGTTATTCCAAGCCTATTTTGTTTGGAAGAGGTAATTTCAAGAAAATAAAGTGAAGTTTCCTTCATTCTGTTAAGAAGAATCACTGTAGAAATGACCCTGCCAAATGATGCAAGTGTGGGTTCCTATCATTTATGACCAATGGATTTATGGAGCTCTACCACGTGGCTGGAACAATTCACAAGTTTCACAGAGACTTTCCAAATTAACATAAAAGGGGGGGATTTATTCTGTGCCCCAAGTGCCCTATTAATTCTGTCCAAACTTACTAATTGAGTTAGGAACCCTTTAGAAATAAAAGTTATTTGGAAGGCCATAAGCATTCTGGAAGCTACTGAGAAATAAAAGTGTAACATTAAAAAAAAAAAAATTGCATATCTCTTCCAAGTATTCCCAATTTCAAGCTTCCTGTAAGTGGAATTAGCAGACCCATAAATACCAGCTTCTGTTTCCCTTTAAGCTACATGGGAGAGTGGTCAGGCTTCTGGATTCACACAGGCCCAGGCCCGGTCTGGGTTCTGCTGTTTACTCAGTGGGCAACACTTACTGCGACACAGTGGGAGTGGGAGAGAGATCTCGCCATCACTGATAGAAGCACCATTGCCATATCACCACAAAAAGTCCAACAAAGGAATTCATAGCCAACATATGGGTAGAAAGCAAAGAGGCTTTGAAGCTAGACAGACTTGGGTTCAACTTAGGCGAGAGCCTCAACAACTCTGAGCCTGTTTTCCTGTGCAAACAAGAATCTAACACCTGCCTCGCAGAGCCATTGAAAAGTTAAGCCACAGTAAGTGCTAGAACCTAGCAATGAGTGGACAAGAAATGGTGATGGAATAATGACAATAAAATAACCAAAATTTGTTGAGTGTTTATCGTGCTACTTGCATTAGTTATCTATTATTTTACTCACAAGAAATCTATAAAAAAGGTACTATTATTCTTGGCATCGTGAAGGTGAGAAACCTAAGACTCAGTGAGATGAACTGATTTGTCCAAGGTCACATACTTGAATGCAGCTGGACTGGAACTTAGCATGACCATCTGGATATTACCCATGTGTGGTTTTATACCTATTATTAATTTGAAAGACATAGGACAAAATAAGAAGATTCCAAGCTTTACAGTCCAATGGATCTGACTTTAGTTGCTTACCAGTAGTTCTGTGACTCTGAGCAAGTTGTATAACTCTGTGACCTTCAGATGCCTCATCTGTAAAAACTCCCAGGAGTGTGGTGAAGACCAAAGCACCTAACACAGTTTGACACTCAATGTTCAAGAGACATTACTGCATTCAATAAAAAAGTATAAGAAGAGAAATAACTGGAGACTCAACAATGAATTATTTGCAGTCAGGACACGAGGATTTAATTTCTAAGTGCAAATTTAATTACTGCTCTTTGCAAAACATCGATCTTAACTGCTTACAGCAATGTTAAAATTTGCTGTTCTTTTCCCTTGTGTTGTCTACGAAAACCAAATTTCACTGCCCATCCCCCTGCCTGCCTGGGGCCCACCCTGACAATTGTAGACCACTGCCACTTGCAAAATTTGTTGTTATCGGTTGCACATACACATTTTTACACCTTTTGTGATCCCATTCATCACATGCTTCTGTAATTTACAAGGATTAGGAGCCTTCCTATAATGTGTGGGGTACACTCTTTATTATGTGCTGTGATATTTATGGGAGGAAAATTAGGTCATGATAAAGAGTTCCTGGTCTATAATTGCTAAGTAGCTCTGAGACAATAAATCAATGACAGAGGCCTGGGGATAACAAAGCAAAACAGAAGAGACTGAGCATTTTCCTGAGATACAGATGCACGAGTTCCAAGTATTAAAGGATAAACAAATCTGGCGTTGTTTAATGTGGAGTTTCTGCTTTGGGAGTGGAGGGCTGGAACCACAGAGCAGGGCTCACACACTGCCCTCTCCTTCTCATGACACAGTGCAGCAGGGCTGCTTAGGGCCTGAGAAGCTATAAACCCAGTGCCTTTCCATGGGAAAGCTGGGCAAGTCTTATTAGCAGGACTCATTTATAGCAACTGTTAAAAAGCCAAATTCATAGGCTACAGTGACAGGGTTTTTAAGGACAAGTGGGAGCCCAATATCCTATTGATATTAGCATTTTGGCAGAGGGATCAACAATTTAGAAAATAGTTTGAGGAGTTTTACTAAAAGTCCTTCAAAAAAAAATAATAAAGTCCTTCAAAAGAAATCAATTCCATTTAGGAACTGGGGGCATATATAGATAGATGGCATGCATGGTCATCCACTGGATGCTGTGATTTTCCCAATTTCCAGAAAGTTTCTCTTTCCCGTTCTTTTTGCCCATGGAGGAATAGATGAAAACATAACAAAACCCCATCCTTATTTAAGCTATATTAAAGGAGCTTCATAGTTCAAACAATGCTCAGTTTATCTGGAGCTTATTGGGAGGGAAAATACATGTTCAGATTCGTAACTCTATAGCATTAAAGAAGAGTAATTTGCACAGCACCTGACACTCAAAAAAAGAAAAAAGGCCTGTGACAGAAAGCACTCCAGCCCTGCATATAATAAGTAAATCTAGCTTACTTTTAAACCTCACATGGGCAGGACCAAAAAGAGCATACTCGGGAACCAATGGAAGGAAAAGTAACAAAAAATTAAAAAATGAAAATCAATGAACACATATTTAAAAAGCCATGATCATAAGATACAAAACTAGCTTCCCAAGCAGGCAGCAGCACCAGAGATTATCTTAATGTAGTAACGCATTGAGGCATTCTTCATCATCATCAAGTTGAAATATCGAGAACATAAAATAAAACTGCCAAATACTTGTCAGTTGCCAGAAACTGTTCAAATCAATTATATTTCACTAACTGATGGACATTTTGTGCATAAAACCCAACGGTGGTGTAATGGATTTCAATTCCACAAACATTTTCGTAAAAGCAGGTCAAGGTAGCTTCGTGGTTGAAAATCAAGTCAGATCAAGACAACGGCACCAAAAGACACTACCATTTTAATGGGAATGCAAGGCTGCTTAGGACTTGGTGCTTATACTTGGTGTTCAGTGGAGTCTCATCCATGCTTACCAGGCTCTTCTCCTTGATGGATAGGATTAAAAATCAATATACTTCGAAAGGTGACACTGATCTTTGGGCATTTCTAAAAATTAACAACTCAAAGATCAACACTCCTCCCTCTTACAAAGCAAACTGATGACCTGGGAAAGGAATTATGATGCTTTCTTTTGTAAAAGAACAACAAGCCTAAAAAGGGGCAATGGTGATAAAAGCATGTGGTGCTTAGGCACATGAGCACATCCACACTCTGCTTCATGTGGAGAAACCCTTTGGAGGGACACGTGCATGGCTCAGTCAGTTAAACACCTATTTTCAGCTCAGGTCAGGATCCCCAAGTCCTGGGATTGAGTCCCAAATCAGGATTCTTGCTCAGTGGAGAGCCTGCTTCTCCTCTGCTTTCTGCTCCCCCTGCTTGTGCTCTCTTTCTTTCTCCCTGATAAATAAATAAATAAATAAAATCTTAAGACAAAAACAAAAACCCTTTTGAGTGCCACAGCCAAAAGAAATATAGACCATTACATAATGACTGGAATTTAATAGGAAGATAAAACTCATGCATATATACGTTATTAATCTGAGATTTAACATTCAACTGAAACTATAAAAAGAAAGTAGTATGGGGGTGCTGAGTGGCTCAGTGGGTTAGGCCTCTGCTTTCGGCTCAGGTCATGATCTTTGGGTCCTTGTACAGAGGCCCGCATCAGGCTCTCTGCTCAGCAGGGACCCTGCTTCCCTCTCTCTCTCTGCCTGCCTCTCTGCCTACTTGTGACCTCTCTGTGTCAAATAAATAAAACAAAATCTTAGAAAAAAAGGTAGTCTGTTTCCTTGGTATGGTTGTTCTTTCCCAAACATCTAAAATTTTCAAAGTTACTGGCAAGGTAACCTTTAACCAAAAAAATAAAAGGTAACTATTTTAAGTAGCAAAATTCCTGGGTGTTGGGGAATCTTAGACAATGACAGCACTCAACATTTTGTTTTGTTTTAACTAGAAGCATATAAATTTTGGTAACTTCCACTATAACCCTAATATTGGCCTGCTTGGCATTTCAAGGCTCAGAGTGATAAGCTATGAGGTAGGCAAAGATTGTGTCTCCATACAGAAATGGTAATTTTATATAATGCATTGTTACCTTAAAATAAGCATGGAAACAACTAAAGTCTTAAAATCTTTCCCCTTTGATATCTGACTGCAATCTAAAAAAAAAAAAAAAAAAAAAAGCCAGTCTCTTAAGACTTTTCTTCTCTAGGTCTCACTTAATCCAAGAACCACAAGTATGGAGTCATTGAAGGGAAATGATGCCATAAATTAGAATTTCCCTTTAAAAGTCTGGCAAGAACAACCAAATAAAAGCCTTTAGGATCTTATTCTACCCTGTGAAAAGTAAAGGCCATAAGTCAAAAATTATACTCTGAGGCTTTTTTTTTTTTTTATATAAAGCCATAAGTTTACAACAGTAGAGTCAACTCTATGATTTTTGTGCTTTATTTAACAATGATTTTGATATCAATAGTTAGAGTACAATTTGGTTCAGCTTCCAGGGATGTCTTACTAAAATGATGATATAATCATTTCACCCCTTTAAACTTGGAAACTTGAATGTTCTCATTTTTCAGGAGTAAATGCAAACCCTTTTCCATAGCTTTCCATGTCCCTGACAATGGGCTAAAGGCAACTGTGTGGTAGCATCTCCCACCATTTGCTAACATATAACCCACGTTCTTTCACAACCATGTCATTTTAATACACATAAGTTAATTAATCCCTGGAAGGCTGTCACTCAAGTCTCAACTCTTTTTCTGACTAGAAATGTCTTTATCTGTCTGAGCCTGGTACAAGCAGAATTAAGTGATTTCTCCTCAGTGATGCCATACACTTGACTTGTCTTACTGGATGTCACTAAGCACGCTGTATCATGCTTAGACATATCCTGATAAAATCAGAGGGCCTTGGGAAAAAGGTCCCATCTTACTCCTTTTCAGCCAGTAGTAGATGCTCAGTAAATGCATGGCACAGAGATAAACTAGAACAGATTTCAGTAGCTTGGGTTGTGAAAGCAGTTCAGACCTAGTTCTCTCCTAAGGCTGTTTCTTAAACTCTTTGCACTTCAGGTTCATGATTTGTAAACAAGAGGCAAAAATACTGACCTTATAAAAATTAAATGATATGATGGATACGAAGCTGCTTAGGACAGTATATTGTGGATAAGAAACTACAATAAAGATTAACTACTACTGCCGTTATTACATCTAAACTATGTACCTTACAAAGATCCATTACCATCAACAGAGTAAGTCAATCAATATGTATTACCAAACATGGAAAAAGGAAGATCCCTACCAGCCCCCAAACATAATCCCTATCTCCTGGTTTTTTCCTCTCTGCCTCCACTTACTGTGGGATATTTACCACCTACAACTGTTCCAAACATCACTCTTCTCACCGGGTCTGCCATCGGAGGCAAAGGACAAGAGTTTCTGGCCATATGCTTTAGCCAGTTCAAACACAGAAACCTTTCTCCTTCTCTCTCTCTTTTTATTAATTTTTCTTTGAAAAGAGATGTTTCATCAGGTAAAAGAAACTGAATTTTCTGGCTAACAGACATTCCTTATCCCCCTCTTTTAAATGTCAATTTTAACGACAAAGATGTGTTTCCAGTTATAGACATTGATGAGTTAGTTCTCCATACTGAATCTTTCAAAGGGTATTTGAAGACTGACTTGTCAGTATCACCAAATGTCTGATGTCCCCTGGCTGTGTAAAAAATGGCAATGCTGAGAAAAGAGTGCTTTCCGTAAGAAATACTGAGGAACTGCCTATGTTTAGCATAAGCCTCTCATGAGAAAGCAATGTCTTTGGGCGCCTGGGTGGCTCAGTCATTAAGCATCTGCCTTCTGCTCAGGTAATGATCTCAAGGTCCTGGGATTGAGCCCCACATAGAGCTCCCTGCTCAGCGGGAAGCCTGCTTCTCTCCTTCTCCCACTCCCCCTGCTTGGGTTCCCTCTCTCACTGTGCCTCCCTCTGTCATATAAAAAAACAAAATTTTAAAAAAAAGAAAGAAAAAGAAAGCAATGCCTTTTCCAACAGGAACTACAAGCAAACCTGCCAGGCATGGGGAGGGAGCCCTTATGGCAGAACACCTGCACAGATGGCAGCTCACAACTGCTCCTGCGCCTCTAGGTGTACATGGTTTCTCTCAGACAGAGGTGCGGTCTCTTTCCCACCCCGGTGGGGAAAAGCAAGCCTGGTGACTTGCTTTGACCAACAGAATGTGCTAAAGCCAATACTCTGGTCTATTCCAGGCAGAAGCCTTAGGAGGCTTTGTAGCTTCTGTGTTTGCCCCCTTGGAAATCTGGCCCAGACTATCAAGTGACGAAGACTCACATGGAGATAGAGAGGCTATAGAAAAGAGAAAAAAAAAAAAAAAAGAAAAGAGGATCAAGGTATCCCAGCCGAAAGCTAGTACCAAGGTTTCAGACATGCAGACTAAGGCCGTCTTGGAACACCCAGCTGCAGCCAAACCACCCCAGCAGATACCACATGGGAGACACAGGAGCCCTCCCCAAATATCTGACCCACAGAATTGAAAGGAAAAAAAAAATTCCTTGCTGTTTTAAGTCACTAGGCTTGGAGATGATCTGTTATGCAGAAATAAATTTAACTACAACAGGCATTTTATGGTTTTTTCTCTCTGTCTCTGAGTGACTCCAATTGCTAGATGCCTAGGCTGCTATACCCTCTTTCAGTACTATATCTATTACTTCTATCTACTATTACTGTAGTTCTATTACTTAATTTTATTCCAAGGGAACAATAAACACCTTCCACGAAATGTTCTTAACAACCTGAGAGACTATTATACCAGTCATTGCAGGGGGACATACCCTTAAGACCTGTATTCAGGCTTGTTTCAAGGAAGAGGGCATATACTATCATGTGCTTCTTGTTGGCAGACAGGACGAAAAGTTGCTGTTGGAAAGCATTTCTTCAAGTGAGGTTTCAGAATTTTGTCCAACTTGTAACACTAAAGTTAGAGAAGTAGTCACTCGTGGACATTTCTGTATGTGTGTTCATATATCAAGAGAATTATAGACAAGCCTAAGGGAATGCCCATTAAATATTAACTAAGATCTTAATAGTGTGAATTTTAAAGAACATGTCTCTGACAATATTCATCTGAGGACATTAGGAGAGCTCTGGATTTGATGACTACAGTTCAGTTCTATTGGGAGAAATTTATCTAAAGCATTGTCTCCAGAAAGGCAGGGGCCACAGGATGGCCATGGGTGCTTAGGATTCCTATTAGGTGAACTTCAGAGGCTAAGCCTAAGGTAGGAGCCTAAGGTAGGAACTGCTCATTTTATACCAGACCTAAAGCTATATTTAAAAAAGGAGTCTAGTTGCCTTACCCTAAATTGTTTTTACCAGAAAGACAAACCTGATGAATATGAAGGATGTTGTCCCAGAAGAATGTATGTATCTAGGTCTTGCAAACTTTGGCCCATCATGGACCCCAGACTAAAAACCTCTATCAAGGTGGTACACTAGCTCCTTCAGAATTGGGGACAGGCACTCTGGGGCTATCTTCATCCCAGAAATGTTTTCACTCATATTCTTTCATCATTGGCTTCCACAGGAACATAAACCCTAAATGTGATTCATCCACTCTCTGACATAGACTAATGAAAAGGAACATATAATGAAGCACTATAATACTCTTAATACTCTATGTACCTTAACAAATACACAGAATAGAGTAACATGATTTATAACCCACCAAACCAGATGAGTATTTTCCAACCAGTTCTTGCCTATATACTTACAGGCCTGGCCATGCACTTCATATTTCATTTCTTATTTCTGTATTTTGTGTCCTAGGCAGGATGGCTCCTTGTTTACACAAGTTTCAATATTGTTATTAGAACTTTCTGCTCCTTTTTTCTTTCATGCTACTTTTGAATTTGCTTGCTGGCTTTGAAAGCCCAAAGACACCAAAAAGAGCTGCAAGTTCAAAAATCATTGGACACTGCCTGTTATAGGCTTAAATATGGCCCATTTGGGGAGATGGAACATAATTACATGGCTCATTTTTTGCATATCTATCTCAACATTTAATATTTTATTCAAGAAAAGATCAAATTACAAAAAGTATTATTTTGGGAGGGAGGACATGTGACATTCAAAAACAAACTTGAGCTCTATTTTCTGGGCCCTTTGTTAAGAGTGCTAAAAACAATGGTTTAGTTATTAAACCTTACTTCATGCCAGATTCTTGGCTAAGTCCTTTACATATTGTACCTTATTTAATCCTCAGAGAAAACCAATTGAAGGAATGTGGCAAACTGGCTAGTTGATCATCAAACTCTCTTCCCCTAGCTCTGAGCAAACAGTTAGCTTACTTCTCCAGCCTTCCTTATAGTTAGAGGTCATCATGGGACTGACTTCTGACTGATGGAATATGGAAGAAAATAGGGAAAGCCTCCTCTGTGCTTAGTCCATACAATCTTTCCCAGTCTTACAGACTCCCTCATTTCCCCCCACTAGTTGACTGCAGAGATCTGCAGAGGGCGGAGCCACCAGATGGAAGGCACCTGGAATGCTTTATTACCACCTTTGTAATACCCACAGAGAACTCTTTTGTGACCAAGAGACAAACTTCTATCCTCCTGAGTCACTGATATTTGGGGGTTATTTTTTTCCAGCAGTTAGACTGTACTGAAAGTACTTTTATGAGCACAGAGAGCTTAGGTAATCTGCTCATGGTCACATAACTAGAAAGAGGTGACAGATTTGAATCCAGATGGTTTCTCTGTAGAAAACATTTTTAACTGCTGTTCAATTATATTCCTTTTTTACAGGTTCTCATATATCACATAAAGTTTACCTATACCTGATTTAATTATATCTGAGGGAGGTGGTTAGATGGAGGTCCAAATTTTGGAATAGAGAAAAGATAATTTCTTCGAATAAATCATTTGATTTCCTATCTCTTTATTAACCATGTAAAAGGGGGCCATGCCCTAAACAACTTTGCAGGATACTTGTTACTTTGGGAAAGTTATATTCAGAGCTTCTTCTTCTTTTTTTTTTTTTTTTTTAAGATTTAATTAATTTATTTATTTGAGAGAGTGACAGTGAGAGAGAGCATGAGAGGCGAGAAGGTCAGAGGGAGAAGCAGACTCCCCATGGAGCTGGGAGCCTGATGCGGGACTCCGGGACCGGGACCTGAGCCGAAGGCAGTTGCTTAACCAACTGAGCCACCCAGGTGCCCTCAGAGCTTCTTTAGTAGTAATTAATGCTCCACAGCAAATTACCTCAAAAACTTAGTGGCTTAAAGCATTTAGCATCTCTCCCAGGTTCTATGAGTCAGGAATTCAGGAGGGGCTGAGCTCACTGGTTTCTTAAGAGTTTGTACACATGTACAGTTGGGGCTGCATCATCCGAAGGACTGAACAGGACTAAATGATTGACATCCAAAGTGGTTCACTCACATAGTGGCCCAATTGGTCTGATTGTTGGTAGGAAGCCGCACTTTTGCCCCACAGGGTTGCGTGACTGCCATTACAACGTGGTGGCTTGCCTCCCCCAGAGTGAGCAAGTCCAGAAGTCAAAGCAAATGCTGCAAGTTCTTATTTGATCTCTCTCCATTAGTTTTGCAATTTCCTATTAATCACATTGGGATCAATACTGGGATCCCCTATTCAGAGAGGGGAACACACAGAGCAGCGGATACCAGGAGACAAGGGTCACTTGGAGCCATTCTGGAGGCCAGATACCACAGGAGCCCATTTGTTCAACATATACGTACTGAGTGCCTACTGAGGACCTGGGGACAAAGCAGTGAACAAAACAGACATAAGTCCTGCATATATCCAAGTGTATATATCCAAAGAAAGAAGCATATATCCAAATGGAGGTCAGAAAGGCAACATATTTAATCACTAGGCAAATTATGTGCTATACTAGGAAACACGAAGTATTATGGAGAGATAAAACAGTATCAGGGAGAAGGGGAATGCTGGAGTTGGGACTATATGCAATTTTAAATAGAGAGGTTTTAGACTCTTGTTTTTAGGGAGGTTTTTGATCACTGCTTCAATCTTGTTACTGGTTATTGGGCTACTCAGGTTGTCAATTTCTTCCTGTTTCAGTCTTGGTTTATAGGTTTCCAGGAATGCAACCATTTCTTCCAGGTTGCTTAATTTATTGGCATATAGCTGTTAATAAAAATTTGTAATGACTGTTTCCATTTCCTTGTTGTTAGTCATGATCTCTCCCCTTTCATTCATTATTTTATTAATTTGGGTCATTTCTCTTTTCTTATGGATAAGTCTGGCCAGTGGTTTATTGATCTTATTAATTTTTTCAAAGAACCAGCTTCTAGTTTCGTTGATATATTCTACAGTATTTCTGGTTTCTAATTCACTGATTTCTTTGCTCTAATCTTAATTATTTCCCTTCTCGTGCATGGGTTAGACTTAATTTGTTGTTGATTCTCCAGTTCTTTAAGGTGTAAAGATAGTTTGTGTATTTTGGATTTTTCTATTTTTTTGAGTGAGGCTATGATACTTTATGTGGAAAACCCAAAAGTGAACCATGAGAGACTCTGAAAAACAAACTGAGGGTTTTAGAGGGCATTGGGGTGGGGGATGGGTTAGCCCAGTGACAGGTATTAAGGAGGGCATGTATTGCATGGAGCACTGGGTGTTACGCGCAAACAATGAATCATGGAACACTACATCAAAAACTGAAGATGTACAGTATGGTGACTAACATAATAAAAAATAATAATAATAAATAAATAGAGAGGTCTACATAGGCCTCACTTAGAAGGCCTAAAAGAGGTGAGGAAGTATGCTCTTAAGTTACATGGAGGAAGACTATTCCAAGTACTGGAAAGAACAACTGCAAAAGCCTTGAGGTGGGCATGCTGCAATGTGTAAGAACAGCAAGCAGTCAAAGCAGCCACAGGAGTGAAGTAAAATAGCAGGCCATAGATGAGATGAGGTAAGTAACAAAGGCAAGAGCAGAGCCTGGGTAGGACCTTCCAGGTTCTTGTAAGGGCTCTGACTTTCACGCCCTGAAACAGGAAGCCACGGAAAGTTCTTAGCAGACAAATGATATAATTTGATTTAGTACTTTAAAAATTCCACTCTGGTGGCTGTTATCAAAATAGACAGGCCAAGGGGTGCTTAGGTGGCTCAGTCGGTTAAGCATCTGCCTTCGGCTCAGGTCAGGATCCCAAGGTCCTGGGATCAAGACCCACATCAGGCTCCTTGCTCAACCAGGAGCCTGCCTCTCTCTTTGCCTGCTGCTCCCCGTGCTTGTGCTCTCTCTCTCCCTCTCTTTCTGACAAATAAATGAATAAAATCTTTAAAAAAAAATTTGGCCAAGGGTAGGAGAAGGAAATAAATTAGGATGCTGTTGTTGTATCGAGACAAGAGATGATGATGGCTTATATTAGAGTATTTTCAGTGCAGACAAGTGATAAAAAGTGGTCTGATTACAGATTCAGTTTGCAGGTTATCTAGCACAGTTAAATCACCATTCTAGGTCGAGTTTTCAATTAGGATAGACAACATTTTAAAATTATTTTTTATTATGTCCCAGCACTGTGGCTGTCAAATGGTGTTTTAGGGAACCCTATAAGTTCTGAGAGACTTCTTAAGAATGTGCTACTAGAAACTAAGGTGGGACAGATGTATAAAAATTCATGGCCCCCACCCAAGTTTTCTAAGGGCAGCTCTGTGTTGACATATTTTATTATGTGAGACGAAGGAGATCATTTTAAGAAGGACAAGAAACTCCAGTGCCCTAAAAGAAAAGACAAACTCCCCCCAAAATACACACAGTATGAAAAATTACACCATTTAGAGAACGGGAGGGTAAACTACAGATAAGGAAAAATATTTGCACTATATGTAATAAAAAGTTTACTCTCCCTAATAGTAAGGGAAAAAACCTCAAATTCATGAGAAGACAACCATGTAAAAAATGAGTAAGGGGCATTTTCTAAAGGAAGCTTGTCAGAGTCCCTCCTTCATTGGATTATTACGAGGATACAGTTACAACCCATATAAAGCACTTAGCACAGTGCTCAGTACAGAAGAAATGCTCAACCAATGTTGCCCACCATTATCACTACCATAACCACCACTGCTGTCCTACTCTCCATTTGGTACCTGTTGTCATGACAAGATGATGACCATCACCAACATCGCCAACCATCAAAAGCAGCTTCATGGCGTAAGAGGCATTAGCAATAGGAACCTGCACCAACCTGAATGCCATTTCCAACTTGGCTTTCCCCCAAGGAAAATTCTTCACTCACAGTAACCAGTGATATATTACCTTTTCATGATTTTCTATTAGGATCTCAATAACAATATTCTGAAACTTGATGTCCATGATGGCTGCTACTGTTTCTTCCTGAGGACGCAGCAGGGTAGGTCCAAACACCACGCCAAGGTTTGCCACTGTCATCAAATTCTGCTTGTGGTTGTTAGCAACACTGGGAGGAAGGAAAAGAAAAGGCACAGATGAGAGAAAGACAGTACAAATAGATAGCTGACTTCCCCGTGCCTTCCCTATCTTCAGACTCCTCATCTGATAGGAGCCAGACTGTGGGACATCTTAAGATGTCTTCGAGTCCAAAGAGAGACTTATCTACTTGTAATTTTTGTCCTCCAGTTTTCAAAAATCTTCAGTACTCAGCTATTTTGCTCTTTCAGGACATGACACTCCTTTACCCAATTTTGTTTTGCCTACCAACCAACCAACAGCCAACCAACCAACCAAAGCAGCTGCCCTCCAAAATGTGAAAGTTTGCACATCTGAATGCCTGCTCTGCAAATCCAGCTAAGTGCTCATCTCTCTTAGTTACGACTTTTATACTTTGCTGCTGGTTAAACCATTGTGATCTTTAGCATTTTCTCTAATGCAAATATAAAAACTCTTTTTTTTTTAATTTTTTTTATTTATTTATTTGACAGACAGAGATTACAAGTAGGCAGAGAGGGAGTCAGAGAGAGGAGGAAGCAGGCTCCCTGCTGAGCAGAGAGCCCGATGAGGGGCTCGATCCCAGGACCCTGGGATCATGACCTGAGCCAAAGGCAGAGGCTTTAACCCACTGAGCCACCCAGGCGCCCCCCTTTTTTTTTTTTTTTAAAGATTTTATTTATTTATTTGACAGAGAGAGATCACAAGTAGGCAGAGAGGCAGGCAGAGAGAGAGGAGGAAGCAGGCTCCCTGCTGAGCAGAGAGCCCGATGCGGGACTCGATCCCAGGACCCTGAGATCATGACCTGAGCCGAAGGCAGCGGCTTAACCCACTGAGCCACCCAGGCGCCCCCAAATATAAAAACTCTTGATGGCTTTAGCACATTTGTAAATACAGGCATGAAACAGACCTAATTTTTAAGATGAAAAGATCTTGGGAAATTCAGCACTTTAGGCTCAGAGTATTAAACCCCATTGCATTAAACATGTGGCTTACATTAAGGGAAACATTTGGCATAAACAAATAAAAATGCACTACCATGTACCCATGTGTATGGCTGTGTTTATACTGTCACTTATACTCAAAGTCTGAGGAACACACAGGGTCAGCAGTAGCTATATCTAAGTAATCTGCTAAATACATACACGTATTTTTGGGTAAATACTACTCAAAACATGAGTATGAACTCCAAACCTGACCACTATGACATAGCCATAAAACTCAATTGTTCATTTGTGGGCCCTGTGTTTAAAAATATACAAATAATCTACTGACAACAAATAAGTTAAAAGTTAAGCCCAATTTAGTATTGTTAAGAAAATATTAGGGTCTTCCCTAAATCACCTGTTAGAAAAAGGAAACTATTCATTACTAGAGACTAGAGAGAAATTGGACAGAGATAGCAGTTTGCCCAGACATACCTCCCTAGCATTTGGTGCTATTTATAGAGAGTTTTTTTTTTTTCTCACACAATTCTATAAATGCCTGTACTGTTTCTCTTGAATACTTCTATTTTGTAGGAGGAGAAGACGTTCTACTGCCTTAAGTGCTGGTTGTGAAACTGAAACTTCACTGAAATTACTACACCAACCAATTTTATCAACAGATATAGACCTTTCTATAATTTTCTAGGGCTAAAAGTCTAATGCCATAAAAACTGTCTCCACTGAAAGGGGCAGGGAGTAGTTAGGTCTGTCAAATTTTAACTGTCGAACCAGCCAGGTACTAAGAAAATTTGTTTTTTCACTGCTAAGCAAGTAGAGCTGCCACTGATGTACTGGCCTATTTCTGGTCCACATAAAAATATTTTGCAAACATTTTTTGAGTCTTGGTGGAATGTCTTGATTTACTTACATAGCTTCCCATCTACCCAGAGCTGTATCATGTTTCTGAAAGCATTATGCAAAGGGCCAAGTTCTTACCCATCAAGGGAGAAAGACTTTGGTTCTATAACTCAGTCGATCAGCAAGTATGCCTATTTACAGGCTGCTAGTAACATCACTCCTTTCATCATGGACTCCTATGTGCAGGAAGTAAATTCTCTGCCCTTATACTTCCCCCTCCCAAATGAGCAAAGTCATTAGACTTACCCTGCCGGCCACAAAAGTCTCTTGTGTAAATGAGTCAACAAGCTATTTATGTATGAAAGTACTTTTAAATTGGAGACCAATATAAAAACATATGGTTTGGATGATGATCACTTTTTACCATCAACACTACATCTGACTAAACCCACAGCCTCCTAACTAGGATCTCTGACTAGCATCTCTAGGGTCGGCTTTATCCTGACTGCCACCACCAGTTTGCTTATAATGCAACTATGATTAAGTCATTCCTCTGCTGAAAACTACAATGGCCTCAAACCTTACTGGGTTGTTGGGAGACAACACAATGACACAGTGTGAATAAAGTGTTTAGCAATGCTGCTATTGTTTGACTGTTCTGATAATGATTATATACACTTGATGGGCTCCATTGTCTTTATGTAAAGCCCAGACTCTATTGAAGTAATATACCTTTTCCCAACTCACCCCTAAGCCCTCCCCTGTCACCTCCCAACTCTGGGTCTCTGGACAAATGATTCAATGTCTAAGCTTTGGGCTCATCTTTGAAGGGGAGGGAAGGTGAATAATATGCCTACTTCATGGGGGGGTTGCACAGATTAAATATTAATGTGGGGGAAACACAGTGATTATTATTATAGTAATTTACTATCCATCCTCTTTCCACTTTCCCACCTATCTGCCTTTGTCACTCCACTGCCTAGAGTGTTCTCTTACTCTTCTCAAATGGCCCACTCCTTTCTGAAGTCTCTGTTCAGTCTTTCTCCAATCCTCCAGCTCTCAACGGAGCCAGAAGTATTACCTTTATTACATGTTAGTAATGTCTCTACCACTGCCTTAGGATAGAGACTGCGCTGAATTTAGGTGGTAACACTAGCACTGAGCACAGTGTCTGGCCCAGGAGAGGTCCAACAAATGTTCATGAGGTGTTAAATGGAATGTATTTGGGTAGGCATAAAACAACTGTTCCCAATTCAGCCACTTACTCATAAAACCTTCAGTTATTATTGATGATTTTTTGAGGCAAATATATCTCAACTATTCCAACCCCCCTTTTTAAAGTCTGGAGCTGTGTTTCATTTCTTAGATTTAATTAATGAATAACAATTACTCTAATTTGCAGGCCCCAATGCTCAAAGGCATTGGGAAAAAAGGTACAGTGATTCTAGATAAGCAACTCTGAATATAACAAGGCTTGAGGCCACTACCCAACATAATTCATTTCCTTTTTAACGATCCATTTTATTTTAGAACCTAAAAAAACACATTGATCTAAGGCTTATGAAACTTTTTAGGGAGGAAAGTCGTAACTTTTGTAACTAACTACCATTATCTTTTGGCATACTGAAGTAATAAATTGATCTGTCACTTGATTATTACTGCTCACAAGTTCATATGGCTATGTTCATTACTCTAGAATGAATTATTAATGGCTTGAGATCTCTATGTATCCTGAGGAGAGAGGCATAGACTTCAGCCTCTACTGGCACCAGCCATCCATTATAGCTTGACAAATTTGCAGATGTGTGGGAGGCAGGCTGGCAGAGCACTGGAAAGGCTGGTCCAGCAGAGGCCATGGGATTCATTCATTAGTGAGGTCTGTAAAACACTGAGAGCCTGCTTTCTGGGTTGGTAATTGAGCTGCTTGAGTTCTTCCTCACGTAGTCCAGAGTGTCATGTTGAGTCTTGACAAGAAACAAAAGTTTCTTGTGCATTGCACATTCCACTGAAGGAGTCTTTGACATGCCTTTCAGTTCCTTAGGTTCACATGAACTTTTCTGTCCATGGGTGCCTTCTGCATAAACTGCCAATTCTACAGGCTTCCTTTACAGCTTGCAGAAACACAGTTAAACATGTGATTTCAACCTGGGGGAGACCCAGGTCTTTTTGTGACCACTGAGTTTGTTAAATGAGCTGAAAAGCAGGCCATCTCCTTAAGAGAATGCCTTCAGGGCAGTTGTTGGGGGACTGGCACCCCATGTTCCCAGCAGTTCCCTCATGAAATGTAATTAATGAGAAGAGCATGTTCCAAGGAAAATGGCCATGGCAGAGGGTCCTCTTGCACCTTTGTGAAAAGAAAAGTGGGTGAGGACTCTGGATTGTCTGATGACCTTTGAGAGGTGGAAGGAGGTAAATCATTTCCAGATGAGGATGGTGATGGAGAGTGTTATGAGAGAAAGAGAGAGAAGTCAACTCCTTTGGGCCTTGTAATGCAGTGCCCCTGTGCTGTTATAGGGATCACAATCTGTTTTCCTGTTGTTTAAATGAGAGCCACGACTGTGCAAGTGCTAAGCAGTGCTTTTTAACCAGACTGGTCCTGACGTCCGCCAACAAAACATAAGCTTATTTTTACTGCATTTGCAAGCTTCCATCTTGAGGCCTGGAGTGCTGTGTCAAGGAAGGAGTATCAAGGCTAAGTCCTGGACACAATGTGGTGACAGGTTAGTTCTCCTTGCAGTGGACTGCATGGCTGGTATAACAGCACAGTGACACTTGCCTGCTATGCTGTTCTTCATGTTCCAAGGTTACATAATGATCCTAATTTCCACTTGAAGGGTGTTTTAGAGTTTCGAAGGAACCCTGCAACAACGTTTTATGTTTATTTGACCTTTGTGGTATCTCAAAAACACAAAGCTTTCTGACAATGTCCCATGGTAGGGAACACATTTCCCTATGTAATATTTCACTTAGGACACGCATACATAAACAGAAAGACACACACACAAACCAGAAACAAAAATTTCAGGAATAATAAGGGTGATGAATGTTGGTATTTTCGATTCTATTCAATCCTCAAACAGTTTCACGCCCCACTAGTGTGTCACGACTTAAAATTTGAAAAATGCTACTCTACCGGTATCAAGTACAAATATTATGTCCAATTTACAAATATGGAAAAAATGGCTAAAGGAGACAGTAAGGCACATTAAGCATAGTTGTTGGAGTCAGACAGATATTCCCAGCTGGAAGACAGCAGACAAGTCACTTGTCATTTCCAAACTTGTGTTTTCACCTGTAAAACAGGAGCAGTAATACCTACCTCATCAAGCTTTAAGGCTGATTAAGTAAGATGAGGTGAATAAATCTCTTGGCCTGAAATAATGGCTTAATAAAAGAGCTGCTGATGTTCATGGTGGCAGTCAAGGCAGTGGTGATGATAATGGGAGAAGTAGCAGCAACTGCCAATTTAAAGTCATAGTGTTTGGTGCTGTCACTTGGTATCCTGTGCAGGAACCTTGAAGGACTTGCTTCTATCTAGGGCAAAGAGCCCTCACTCCTCCACCTATATTTTCAGGACTTCCGTTACCCCGTCTCTTTGTATTTCTTCTCTTATTATCCTTTTGTTTTTCTTTCTTCCTTTTTAAAAATTACAAAATACACCAAAACTTTAGAAAAGTTCAGAAGATAGTATTACTTATTTTCCATCACTTCCCTCCAAGAATCTCTCGCATGAGAGACTGGGAGCCTTACAACCAACAGCAAACCCACCAAGCTCACTTGGCCTTTAGGAGCACAGCTTTGTCCCTGGCCTGCTTTGCAAGTTCTCCCCATCCAAAGCTCACCTCCCTGCAAAGCCTGGCTCCAGACATTCCTCTGCCTGGAGGCCACACAGAGTTCGGTCCTCCAAATGATTATGTTCACAGTCATTCTATGGGATATTTCTACACCAACTGTTACCTCCTCTCACGAGCATCTCTGGACTGGGGGCTGGATCATGATCTGAAGGACATCCTTTGGAGCACACAGGCAGGCAGGACTAGGCAGGCCCTGGGGTTACCAATCCGAAAGTGGTTGGGCGGGCGGGCACTGAAGCTATCATCAGTATCACTCTTCTCTCTACTAACATCCACAGGCAGAGAAGCTCTAAGCTCTGGGGCTGAGAAGGGTGAGCTGGAGATGAAGCTTTGGAACTATACTTTTTTTGTGGCCAACAAGTCAGATTTAATTTTCAGGACAGGTAATGTGGTTTCTTTCAACAACTTCAAATTCATCCTTAGTCTATAATGAGGAGTGGTGAGGGGAATCCCTGCTCCCAGCGGCTACAAGTTCCCTAGTAAGTCAGCCATTCTGTGTGTGTGTGTGTGTGTGTGTGTGTGTATGTGTGTGGCCTCGATACCACCAGGACTTGGTAAGACTGAACCAGTCTAAATGGTGCTAGGGAGGCCTGTGCCAAGGAAACCCATCAGAGCCATAAATATAGATTTGCTGGGTTGTCCCAATGCCTGGCTCCAGAAATAGAGTTTAAAATAAATTGTTCTGTGTACTGACTGGGGTCGTGCTCACCCGTCAACATCCTTCTGGGAATAGTCACCAGTGAGAAGCCATACTTAATGCTTTGAGCAATTCAGTTAGTGCTTATGGTGGATATAATCTTTAAGAGAACCCTTTGAGGTGGGTAGGTAAGGCTACTGCTGCCGTTTTACAGATGATGACATGAAGGTGCTGGGAAGTTAGGTAATTTGCCTGAGACTACAAGGCCCACAAAGGGCAGAGCCAGGAGAGGAAGCCCATACTCTTCACCATGGCACTTTGTAATTCCCAAACCACTTAGGGTCAGTTCAGCCTAGGCTAAAAGAGGCAAGCTTTTCCTTAGAAAACTCAACCAAAAATGAATATACAGAGAAGTTAACATATTTGAGCCTGTGGTAAGTAAAGTAGTGAATGTAACAAAACAACAAAAAAATGCTGTTCCTACATTTATCACTCAAATTACAAAATTAGAAGAAGGGAAAAAAAAAAAACCCAAAACTTAGGAGATAAAGTGTTTATGCCTTTGAGAATGATACTGGACTAAGCACTGTTTCTTCTCCTTTCCTGCAGTGAAAATGGCTGCATGCCTGATACAATCATGGAAATGGGAAAAGACCCCTCAAATCTGAGGGCATTCCATTTGTGGCTGACTGGCACAGACAGCTTCTTCCTAATGATGAAAGAGTATCAGCACTGTAAGACTGAGAGAGAAGAGCAAATTGAAAACAACAACAACAACAAAAACCAAAAAACAAAACAATAAACAGTAGTGGCTGAAAGGATAGTTTCCCAACCACACCTTCTCCACCCAACACCAAAGATAATTATGGTCATATGTCCATCCATCCAGACTGCACTGCTTTTATCCAAGGTCTCAAAGCTTTGTGAATAACTTCCAGTGTCTTCTCTGCTTTTAGTGAAATGTATAAAGTGTATTTCAGATGAGTGAACCTTACTGCTAAGGTGTTAAGTATTGCCCAGTTCCATATATGTCAACTCCATTACCTGCTTACAAGAAGCACACTTGGTGCTAAGAACTCTTCACACAAAAGGAAAAGAGTGTGCAACCAGCTCTATTTCCACTCTGGTTTCCTCCAATGCAACACTACTACCTATTTAAAACCCACCAAAGAATTCTGACTATTTTCAATTTCAAGATGGAAACCCTGGCATGACCTTCAAGATTCTGGAATGGCCCACCTAACCTTTCCAGGCCCTTTGCCACCATGTCTCCTTTGCTCATCAATCTGTGGGCTAAAAATCTCTTTAGGATTGGGAGCCTTCCTTTATCATGCTGATCTCTTCACCAGGGAAGCTCTGCAGCCCCTCTTGATCTGGCTCTTTACTACTTACCACTCTTGCTTCCTCAGGGAGGTCATTCTAGACACTCTGTACTAGGCCAGGTTATCTTATTACAATGCTAATTCCTCAATTCTCCTTCTTGGCACTTACTGAATTAGGTCATCATTCATGGAATTGTCATTGTCTGTCTTCCCCACTGATTCCAAGAGAAAAGAGATGGCAGTAACCTCCCTCAATGCCACACCCCCAGGGCCTAGATAGGGTTTGTCCATATCAGATATGGGGGTGGGGGGAGGGACATGAACACACTTTGGGAGGCCACCTTTATCTAAGGGTATCAAGGCTCAGCTGCACTAACTGTCTGGTGTAGACGTCCTTGTAACCTATTGGGGTCTTAGAGTTTGCCAAGCTGGGGATAGCTGTTGGAGTAGCCAGAGCAGCTCACCTTGACAGTGAAGGCATATAACAAACCACACAGTTCTTGCCCACACTGCTAATCTGGAAGATATGAAGACCTTAAAATATTCATAGGGTAAGATTATCATTATTACATGCATTACCTAATATGCATTATATAATATATTGTAAGCTCATGATATTACACCAATCTCCTTTTAATATACTTACAAAACCTTCTGGAATAGTGTCTCCTGTGTCTTTTTCTTTTGTCATCCCTTCCTGAAAACCTCCGGTACTTCTTGCCTATCTCCAAATATGAAAATGGTCATCAATGATAACAGCAACTCAGCACTTACTCTAAGTCAGGAATGAAGCACTCATTCGATTATCTCATTTGATCTTTACAATAACTCTACAAGGTAACTTCTACTACTGTCCCACATGAAGTAGTTAATGCTAAAAACTCAGCAATTTGTCCAGGGTCACGTATCAAATAAGTGGTAGAGATGGAATCCGAAGCCAGGGAGTCTACCAGGGTGTTTGATTCCAGAGCTACTGCTCTTATATACTGTGGGACAATGCTGTGTGTGTGTGTGTGTATGTGTGTGTGTGTGTGGTGTGGTGGTGGTGGTGGTGGGGTGTGTGTGTGTATGTGTGTGTGTGTGTTTGTGTCCTGTGTGTACAGGTTGCCATTTTGTCCTATGTGCCTCTCTTCTTTTCTACAAAGCCTAACCTTAAAGAGATCATGAGTAAAAGAAGAACCTGATTATTTTTAAAAGGATGTTTGGAAAGCAAACAAGTGTATCAGGTTCATCACTGCCCATCATCATTATAAAAACTAAACTTTTCTATTGGTAGAAAACTGATCTGGGTCATGGGAATTATTGGCCCCTTTCAGAATAGGCTGGGTTTTGTTAAGAATGAGAATTTTACTTTTGCTAAGCTGCCTCATCTTCTGAAACTAGTCACAGTCATTTAAAGACTAACAACAGGCCAATCTGAGCTCATTTGTCCTGTCCTATTCAACTAGCCACTTGCTGGTTGAATAGTCTCACACACAAAGAAGGCACATGCCTTCCATCCAGGTGTTAACTGGTGAGCTTTCCCCTCTCTGGTCATGGTCAGTTCAGGTTCTAGCTTGTAGCTATATTCTAGGACCCAGTTCACATGCCTGGATGGGGAGGAACTGCACTCATGTTAAAAAAAAAAAAAATCTACAGGGAGGCTGGCCCACAGAACACTTCTTCCTGGAAAATTACTTAACTATTTCAAATTGTACAACAATTTGAAACATTCTCAAGTCCAATGGAATTACCATTTTCAAAGCATTTTAGAGTTTCTAAGGTCATTTCACATTCATTACCAATGATTTATTTATTTTGAAGCTTACATTCTCCAATCAAGTTAGAGATGCCAGAACATAGAAGAGGAGGTTTAAAAGTTGCCTCTGTGCAAGCCAACCTGATGGTACCAAGTGCGGCAACTCTATCAGTTCCTGTTGGTGGCAACACCTTCCTTCAGTGGGTTAGCCTTATCATCTTTAGGGAAGCACTGTCCAAAAAGTCAGATCATAGAGAAGTTGCCTGAGGACTTTCTATCCGAGGGAAGAGGTACAAGGTGATCCAGAACAGAGGCCAATAGTGTATTTTTTAATGATCAAATATTTTCGATTGTCCACTATGTGCCAGGGACTGCTTTAGGTGCTAGAGATAGAACAGTGAACAAAACAGACACTTCCCCAAATTTCCCCCCTGTAAGAAGCTTACATTATTTTGGGGTAGGACAGACAATAAAAAAATAAAATATATGGTGGGAAGGGACAATTGAGGGACTATTAACAATGTGAGACAGGGTGGTCAGGGAAGGTATCACTGTGAAAGAGACATACACAAACAACCTGGAGGAGGGAAGAAAGCATGCCACACAAATTTCGCAGATCTCTGGGAAGAAAGCTACCAAGAGCAAACAAAAGATGCAGATACCTCAGAGAGAAACATGTGTGGCATGCTGGCACAACCAGAGGAAAGCCAGTGAGTGTGCTTGACACATAGTGAGCATGGGGGAAAGTATTAGGAGAAGTCAGACAGGCAATGGACTTGGGCCTGGCAAATCCTATAAAACTTTAAGAGCTTTGTTCTTGACTCAATGAGATGAAAAGCAATGAGAAAATTCTGATCAGAGGGATAACAATACCTGTCACCCCTCCTTGTAGACTCAGAGAGGTCTCAGTTACTAAGACTTACAGGCTCAAACTCCATAGAATATGAGACAGAAGAACTTCACAAACCAGCATAAAACACATTCAGAGAATTTAAGACCTGTAAAGACTAAAATACAGCACTTTTATGATTTAGCTGAGTAACTAAAATCTATCAGGCACTGTGCCTTTGACCTATGTCTGTGTTAACATGGTTAAGTCTGTGAGGTTGATCCACGTTTTTCCCTTAGTCATTACGTTGACCTCTACTAGGAAGCTGGCAGAAGAACAGAATGTTGAGACAAACATGAAATGAAGGCCTAGAGTAACAGCCTCTAGGTGCTAGTTCACCTATTACTCAACTAGCAGTCACCCACAAACAGCACCAATATTAAACATGTCCTTATAAAGCCCACTGAATTCAGCCATCTTTACTACCTTCAATTCATTAAAATAAATAGTAGTCTTCTTTTTTTTAATTTTTTTAAAATTTATTTTTATTTATTTTCAGCATAACAGTATTCATTATTTTTTCACCACACCCAGTGCTTCATGCAATCTGTGTCCTCTATAATACCCACCACCTGGTACCCCAACCGCCCACCCTCCAATAGTAGTCTTCTGAAGCCAGATCCTTTTACTAGTCCCATTTTACAGATCAAGAGACAGGGACAAAAGGGGCTAAGTCAAAGGTTAAGCAAATGGCCCTTCATCATGTGGCTTAGCTCCAACCATAACAGTGGCTGTGACACTAAGCAGTCAGATCTCCTCATGTCCTATGATATGCAAAGCCTCGTTTTTTATGGGAAGGACCACATTCCTTCCCGGAGGGCAAACCAAGATTCCAAATCCACAGATGGGATTATGACAGAGCTGCAGAGTAAGAGACTGACAGATTGACAGAAAAAAAAATACGCAGGCACATGACATACATACATGCTGGGTCATCTATCTCCTTTCACAGAGACATTTTAAATCAGAAAAACAACTCATCAGGCATATTTTTGAAAATGAGGGTACTTTCACCCCAAAAAAGGAAACAGACAGAAAATTGCATTCCTTACTGTGAGTATGAAACAAATCGAGAGGCCAAGGTTGAAAGAGCTGGCTTCATTTTAAGGGCCCATGTACCAAAATGACTAAAATTTATAAGCTTACATGAGCTATAACCAAACTTATGAATTCCATGTGTATATTCAACTAAGAGGAAAAAAATAATTATTTCAGTGTGTCCTAAAGAGTTCATGGCGCTTCATGTATAAGAACCAACACCCCATGGGAATGTTCTGGAGATCAGACAGTATTCACAATGATAGAAGTCCCAGATCTCTAACATCCATGAAGTGTTATTTCACCAGAACATCAACATTCTCTATGTTCATGTGTCCAACGCTAAAGAATAGAATTCCAAAAGACAACATGCTTTTCATAGCCCATAAAAGACCGAAAAAAATCTGAGTGGGTTACCCCTTCATATGTCTCCCCACTTTTGAACTTTGGAGCCAACCTCTCCTATTTCCTTGCTGCACTACACTGTTATCTTCTTAAATTTCCATGTTAGCTCAAGCCTAAATGGAACAGTAGCTAATCTTATTTATTTACATGTATAAAATAATTATGTTTATATGTAGCGGTATATTGTTGAGTAAGAATGAACACAAACCCTTCTGTTGTAATACTGCCTTAATCACAAAAATAGATTCATCAGGGAATTATGCCAATAGAGTTCTTAACTTCAATGCATGCCTGGCAAAATCTGATTTCTCTTCCTCATAGGCAGCACAAAACTAGAAACTCCTTGAATTCTGCTTCTTTGGAAGCAAATTATAGAACAAAGTGCAGTGTCAAGCAGGAACTAGGGATCCAATGTGAGAAACCCAACCTGTCGTTAGGCAGAGAACAGCAGGGAGTATCTGGTAACAGAGATGCCAAATGATTTAAACAGTGGAGTGGAGATCTGCGTTCCTGATCCCAACATTCAGGCTCTGGGAGAGTGTCACTCGCAAAGCCCAAACCCAACATCCTTCAGTGGGGAAATCAAAGTGTTTAATGACAAAGTTCTGGAATGCTTTCACTTGTGAAGGCCTCAAAGCTTGACACCTTATCTGCTGTCACTTTGCTTTGCTAGGCTCATTGGGAAAGGTGGGTGAAGAATGCCAAGTTGATGGCAGTGCAGATAGGGATGAGAAAAGCAGTGCAGGCTTAAGAAGCACTTCAGGGACACCAGGGTGCACAATTCCCAGTAGAAAAGCCAGCAATGGCTGACTTTAGCGAACCAATCTGGATCATTTATAAATCCTCAGGGATGAAAGAACTTAATGTGAACATCAGATCCTCAAGTAACTCCAAACTCCTCACTGTAGCCCACATGACTATTATGCTGCCTATCTCTCCAACCTGCTGTCATGCCTTTCTGTCCTCATTTATAGCTCCCAACTACCCGGGCCTTCTGCGTATTCCTAAATGAACCACATCTGCTCCATCCCCTCCTCCTTATGAACTGAACACCTATGACATGCCGTGACTACTAGGCACTGGGATATAGCAGTGAACTGGGCTGAAAAGATTCTTCCTTCAATAGACTGGCACTGCATTCCAATTAGGAAGACAGAAAATACATAAGAACACAATAAGAATGTGAGGCTGAGAAAGTGGTAAGAAGAAATAAACAGGGGTGTGTGATCAAAACTGGTGAGAAGGACCAACTGAGGTGAGCTAGGGAAGGCCTCTCCCTAAGGGGAGACATGTGAGCTGAGCTCTTCCATTAAAGAGTTCAGTCTAGAAGTCTGTGAATTAGGAGAAGACCACAAATCATACACACAAACAAATGCAATTAAGAAGTCCTATCTTCAAACTCAGGCATCAGTGATGACCACCAGAGACCTCTTTAGAAGTTATATTCTAGAATTCACTTCCTTTCCATGGGCATTCTGAAGTCTGCGTCAAGAGCTGCTTAGCACACCAGAATCTTTGCCACCCCTATGTTGTCCCACATGACACTAAGAATGCCTTGTGGCTTCTGGCTACCCCCCATACCACCCCCCGTAACCCCCCCAACTCCGCAGCAATTCATCTCTATTGCCCCACTCCAGTTATGAAGCGGCTCCTCCTAAAAAGTGGCTAATAGATTTACTGTTCAGTTTTGCAAAGGGAAGGTCACCTTCCTAAAATTCACATAGCAAAAGATAACTGTTGAATTGTGCCTCTCTTTGGTTGGGTTATGTAAAAAGCTATGTAATCATTAAACAGGACGGGAAACAAACAAAAGAGTAAGCCTTTAAAAAAGATCATTTTTGTTTGGAAAACTTGAGGGGAGAAAAGAGCAAGGTTCGAAAGTCCTGCTACTCTATGAAAGGTCAGGGTTTAGAGTTCACTCTAAAAATATCAGAAAAGTCACCTGTACTTGCACTCACCTAAACAAGTCTTTTCCATGAATTTGTATTTAAGGGCAAAAAACTGGTGTAAATAGCAAACGGCTTCAACAAAGAATTAGTGCATCCACTCTTTCCTACTTCGTGAAGCCTCCATGCACGTGAAAGCTCTTCAGGCTCCGGACAGGAGGCCTGCAGCTAGCTGTACCTGGGGTATCAGAGGCAAGAGCATGTGGCCATGACTCAGGGGTGTGAACCACACTGCTCAGCCAAGCACAGGTAGCATTTTTGGGCACACGGCTCTATGCATCTCCCTTGAGGACCATGGCAGTGCAAGGCTATGACCCATGACTACACATACACAAACCCCCATGTGGGTAGCACACTCCCTTACATATGCACACATGTGTGACTCCCATACGAGTGGACCCAGGACACACAAACAGGGGTAAACTTAGGAAACATGCTTCTGTCTTCCTGAAGAAGAATCAGTAATTGTCATCAGATGTCAATTTTGTCCTTAGGGTAGTGGCCATTTAAAAAAATCTGTCCTTTATTTTTTCTCTTAGTGTTTGTCATTCAGGAAAAAAAGCCTAAGACAAAAGTTTTTCTTTTTTTTTTTTTCTTTTTCAGTATTACAAGGGAAAAGCATTCATTACAGAATAACTGAAAAAGATGGAAAAGCACAAAGAAAATAAAAATCACCTGTAATTTGTAAAATCAGAAAAAATTAAATTTCATCCGATGTTTTAAGATATGGATATTATTATGCCTATGCTTTTCCCAGGCATACACACACAAACACTCATACTTGAAAACAATGTGGAATCATATTGCTTGCACATAATTTTACAACCTGTTTTTACTGCTTTACCATGAACTTTTCAAATATCATCTATTGCCTTGCTCAACATATTTATGGTTGTATAGTATTCCACCATATGGACTTTCCATAATATATTTAAGACATTAAATATTAGACATTCAGATTGTTTTTCATATTTTGTTTCCAGTAATAGTTCAGTAAACTTAAATACAAACAAATGTTTTTGTTCAACTTTACTCATCTAGAATTAATTCACAGAAACAGAATTCCTGGATGAAAGGGTATAAAAACTTTTAATATGTATTACCAAACTGTCACCTAAAAAATCTTTATCAATTTATATTCTCACCTAGAATATTTCACTATGTCTGTTCCTCTGGACCCTAAGGCGTTATTATTTTCAAGTTTTTAATAAGTAATAAGCAGTGTCATGTCTCTCTGGCTTTAAGTTGCATTTCTTTTATTGTTAATGATACAGCCCTTTTTCTAAATGTTTATTGATCCAGTGACTTTATTAAGGGCCCAGACATAATAATCAGTCTCTAGGCAAGCAGAACAAAAGTAACAGCTAAATAATAAGACATACCAAAGATGACCTCCTCTATTTTTAAAGACAAATACAGCTCTACATCTATTAAGGTGTTCCTGTACTTATACTCCAGGTATCTTTCATGAAATTTAATGGGGATGAAAAATATTACTGAGCTATCAAACTCCTCTCTATGAATCAGGATAATGGTTATTTTCCCTGGCTCAATATTTGGTACTGGAGTATAATCCTGGGGTCTACTTCAGAACCACAAATGAAAACAGTCAGAAAGGAAATGACCTAATCCCCTCCTCACCTGGTTTATAACTACCGCAAAGATAAACGCCATACCTGCTTTATTTATCAACGTATGCCCAGGACATGGCAGAACAAGTACTTAATAAATATTTGTTAGAACTATTTTCAGGCTGGTGGCCAAAGGACTTGCAGGAACCCAAGCTTCAGAATATCTATCCCACTGATTTCAAAATATCCCTCCTCATCCCAGTGAGTGTTGTCACACTTCGGAGGCACCACGTAAATGTCTGTGGCTGCCAAAGTCCACACAAGAATCGTATTACTACCCCCATCTACTTCACAGGGATGCTGTAAGGACAAAGCAAGAAAGAGAGGTGAAAAAGCTTTAAACACTACCCAGCACTGTGCACAGCAGGATGGTGGTCGTGGTGATGATGATGATGGTGACGGGGAGGAGGACAAATCTAAACGGAAGCCTCAGAGAGGCAGAAATGATGAAGAGATGGCAGAGAATGGTATGAGTGAAGCAGGCTGTGGTGAGAAATCCAGCTTTCATGAGCAGTGTACCGGGAGTCTCTCTGCATCGAGCCTTGGCAAGTAATACAACATACACAGTGTAAGCGAACCACGACATCCTAAAAGCCAACTTTGAATTGTAGGCCATGGCTGTGGGACTCTTCTTTATTACTCAAGAGTCCTTTATAGATTTTCTCTTGGTCTAGAGTGTTCTGCAGCTCCTCCAGGATGTGTGTTTGTATAGCTTTAGTTTTACTTCCCCTTTTGAAAAGTACCCTGACTATTGAATCTGTTTCTGATCTCTCGATTTAAGGGGCAGCAGGAAGTCAGTGATTAGCAGAACTAAGCATTATTGGGCAGGCTTTATTAGGCTCAGCATTCTGAGCTAGGAGGGAACAAAATAAAATACCTATGATAAGAACTTGCTTTATGAACGAGTTAAAAAAAAAAAAAAAAAAGGAAGCATGCTTGGGGGCCACTATTGAGGTTTGTGGTGAAGGTGAACCTCTGAAAGTGGCTGAGGTGGCGTTTCTAGGAAGACCTGACAGGGAAGACTTACATGCTGATAACTCCCAGCTGAGCAGACTGGCATTTACCAGGAGGGAGCCCCATGCCTGAGCTGCATCAAGGGGAGAGAAGAGGGTGGAGGAAGAAGGCTTGCATCTGCCTGCATGAAGCAGAGGAGTCTCCTCACGCAGGTGCCTACTGTACTGAATCAGATCTTTGTGATGGATGGAGGGGGGCTTAGAGGCCTATGTCCTGGACTTACAGCTCTGCTGTCTCAGAGCGCTCTATGCAGCTCAGAAGCAAGTGGCCCCCAAGCATGCTTCCTTTTTTTTTTTTTTAACTCGTTCATAAAGCAACCAAACACCAAACACCAACCTACCCATCTGTACATAACATAGAGTCTGAATTATGAAAAATGGCAGTAATCACTTGAAGAAAGCATGCTGGAGGCTACCACTGCTCCTGGGTACTGATCCACACTCTCTAGACTCCTGTACTGCCAGCACCACTGAGCCCCACCCCCAGACTAGCACCTGTTGTCATGGCAGCTGCTCTCCCCATCCCAGGAAGGGCACACGCCAAGCCATTTTGAAAATAAAAAGCTTTTATGTTTCATGACTACCTCCTCTCCAGCTTCTCTCTCTGTCTTGTCCAGTTAAATTCTAGGTAGTGTACACAGCAGAAAATGAAATGTGGCCATTTCAATTACAGCACTGACAAAAAAAAAAATTAACAATCTAGTTTCCAGACAGAGGGGGATAGGAAAAAACTGTTCAAAGCAACAGTGTGTGTGATTGAGTTAGGAAAAGAATAAAAATGAAAAGTAATTAAAGAAAGACATTTTCTGAAGCACATTAGATCTGACCTGCACCGAAGCTGAGGAAGACAAAGGGGGAGAAATCAGTAATGGTGATGGGTAATAACAGAGAGTTGCTCCAAGGGGCTGAGAAAACAATCCCCTTCTGTTAACAGAAACCAAAGGGAGGAGTGAGAACTATCTGGAGGCCCAATCAAACATGTATTTAAGCACTATTCCCCTGGGAAGAAATCATGGGGGGTATGTAAGTCACAATCCTACATCATGGGACTTGTTGATATCTAACAAGGTATACAAAATGAAAAATAATGAGAAAGAAATGAGGAATATTGTATCAGGATTAGAGGAGTTTTCTGTATTGTCCTTATCTATAAAAATGTATCCCCCTGCCAACCTTCATTCCCATTTTTTCTTAACTCCGTTATATGATTGTCCTCGGGTGAGGTGTCTTGGCACATGATTTACTCTCAGGGATGCTTTCAAAATGAGCTATAGCTTCAGACCTCTATTGCAGTCCAGGAAAAGCAGTTACATGATCAGTTCATATGCAGAAAGAAGGAGAGGCCAAGTTTACAACAAAAATGTTGAGATTTCATTTCTTGCCTATGAAGCCAGTGGAGTTGCTAAGGCAATAGCCAGACAGTAACTATTCTAGTTTTATGCACAAACCTAAATCTAGAAGAAAGAAATTTAATCCCCCAAACTTGGACCAATGGAGAAAATTAAGCCTAAAATCAGAGGAGATAGTAAGTTTAACAAATAATGTTTAGCTATAAAATGCTACACCTAAAAGATACCAGTCACAAAAGAGAAGCTCAAGGAGAAAAATGTATGTAGTCATTCAACTAATTTGTACGAGTACAGGGGCTAGAGGTGCCAAGGGCAAAGCTAGTGACAGGAAGTTCTTTTGCTATTTTCTCATGCAAGTAGGCCATGGTGTTGGGTTCTTAGGTTATAAATCAAGAGTTTCTTGTTATAGGTTTTCTCATTGTCTAGAGGGCTCTGCACCTTCTCTATACAATGTATATTTGTGCAGACTCAGTCTTCTTTCTCCTCTTCAAAGCTGGTCTTGATTACTGGATCTGAGGTTCCACATGATTAAAAAAATTCTCTGCCTTTATCTCTTCAAATGATACTTCTTTGCATTGTCTCACCTTCTATAACTCTTACAGACATATTTTTGACCTTCTAATTCTGTCTTTCATGTGACTTCAAATATTTTCCATTTTTTATTTCTCTGGATTGCATTCTGGCACTTTTTTAAAGGTCTATTTTCCTGTTCTCTAAGTCTCTCATCAGCTTTGTTTACTCTGGTATTTATTTAATCCACTGAGTTTTTAATTTTAATTATTTTTTATTTCTCTAAATTCTATTTGCTTCTTTCAACTGACCATTCTTTTGCTTTTAAGCCCTTTATATGTTTTTAATTATTTTCAACAGTTATTTTTATGGTTTCTGTGGGGTTTTTAAATTATTACTTTATTATTTGAAGATCATGGGTTTTGATATTTCTGTACACTGTTTCTATCATCACTGATTGATAGTGGATTGTTTTCTTGTGTGTTTCTAATTTTGACCTCATCTGCAGAGGAGCTCCAGTTATAGAAATCCTAGGCACTGCAGGTTGAGTATTCTTCGGCCAGTGCTCAAGCCGTGCCACTGAGTGCTAGTGGCAGAATAAATTTAAATGTAGCTACAAATTTCCTAATAGATTCCAGGCTGAGAAAGAAAAATTAAATCCCTGATGTATCCCTGGACTAGAGTGCTGTTGTTAGTTTTTTTAAATCTACTCCAGATTTCAGTGACAGTGAAGCCTGTCTAGGAACCTTGATTAAGGCAGGGGTTTCAAAGCTAACTCTAGCCCCTCTACCCCCTCAGGTCTCACCAAGATTCCCATATGGTTTTAAAACCCAACTTAATGGGGGTGCCTGGGGGGACTCAGTGGGTTAAAGCCTCTGCCTTCAGCTCGGGTTGTGATCCCAGGGTCCTGGGATTGAGCCCTGCATTGGGCTCTCTGCTCAGCAGGGAGCCTGCTTCCCTTCCTCTCTCTCTGCCTGCCTCTCTGCCTACTTGTAATTTCTGTCAAATAAATAAATAAAATCTAAAAAAAAAAAAATCCCAACTTAATGGACACTGATGACTCTGCATTCCACTATCTCCACACCGCAAAAACAGCCACATCGCCAGAAAGACCTATTAATTAAGTCTCTAGGTAAATGGAGGAGGAGCAAGATGGTGGAGGAGTAGGAGACCTAAATATCACCAGGTCCCAGGAGTTCAGCTAGATATTTATCAAACCATTCTGAACACCTACAAACTCAACAGGACATTGAAGAGAAGAAGAGTAGCAATTCTAGGAACAGAAAATCGACCACTTTCTGGAAGGTACGATGTATGGAGAAGTGAATCTGAAGTGATAGACAGGAGGTGAGACTGTGGTGGGAGGGGCTGGGTACCATCAACTGGTAGAGCAGAGGAGCACAAAATCGAAATTTTAGAAGTCTGCTCCACTGAGGGGCATGGCTCCAAGGCTAAGGAGGGGGTGGGGCTCTATGGGGACAGTGTGGTTCAGGACCTGCAGGGTCACAAAAAGACCAGGGGTGCCATGGCAGAGCTCCCAGCTATTGGAGCAGGGAAGCCAGTTACAGAGATGGAGCCGAGGAGGGGCTCTTAGCTTTGAGTTACTTAAACCGTGATCCAAGGTTCAGTTGGACCACTGCTTTTCGAGGGGGTACCACACAAGTGGCAGATCCGGGGAGACTCATCATCCTCCCCTGGAGGGAGGGGCATGGGAGTGCGTGCCAGGAATCTGCTGGGTTTGGAGACTGCAAAGGGGGCCATGTGCCAGAGATAGAAATGCTGGGTTACAGTCTGAGTGAGCTCAGAGCATGCCCAGAGACCAGGGAGACAGGAGGGACTAACTGCTTTTCTCTGAGGGTGCAATGAGGAGTGGGGTCCTGAGCTCTCAGCTCCAATGGGACCAGAGATTTGGAAGGCCTCCATTTTCATTCCTGTGCTCCAAAGCTGTACATAAAGCATTCAGGGAACAAAAATCACAGAGGGCAAAACCGAGCAGATTACTTAGCCTGGCCCCTGGCAAAGGCAGTGCAATTCTGCCTTGGGCAAAGACGTTTGAGAATCACTGCAACAGGCCCCTCCCCCAGAAGATCAGCAAGAACATCCAGTCAAGACCAAGTTCACTATTCATTGAGAACTGTGAAACTCCAGAGCGAGGGGAAAGCAACACACAGAATTCATGGCTTTTTTTCCCCATGATTCTTTAGTCTTCCAAAGTTAAATTTTTAAAATTTTACTCTTTTCTTATTCTATTTTTTAAAAATTTTCCTCTTTCCTAATTTGACTTTTTAAACTGTTATACCTTATCAATACCTTTTAAAAAATCTTTTAAAAATTTCATTGTTATAGTCATATTCTATCCCTTTATTGTATTTAACCTTTTATATATATATATATATATATATATATATATATATATATATGTATGTATATATATATACACACACACATATATAGGTTTCTCTTTCTTTAAAATTTTGGGATACAATTCCTTCTAATAGAACAAAATATACCCAAAATCTAGTGCATGGCATTGTTCTAGTCTCCAGCCTGATCACATTCTTTCCTATTTTTTTCTTTTTTCAACCAATTTCTTATCAATTGCTTTTTTAGAATCTTTTAAAATTTTCATCTTTACATTAAGATTCCATCCCTTCACTGTGTTTATCCTTATTTTTGTACATTTATAAGTTTTTCATTCTTTAAAATTTGGGGAGGTAATCTTTTCTAACAGACCAAAATACAACCAAAATCAAGTGTGTGGCTCTGTTCCATTCACCAGTCTAATAATTATATATATACATATTTTATTTTTTCCTCCTTTTCTTCTCCACCCATTTGGGTTTCTCCTGACTTGGTTACTGTATATCTTTCTGGAGTTGCTGCTACCCTTTTAGTATATTGTTCTCTCATCTGATAAAAAGACAAGGCAGAAAAACTCACCACAAAAAAAAGAACAAGAGGAGGTACCGATGGCTACGAACCTAATCAATATGGACACTGGTAATATGTCAGAACTAGAGTTCAGAATGATGATTATCAAGGTTCTAGCTAGGTTCAAAAAAAGCATGGAAGATACTACAGAATCCCTTTCTCGAGAAATAAAAGAACTAAAATCTAACCAAGTTGAAATCAAAAAAGCTATCAATAAGGTGCAATAAAAAAACGGAGGCTCTTACCCCTAGGATAAGTGAGGCAGAAGAGAGAATTAGTGATATGGAAGACCAAATGATGGAGAATAAAGAAGCTGAGAAAATAGACAACTACTGGACCATGAGGGGGGAATTGGAGAGGTAAGTGATACTACAAGACAAAATAACATTAGAATAATTGGGATCCCAGAAGAAGAAGAAGAAAGAGAGAAAGGGGCAGAAATTCAGAGAATTTCTCTAATTTGGCAAAGGGAGCAAGGATCAAAATCCAGGAGGCAGAGAGAAACCCTCTAAAAATCAGTAAAAATAGGTCCATACCCTGACATTTGATAGTACAACTTACAAGTCTCAGTGACAAAGAGAAAATCCTGAAAACACCTTGGGACAAGAGGTCTGTAACTTAATGGTAAAAATATTAGATTGGCAGCAGACCTATCCAGAGACCTGGCAGGTGAGAAAGGACTTGCATGATATATTCAGAGCACTAAACGAGAAAAATATGCAGCCAAGAATACTATATACAGCTAGGCTGTCACTGAAAATAGAAGGAGGGATAAAAAGCTTCCAGGAAAAACAAAATTAAATGAATTTGCAAACACCAAACCAGTCCTACAGGAAATCTTGAAAGGGGTCCTCTAAGCAAAGAGAGAGCCTAAAAGTAATATAGACCAAAAAGGAACAGAGACAATAAGCAGTAACAGTCACCTTACAGGCAATACAATGGACTAAATTCATATCCTTCAATACTTACCCTGAATGTAAATGAGCTAAATGCCCCCAATCAAAAGACATAGGGTATCCGAATAGATAAAAAGCCAAGATCCACTGATATGCTGTCTACAAGAAATTCATTATAGACCAAAAGACATCTCCAGATTTAAAGTGAGGGGGTGGAAAACAATTTATCATGCTAATGGACATCAAGAAAGGTGGGGGAGGCAATCCTTATAGCAGATAAATTAGATTTTAAGCCAAAGACTATAATAGTAGATGAGGAAGGACACTATATCATACTTAAAGGATCTGTCCAACAAGAAGATCTAATAATATTAAAGATCTATGTCCCTAACACAGGAGCAGCCAATTATATAAACCAATTCATCAGTTGGTCAAATCAAAGAAACACATTGACAATAATACATAGTATTATGTATTATATAATAGTAGGTGACTTTAACAACCTGCTCATTGAAATGGACATCTAAGCAAAAGATCAACAAGGAAATAATGGCGTTAAATGACACACTGGACCACATGGACATCACAGATATATTTAGAACATACCACTCCAAAGCAACAGAATACACATTCTTCTCTAGTGCACATAGAACATTGTCCAGAATGGATCGGGACATTCTGGGTCACAAACCAGGTCTCAACACTTAACAAAACACTGGGATTATTCCCTGCATATTTTCAGACCACAATGCTTTGGAACTTAACCACAAGAGGAAAAGTTGGAAAAGACTCAAATACATGGAGGCTAAAGAGCAGCCTAATAAAGAATGAATGGGTCAACCAGAAATTTAAAGAAGAACTGAAAAAATTCATGGAAACAAATGAAAATGAAAACACAACTATTCAAAATCTGTGGGACACAGCAAAGGCGACTGGAGAGGAAAATATATAGCGATACAAGCCTTTCTCAAGCAACAAGAAAGATCTCAAGTGCACAACCTAACCCTACACCTTACGGAGCTGGAGAAAGAACAGCAAAGAAAACATAAACCCAGCAGGAGGAGAGAAATAATAAAGATCAGAGCACAAATCAATGAAATAGAAACCATAGAACAGTAGAACAAATCAACAAAACTAGGAGCTGGTTCTTTGAAAGAATTAATAAGATTGATAAACACCTGGCCAGACTCATCAAAAAGAAAAGAGAAAGGATGCAAATTAACAAAATCATGAATGAAAGAGGAGAGAACACAACCAACACCGAAAAAATACAAACAATTTAAGAACATATGACAAGCAACTAGACACCACCAAATTTGACAATCTGGTAGAAATGGATGCATCCCTAGAGACATAGGAACTACCGAAACTGAACAAGAAAGACATAAAAAACCTGAACAGGGGGAGGAGTCAAGATGGCGGAGAAGTAGCAGGCTGAGACTACTTCAGCTAGCCGGAGATCAGCTAGATAGCTTATCTAAAGATTGCAAACACCTGAAAATCCATCGGCAGATCGAAGAGAAGAAGAACAGCAATTCTGGAAACAGAAAAACAACCACATTCTGAAAGGTAGGACCGGCGGAGAAGTGAATCCAAATCGACGGGAAGATAGACCCCGGGGAGAGGGGCCGGATCCCGGCAAGCGGCGGAGCAACCGCGCACATAATCAGGACTTTTAAAAGTCTGTTCCGCTGAGGGACATCGCTCCAGAGGCTACCCGGGGCAAAGCCCACACGGGGTCAGCGTGGCCTCAGGTCCCGCAGGGTCACAGAAGGATCAGGGGTGTCTGAGTGTCGCAGAGCTTGCGGGTATTGGAACGGGAAAGCCGGCTACAGAGACAGAGCCGACAGTAAGCTCGCAGCTCGGGGTGACCTTGAACCGGTCGCAGGCTCGGTGAGCTCGGAGCGCGGCCGGAGGTCAGGCAGACGGGAGTAACTGGGCGCTGTTCTCTGAGGGCACACTGAGGAGTGGGGCCCTGGGCTCTCGGCTCCTCCGGGCCGGAGACCAGGAGGCCGCCATTTGTATTCCCGTCCTCCGGAACTCTACGGAAAGCGCTCAGGGAACAAAAGCTCCTGAAAGCAAACCCGAGCGGATTACTCACCCCGGGCCCAGGTAAGGGCGGTGTAATTCCGCCTGGGGCAAAGACACTTGAGAATCACTACAACAGGCCCCTCCCCCAGAAGATCAACAAGAAATCCAGCCGAGACCAAGTTATACCTACCAAGGAGTGCGGTATCAATACCAAGGAAAGCAGCAGAATTCCAGAGGAGGAAAAAGCCAAGCACAGAGCTCATGGCTTTTTCCCTGTGATTTTTTTTAGTCTTGCAGTTAATTTAATTTTTTTCTTTTTCATTTTTTGTTTTTTTTTCTCGCCTTCGGGTAAAATTTTTTTTTTTACCTGTTACCTTTTTCTTTTTTAACGATTTTTTAATAGTTTATCTAATATATACATATTTTCTTTTTTATATTTTTCTTAGGTTTTTTTCATTTTTTAAAATTCTTTTCTTTTTTTTTTTTTTTCCTTTCTTCCTTTTTGAACCTCTTTTTATCCCCTTTCTCCCCCCTCACGATTTGGGATCTCTTCTAATTTGGTTAAAGCATATTTTCCTGGGGCTGTTGCCACCCTTTTAGTATTTTACTTGCCCCTTCATATACTCTTATCTGGACAAAATGACAAGACGGAAAAATTCAACACAAAAAAAAGAACAAGACAGTACCGAAGGCTAAGGACCTAATCAATACAGACATTGGTAATATGTCAGATCTAGAGTTCAGAATGACAATTCTCAAGGTTCTAGCCGGTCTCGAAAAAGGCATGGGAGATATTAGAGAAACCCTCTCGAGAGATATAAAAGCCCTTTCTGGAGAAATAAAAGAACTAAAATCTAACCAAGTTGAAATCAAAAAAGCTATTAATGAGGTGCAATCAAAAATGGAGGCTCTCACTGCTAGGATAAATGAGGCAGAAGAAAGAATTAGTGATATAGAAGACCAAATGACAGAGAATAAAGAAGCTGAGCAAAAGAGGGACAAACAGCTACTGGACCACGAGGGGAGAATTTGAGAGGTAAGTGACACCATAAGACGAAACAACATTAGAATAATTGGGATTCCAGAAGAAGAAGAAAGAGAGAGGGGAGCAGAAGGTATCCTGGAGAGAATTATTGGGGAGAATTTCCCCAATATGGCAAAGGGAACGAGCATCAAAATTCAGGAGGTTCAGAGAACGCCCCTCAAAATCAATAAGAATAGGCCCACACCCCGTCACCTAATAGTAAAATTTACAAGTCTCAGTGACAAAGAGAAAATCCTGAAAGCAGCCCGAGAAAAGAAGTCTGTAACATACAATGGTAAAAATATTAGATTGGCAGCTGACTTATCCGGAGAGACATGGCAGGCCAGAAAGAGCTGGCATGATATTTTCAGAGCACTAAACGAGAAAAACATGCAGCCAAGAATACTATATCCAGCTAGGCTATCATTGAAAATAGAAGGAGAGATTAAAAGCTTCCAGGACAAACAAAAACTGAAAGAATTTGCAAACACCAAACCAGCTCTACAGGAAATATTGAAAGGGGTCCTCTAAACAAAGAGAGAGCCTACAAGTGGTAGATCAGAAAGGAAAAGAGACCATATACAGTAACAGTCACCTTACAGGCAATACAATAAATTCATATCTCTCAATAGTTACCCTGAATGTTAATGGGCTAAATGCCCCTGTCAAAAGACACAGGGTATCAGAATGGATACAAAAACAAAACCCATCTATATGTTACCTCCAAGAAACTCATTTTAAGCCCGAAGACACCTCCAGATTTAAAGTGAGGGGGTGGAAAAGAATTTACCATGCTAATGGACATCAGAAGAAAGCAGGAGTGGCAATCTTTATATCAGATCAATTAGATTTTAAGCCAAAGACTATAATAAGAGATGAGGAAGGACACTATATCATACTCAAAGGGTCTGTCCAACAACAAGATTTAACAATTTAAATATCTATGAATATTTATAGAAATTTAAATCCATATTTAAATATAGATTTAAACGTGGGAGCAGCCAACTATATAAACCAATTAATAACAAAATCAAAGAAACACATCAACAATAATACAATAATAGTAGGGGACTTTAACACTCCCCTCACTGAAATGGACAGATCATCCAAGCAAAAGATCAACAAGGAAATAAAGGCCTTAAACGACACACTGGACCAGATGGACATCACAGATATATTCAGAACATTTCATCCCAAAGCAACAGAATACACATTCTTCTCTAGTGCACATGGAACATTCTCCAGAATAGATCACATCTTCGGTCCTAAATCAGTACTCAACTGGTATCAAAAGATTGGAATCATTCCCTGCATATTTTCAGACCACAATGCTCTAAAGCTAGAACTCAACCACAAAAGGAAGTTTGAAAAGAACCCAAATACATGGAGACTAAACAGCATCCTTCTAAAGAATGAATGGGTCAACTGGGAAATTAAAGAAGAATTGAAAAAAATCATGGAAACAAATGATAATGAAAATACAATGGTTCAAAATCTGTGGGACACAACAAAGGCAGTCCTGAGAGGAAAATATATAGCGGTACAAGCCTTTCTCAAGAAACAAGAAAGGTCTCAGGTACACAACCTAACCCTACACCTAAAGGAACTGGACAAAGAACAAGAAAGAAACCCTAAGCCCAGCAGGAGAAGAGAAATCATAAAGATCAGAGCAGAAATCAATGAAATAGAAACCAAAAAAACAATAGAACAAATCAACGAAACTAGGAGCTGGTTCTTTGAAAGAATTAATAAAATTGATAAACCTCTGGCCCGACGTATCAAAAAGAAAAGAGAAAGGACCCAAATAAATAAAATAATGAATGAAAGAGGAGAGATCACAACTAACACCAAAGAAATACAAACTATTATAAGAACATACTATGAACAACTCTACGGCAATAAATTTGACAATTTGGAAGAAATGGATGCATTTCTAGAAACATATAAACTACCACAACTGAACCAGGAAGAAATAGAAAGCCTGAACAGACCCATAACCAGTAAGGAGATTGAAACAGTCATTAAAAATCTCCAAACAAACAAAAGCCCAGGGCCAGACGGCTTCCCGGGGGAATTCTACCAAACATTTAAAGAAGAACGAATTCCTATTCTCCTGAAACTGTTCCAAAAAATGGCAATGGAAGGAAAACTTCCAAACTCATTTTATGAGGCCAGCATCACCTTGATCCCAAAACCAGACAAGGATCCCACCAAAAAAGAGAGCTATATACCAATATCCTTGATGAACACAGATGCGAAAATACTCAACAAAATACTAGCCAATAGGATTCAACAGTACATTAAAAAGATTATACACCACGACCAAGTGGGATTTATTCCAGGGCTGCAAGGTTGGTTCAACATCCACAAATCAATCAATGTGATACAACACATCAATAAAAGAAAGAACAAGAACCATATGATACTCTCAATAGATGCTGAAAAAGCATTTGACAAAGTACAGCATCCCTTCCTGATCAAAACTCTTCAAAGTGTAGGGATAGAGGGCACATACCTCAATATCATCAAAGCCATCTATGAAAAACCCACTGCAAATACCATTCTCAATGGAGAAAAACTGAAAGCTTTTCCACTAAGGTCAGGAACACGGCAGGGATGTCCATTATCACCACTGCTATTCAACATAGTACTAGAAGTCCTAGCTTCAGCAATCAGACAACAAAAGGAAATTAAAGGCATCCAAATCGGCAAAGAAGAAGTCAAATTATCACTCTTCGCAGATGATATGATACTATATGTAGAAAACCCAAAAGACTCCACTCCAAAACTGCTAGAACTTATACAGGAATTCAGTAAAGTGTCAGGATATAAAATCAATGCACAGAAATCAGTTGCATTTCTCTACACCAACAGCAAGACAGAAGAAAGAGAAATTAAGGAGTCAATCCCATTTACAATTGCACCCAAAACCATAAGATACCTAGGAATAAACCTAACCAAAGAGACACAGAATCTATACTCAGAAAACTATAAAGTACTCATGAAAGAAATTGAGGAAGACACAAAGAAATGGAAAAATGTTCCATGCTCCTGGATTGGAAGAATAAATATTGTGAAAATGTCTATGCTACCTAAAGGAATCTACACATTTAATGCAATTCCTATCAAAGTACCATCCATCTTTTTCAAAGAAATGGAACAAATAATTCTAAAATTTATATGGAACCAGAAAAGACCCCAAATAGCCAGAGAGATATTGAAAAAGAAAGCCAACGTTGGTGGCATCACAATTCCGGACTTCAAGCTCTATTACAAAACTGTCATCATCAATACAGCATGGTACTGGCACAAAAACAGACACATAGATCAATGGAACAGAATAGAGAGCCCAGAAATAGACCCTCAACTCTATGGTCACTAATCTTCGACAAAGCAGGAAAGAATGTCCAATGGAAAAAAGACAGCCTCGTCAATAAATGGTGCTGGGAAAATTGGACAGCCACATGCAGAAAAATGAAATTGGACCATTTCCTTACACCACACATGAAAATAGACTCAAAATGGATGAAGGACCTCAAGGTGCGAAAGGAATCCATCAAAACCCTTGAGGAGAACACAGGCAGCAACCTCTTCGACCTCAGCCGCAGCAACATCTTCCTAGGAACAACGCAAAAGGCAAGGGAAGCAAGGGAAAAAATGAACTATTGGGATTTCATCAAGATCAAAAGCTTTTGCACAGCAAAGGAAACAGTTAACAAAACCAAAAGACAACTGACAGAATGGGAGAAGATATTTGCAAACGACATATCAGATAAAGGACTAGTGTCCAGAATCTATAAAGAACTTAGCAAACTCAACACCCAAAGAACAAATAATCCAATCAAGAAATGGGCAGAGGACATGAACAGACATTTCTGCAAAGAAGACATCCAGATGGCCAACAGACACATGAAAAAGTGCTCCATATCACTCGGCATCAGGGAAATACAAATCAAAACCACAATGAGATATCACCTCACACCAGTCAGAATGGCTAAAATTAACAAGTCAGGAAATGACAGATGCTGGCGAGGATGCGGAGAAAGGGGAACCCTCCTCCACTGTTGGTGGGAATGCAAGCTGGTGCAGCCACTCTGGAAAACAGCATGGAGGTTCCTCAAAATGTTGAAAATAGAACTGCCCTATGACCCAGCAATTGCACTATTGGGTATTTACCCTAAAGATACAAACGTAGTGATCCAAAGAGGCACGTCCCGAATGTTTATAGCAGCAATGTCCACAATAGCCAAACTATGGAAAGAACCTAGATGTCCATCAACAGATGAATGGATCAAGAAGATGTGGTATATATACACAATGGAATACTATGCAGCCATCAAAAAAATGAAATCTTGCCATTTGCGACAACATGGATGGAACTAGAGCCTATCATGCTTAGCGAAATAAGTCAAGCAGAGAAAGACAACTATCATATGATCTCCCTGATATGAGGAAGTGGTGATGCAACATGAGGGCTTAAGTGGGTAGGAGAAGAATAAATGAAACAAGATGGGATTGGGAGGGAGACAAACCATAAGTGACTCTTAATCTCACAAAACAAACTGAGGGTTGCTGGGGGGAGGGGGTTTGGGAGAAGGTGGTGGGATTATGGACATAGGGGAGGGTATGTGCTTTGGTGAGTGCTGTGAAGTGTGTAAACCTGGTGATTCACAGACCTGTACCCCTGGGGATAAAAATATATGTTATTAAAAAAAAAAAAAAAACCTGAACAGACCCATAACCATTAAGGAGATTGAAGCACTCACCCAAAATATCCCAACAAACATGAGCCCAGGGCCAGATGGCTTTCCAGGGGGATTTTAACAAACATTGAAAGAAGAATTAATACCTATTCTCCTTGAAACTGTTCCAAAAAACAGAAATGGAAGGAAAACGTCCAGCATTACCTTGATTCCCAAACCAGAAAAAGACCCTAGCAAAAAGGAGAATTACAGACCAATATCCTTGATGAACACAATTGCAAAAATTCTCACCAGAATACTAGCTGATAGGATCCAACAGAACATTAAAAGGATTATTCACCATGACCAAGTGGGATTTATTCCTGGGCTGCAAGGTTGGTTCAACATCTGCAAATCAATCAATCAAGGTAAAACAATACATTAATACATGAAAGAACAAGAACCATATGACACCTTCAATAGTTGTTGAAAAAGCATTTGACAAAGTACAGCATCCCTTCCTGATCAAAACTCTTCAACGTACAGGGATAGAGGGCACATACCTCAATATTATCAAAGCCATCTATGAAAAACCCACCGCAAATATCATTCTCAATTGAGAAAAACTGAAAGCGTTTCCAATAAAGTCAGGAACACGGCAGGGATGTCCATTATTACCACTGTTATTCAACATAGTACTAGAAGTCCTAGCTTCAGCAATCAGACAACAAAAGGAAATTAAAGGTATCCGAATCGGCAAAGAAAAATCAAACTCTCACTCTTCGCAGATGATAGGATAGTTTATGTGGAAAACCCAAAAGACTCCACTCCAAAAGTGCCAGAACTCATATAGGAACTCAGTAAAGTGTCAGGATATAAAATCAATGCACAGAAATCAGCTGCATTTCTATACACCAGCAGCAAGACAGAAGAAAGAGAAATTAAGGAATCGATCCTATTTACAGTTGCACCCAAAACCATAAGATACCTAGGAATAAACCTACCCAAAGAGGCAAAGAATCTGTACTCAGAAAACTATAACATACTCATGAAAGAAATTGAGGAAGACAGAAATGGAAAAATCTTCCATGCTCATGGATTGGAAGAACAAATATTGTGAAAGCGTCTATGCTACCTAAAGCAATCTACATGTTTAATGCAATCCCTAGTAAAATCCCAACAATCTTTTTCAAAGAAATGGAACAAGTAATCCTAAAATTTATACGGAACCAGAAAAGACCCCAAATAGCCAGAGGAATGTTGAAAAAAGAAAATCAAAGTTGGTGGCATCACAATTCCAGACTTTAAGCTATACTATAAAGCTGTAATCATCAAGACAGTATGGTACTAGCTCAAAAACAGACACAAAGATCAATGGAACAGAATAGAGAGCCCAGAAACAACTCTATGGTCAACTCTATGGTCCACTAATCTTTGACAAAGCAGGAAAGAATATCCAATGGAAAAAAGACAGCCTGTGCAATAAATGGTGTTGGGAAAATTGGACAGCCACATGCACAAAAATGAAACTGGACCATTTCCTTACACCACACACAAAAATAGACTCAAAATGGATGAATGACCTCAATGTGTGAAAGGAATCCATCAAAATCCTTGAGGAGAACACAGGAGGCAACCTCTTCGACTCAGCCGCAGCAACATCTTCCTAGGAACATCACCAAAGGCAAGGGAAGCAAGGGCAAAAATGAACTACTGGGACTTCATCAAGATCAAAAGCTTTTGCACAGCAAAGGAAACAGTCAACAAAACCAAAAGACAACTGACAGAATGGGAGAAGATATTTGCAAACGACATATCAGATAAAGGGCTAGTATCCAAAATCTATAAAGAACTTATCAAACTCAACACCCAAAGAACAAATAATCCAATCAAGAAATGGGCAGAGGACATGAACAGACATTTCTGCAAAGACGGACATCCAGATGGCCAACAGACACATGAAAAAGTGCTCCATATCACTTGGCATCAGGGAAAATCAAATCAAAACCACAATGAGATACCACCTCACACCAGTCAGAATGGCTAAAATTAACAAGTCAGGAAATGACAGATGCTGGCGAGGATGTGGAAAAAGGGGAACCCTCCTCCACTGTTGGTGGGAATGCAAGCCGGTGTAACCACTCTGGAAAACAGCATGGAGGTTCCTCAAAAAGTTGAAAATAGAACTGCCCTATGACCCAGCAATTGCACTACTGGGTATTTACCCTAAAGTTACAAATGCAGTGATCTGAAGGGGCACATGCACCCGAATGTTTAAAGCAGCTATATCCACAATAGCCAAACTATGGAAAGAGCCTAGATGTCCATCAACAGATGAATGGATAAAGAAGAGGTGATATATATATATATATATATATATATATATATATATATATATATATATATATATATATACCATTATATATATACCATATATATATAATGGAATACTATGCAGCCATCAAAAGAAATGAAATCTCGCCATTGGCGACGAAGTATGGAACTAGAGGGTATTATGCTTAGCAAAATAAGTCAATCAGAGAAAGACAATTATCATATGATCTCCTTGATATGAAGAAATTGAGCGGCAATGTGGGGGGTAGGAAAGAATAAATGAAGGAAGATGAGATCGGGAAGGAGACAAACAGTAAGAGACTCTTTTTTTGTTGTTGTTTTTAAGATTTTATTTATGTATTTGACAGACAGAGATCACAAGTAGGCAGAGAGGCAGGCAGAAAGAGAGGAGGAAATAGGCTCCCTGCTGAGCAGAGAGCCCGATGCGGGGCTTGATCCCAGAACTCTGGGATCATGACCTGAGCTGAAGGCAGAAGCTTTAACCCACTAAACCCCCCAGGAGCCCCCCATGAGACTCTTAATGTCATGAAACAAACTGAGGGTTGCTGGGAGAGGGGGGTAGGCGGAGGGTGGTTGGATTATGGACATTGGGGAAGGTATGTGCTATGGAGAGTCCTTGAAGTGTGTAAACGTGGTGATTCACAGACCTGTACCCCTGGGGCTAATAACACATTATATGTTAATTACAAAAATAAAAAAAATTTTTTTAAAGAATATAAAATGGAGAAAAAAAAAGAAAGGGCTATGAAGGAACAGTTCTTCTAAACAATAAAAAGTAAGGAGTAATCAGAGAGGTTAGGAACTCAAGTCTGACTACAGTTTTTTTTACATTGGAATTCTACAAGAAGCTTTTTCAAAAATCTCCAGATTTTTATCACCTATGGAAAAAATTCATCCCACTAAGCACGTCACCAAACCAAATATTTTGGAGGTAACCAGATAACCAGAATCCTAGATGTTAACAGGCAACATAAGAGCAATATTCAAGTTAGTTCTGCTTTGATAGAATTCATTGAATTCTCATGTCCTACTTCTGTACAATCAGGCTAATTTTCTTTAGTACACTAACAGGGAAATTTCTTCTTGTCATCAGCTTGCCTTGTCATCACATATACTCTTCTTAAGAAGTAGCTGGAGTGAGTATATTTATTCAAAGGCTATTTGTGATTTTTATTTTAGCTAGGGTAGTAGTTCTCAGAGTGTGGCCCATGGACTCCTGGGAGGTTTCCAAGATCTTTTCTTGGGCCACGAAATGCAAAAACAAGGGTCAGTGAAATTGCTGTGGCCTTAGAATTAATCCAGGCAGTGGCCCCAAGCGATACCAACAGTTATTGCATTCTTTTTTTTTGTTTCTGTTTTATGTTGTCACCATATAGTACATTATTAGTTTTTGATATAGTGTTCCAAGATTCATTGTTTGCATGTAACACCCACAAACAGGTTAAAAACAAACAAACAAAACCCCCCAGTTTTACTTAAAAAATACCTTTGATAAAACAGTAAGAATTATTTTTATTAAATCTTGACCTCCTGGCCCACATTTTTTTAGTACTGTAATGAAGTAGGAAATATGCATAAAACACTTCTGCTACATACCAAAGCTGACTTGAGGGAAAGCAGTTGTGCAACTGTCTTAGTCGCAACTAAACCAACCTCATTTTTTTTTTTAACCTAAAATGTCATTTTAATTTGAAAAACAACTGACAAACTATGGTTATTCAGACTTCAGTATCTGGCAGACATTTTCTCAGAAATGAACCTAGTGAGTTTGTCGCTTCAAGGAAACAATGGACAGTATTTGTTGCAACGATAAAATCTATTCTTTCAAGCAAAAAAAGTGTAAATTTAGACAACTTGGATTGGCCACCAAGAGCTTGGCAGCTTCCCAATACTTAACAACTATTTTTTAATGAGATTACCAATGATGCTAACACCTATGATCTTTAAAATATTTTATGATGAAATGTGTCCACAATGGAAGGTTTATATAACTCCTGAATTAAATGACCAATGTACATTAACAAATCATGCATGGGTAAAAGAGCCATTCAAAGTGCAAGGTAGACCAGTAGGTTTTAATGCAATTTTGTGTGAAAAGCTCCCTGATAGGATTTCAATTCTCCACACTGAAATACATTTTTTAAAAAATTATCACTTGCTGAGTTTTAGCATATTAACAAAAAAGAATATCCAAAATTATCTGAAAGGTTAGTAGAAATATTTCTTCTTTCTCCAACTGCATATATCTGTGTGGCCCAAATTTGTCCCTATCTTTCAATAACTGAATGTATGGCAACAGACTGAATGAAGAAGGCACTATTATCTAATTACCATTAAGTCAGATATTTAAGAGGTTTACAAAAATGTAAAATGTCATTTAATGAGTTTATAAATAAATCTTTTAATTTTTTTTTAGTTTTAATTTCTAATTCTGTCAACACAGATATAATTCAAATAAAGGCTATTGGAGCCCTTTATAATTTCTGAGTGTACAGAATGGGTAAGACCACAAAGTTTCAGAAATGCTGAGTTAATAAGATGAACAAAATGGTACCTTGGATGAAGTTTCTTATGGGGGTGATCAAAGAGTTTAAAAATATACTACCAAGTTGATAGTTACAAAACAGAGTCAATGTACCAAATGCTACTGAATTGTATGCCTTAAAATGGTTAATTTATGTTATGTGAATTTTACGTCAATTAAAGCAATGTTAAAAATAAAAAGGAGTATAATACCTGGGAATGACAAGTCAAGAGTCCCACTGATCTTGCATTTTCTCCTTTCACACAGTGAAGACCAAGTACCATGTACTACCCACCATGAGATCACCTCAGTCTAAAATTATCTTATGTTATTTCTGCTGGGCATGAAATTTAAATATTCCAGGAAGCTCTTTCCTTGAAAAGGATGATGATCATGTCTAAATTTTTACAGTTTGTCTCAAACCCCTGGGTTTTATAATCTCCCTGTCATTTCAAACCAATAAAGCTAATCATTCTGTCAACAGCCAATACAACAGTCAACTACTTCTCAGCCTAATCCTAAGTATACAGTGGGCCCTTTATGACACACTGTGATGGGATGGGAAAACAAAAGAGTGAACAAAGATCATTAAGTGGGCCCTGTCCTCACAGGGCTCTCAGTGTAGTGTAAAGATCAACAGTAATCAGATAATGGCACACATTTAAGAAACTATACAGTTGTGAAGAGTGCTTTAGAAAAGTGTACTATGTCAGGTGCAAGAAAAGTAAGAGACTCAAACTAAACTGAAGACCAAAGAAGGAGTCCTAGCTTCACTGGGGAGTTTGTCAGAATTGTCAGATCCTAGGCCTATGTTGGAAAAATCTGCATTTTTAGCAAAATTCCAGGTGATTCCTGTTTCAGAAGTACTCACTATTTTGAAAAACAGGTTAGAATTAAGTAGATGAAGGAGGAGTATTCTGGCAGAGGTAACAGACCAAGACCCTATGGCCAGAGAGTGGAGGGCACATAGGAAGAACTCAAAGAAAGCCACAGTATCTGGGCTGAAGTGTACACAGACGGCTTGGTGAAGGAGATGTTAGGGGCTGGCATATACTAATCCAGTCATGAGTAAACAGAGGTTAATAAGAGATTGTAGTCTCCTGAACCCTATCAAACAGGCCTTTCTGGCACTAAGCTGCTTTCAAAACAAACACAACAGTAAGATACTCATCCTTTTATAGTTGCTGAAGGGCAAATTCCTTTAATTCCAATGTAACAACCAAGTTCTTATAGCACAAGTGGTAACAGCTCTGGTTCCCCACAGTGAAACAACAGGGCAGCCTTGCAACACCTTAATCTGCGTGTGTCTAAGAAATATTATTCACATCTTGATGCTCTGGAGGGCACTCATTACCAGGAAGCTCTGAATTTTAAAGAGGTAGTGATCACACTCCAGATTCTGCATAAATCCAAAGGTATAGTGTACTTGAATCCCCCGAGAGCAAACATGGGTCACAATACCACTGACCTTGATGAACAATTTATCTAGTGCTTGGGAAACTTCATAGAACGTGACCCAGCAAGCCTGTAAAATCAGCAAACTTCACTGCAGGGGCTGCATTAAAGAGATGGCACAAAAGAAAAAGGTAAGGCAGAGACAGAGACAAAGAAACCAGGGCAGGAGGGGGTGGGGGCGGGGAGGCTCACAAGACAACCTTGCACACACACACATATAAACGTTAGCGAAAGTCAGAGCAGGAACTCAAGCTTAACAGCAGCTCTAGGCATGCATGGATGTCTGATGATTGGATGACTGGAAGAACCAATCATACCCAGCAACACCCTCTGCATTGACTAAAACAAGTTCTTTAGTACCAAGACCCCCAACGCCACCCCAGTGAGAGAGAAGAATCAAGATGTGCACTTAGGCTGGAGAAACATCTCAGCAGCAGCAAAAAAGCGCTAGGATGGGCAGGAAATATCTTGATTAACTCAAGGAAAACTGGCTCAATCTTCAGGTAATAAGCCCTAGAAACAATGTCCAAGGCAAAGGGAACCTAGGGCTAGGATTTATGGCTCTGTGGTAATTTCTCATGTTCTCATCACTTTGGGGATCTAGGTGTATTGGCAAAAGCTGCCTGTATGATGAACAAAAATAAAGATGGATATCCAATTCATTTCCCCCCATAGTTGAAATTCTACATAAATTAGAAACAAGGGGGTTGTGTTATTTTAGCAGTGTGAGAGAGGACTGGAAGTTTTCTAGTTCTCTGAATGGCTATATCCAGCTTTACAATTCTTTTCCCAGACACTCTGGAGAGAAAAACATTCTTCCAAAAAAGATAGGATCAACTTCCTGGTCTTTTATGGTCAGTAGAAGCCACATGAGCAGCCACCATATGGAACTCCATATGGCCAGCTCTGACAATTAAAAACTAGGATGAAAACAAGAGTTTTGTCTTGTTTCTCTGTGAAAAGCACTGATGGGCAATCTATCAACCTTAAGAAGTAGAAAGCTTCTTTACATGATAGAGACAAGTGCAGCCAAAATTATTTAACTATTACAAGAAAGCATTAATTAAAAAAAAAAAAAAAAAAAAAGAATCTCAACAACAAAAATGGTTTCCAATGAGTTTGAATTTCAAGGCATTCTTTTGGTTAAGGAGGCCTGTTTCCCTCTTTGTACCAAACAAGCCACTTTAGGTCTGAGACTCCTCAGCTAACTTTTGGTACTCACTCAAATTCAACTGGAAAGGATAAGTACTTGGTTGAGCTCAACAAATGCTTTGGAGCACTCTGCATCTGCCACCACCAATCTCAAAGACTGGGACAGGGGCAGCCTGAACAGGAACTGGTTTTCACTATTGCCTATTTGGTTATGAAACTCAGACTGATTACTTCACTTAGAAATTATTCATTATATGCAATTATAGTATTGCCCCTGCATATTTCCTCTAGGCAAATCTCCACCTTGGCCTCTTCCTCTGTGCACTCCAACTCCAGGACTACCTTCACACATGCCATTATCTGGGAGCAACTTCCTTCGTGCCCTTTTTCTTTACCCAACTAACTTCTACTGATCCTTTAGCTCTTAGTTCACCCCAACCCTTCAGTCGGCGACAGTCCCTATACTCTGCTGCTGTTTGTAGTTACACATGTATATAGGATTATCTGCTGAAGGCTTCCCCTACTCACTCTCACCAGAGGAAGTTCTGGGAAGCACCACTGATGAGGCAGATATTGGGGTATCATTAGGGAGCTTTTTCTTTAACAAAGAGGAAGATAAACCAGTGAATCCAGGGTTTCAGAGGCTGTGACCATGTTATGCATGATGCACAGGGTCGGGGTGAGGAACAGCTATTTCTGCCTGTGCAGCATTTCAGAGAGAGATATGGACATATGAAAAGACAGACAGGTGCACAAATCTGTGGGTACTGCTAGCCACTGGCAACTCTTAGAGCATTGGGCCTTTGACATGGAGTGGAGAGGCAAAGCTAGAGGGGAAGCAGTTTCCAGATCAAGCATACCTTAGTATGCCATGCTGCAGAATGCAGACATCAGCTTCAAGTAGGGCAGTGCAAAGGGCAGGGCTCCCTTTAGTTCCAAACATGCCTCTTTGCAGTTCTGTGGAAATTCAGGCCATAATCCTTGCCTTGCTCTTCTGCCAAATTTCCCATAAGCAATAAATGCATTCTGCTCAAGGGAGCAAAAAAGAGTGAGCAGCTTCTCCACGCGTTCCAAATTCATGTCTAGAGCCATCGTGAATCAATCAGCACAGGGAGTGAGAATCCAGAGACCATGGCTGGGCCCAAACAGTCCAATCAACCTCATTCTCTTTTTCTTTTCTTTTTCTGTTTTAATGGCATATGATGAAGAAACTTGGCTTTTAAAAAGCATCTGGATGGACTGGGCTGGTGGCATAATATCAAGGTCAACAACATGGATGGCGGGATCCTGACTTCAATAAAATATGGAAAGGGCTAAAAGGCCTCACCTTGGAGAACATTATCTGCTCTAAAATTAGGCTGTAACGTCATATTATGGAATGACTTAAAACATGTCCTCTGCAAATGAAGTATCTCAAGGCTTTCTTATGAAAGAGGGAAGTCCCAAGATGTAAGAACAGATAAAGATGTACTGGATCTGAGTTAAGATGCAAGAGAACAGAAGGGGCAGATTCTTCTCAATTCAAGGGATATTTAGAGAGGACCTGTGATGTGACCAATAGACTAGACAGATGCTGGGGACTGTCAGAAAAAACTTGATCCCCTATCCCACAAAAAAATGTAAGACTAGAAAGGAGAAAGGGAGACAAAGATAAATTTTGCTATAGCAAAACTGATCACTGGGCTAGTACTGGAGTATACACTTGAGGCAAAAATGAAATTGAATTTACATGTATTTCTAAATGATAAATCCACTTCCTTAGGAGAGTGGCTATATCCCATGTCTTGGATCACTAATAATATAAACTAGACCACATCTGGATAACAATGCAGCCCATGTCTAAGGTGGTGAGGGGGAAAGAAAAAGAAAAGAACTCTAGCTCTAGTTTCTCCAATGTGCATTAAGGACTGCCTTCAACTGATGGCTACACATGTTGCAGAGATTCTTAGTAACTGTAACTTATTGATGTGGTCCAGGAAAATGTAAACTCAACAGTGATGGCCTTTTATCTTAAGGACTACAAAAAATATATATATTTAGCTATGAATAACCAAACAAAGGTGAGCAACATGGTAGGAAAAAAACTATGAGAAAAACTTAGATTCTTATGATTTGAACAGCAATACTCTCTCTCTTTTTTTTTTTTTAATGAAACTGAAAAGGAAATAAGTAAAATACAAGGAGGGGTTTGCTTAAACTGAGCTACAGACCCATTCCCATTATCTGGGTTTCAGATCTATAATGAATGCTTATATGGAGGTAGTATATAGTATGAAAAAAATTAGGCTCAGGATTCAGACAGGAACATGTGGTGCACAAATCTTTACTTTGAAACCTGATAGCAGTGTGACTCTGGGCAAGATAATATGATTCTCTGAATCTCAATGTTCTCCTCAGTAAACTAAAAATCCCAACATTTGCTTTTTGGGATTTTGGCAATGATAGTAGATACTGTATACTGAAAGCATTTGATACATAGTGGGTCTTCAACAAATGCAAAGTGATTTTATGATTCAATTCTTTATGTTCATAAATACTTGAGTATAAACTCTTGTTGCTCTTGACTTTTGAGCAGGGACAAATATGTGAGGGGAACTTTTCTCCCCAGATGGCAAGAGTCAACACAGCTCCATATTCTTTTAACAATCCAGAATTCATTTACTGTAAATGTTACCCTGGAAGTGTTTAATTCTCCAAACACTTCCAGGGTAACATAATTATTGTCCTGGGGATCAAGGCAAGTGTCAAGGCAGAAGCAACTGGGTGTTGTCACCACGCTGAGAGCCAGCAACCAAACAGCAGTTATAGATAGCAAATGAAGATCAAAAAAAAAAAAAAAAAATATATATATATATATATATACATATATATATATATATGCAAAGCAGAATATTCAGTATTGTACAAAGTATTAAACATTCCTAGCAAAACACCCTAAGAGTTAACGCGGTGCAAGCTGCCAGTTTTGAGCCCTTACTCCGTACCAGAAACTGCAACATGCACTTTGCATGCATCAACTTACTCTTCACAATACTACTCTCAGGTAGGTCCTATTGTTCTGCCATTTTATAGATGAGGATGCAGAGGTCCAGGCATCAGATAATTACATGTGGCCCCCCAGTTCTAAGTGATGTAACTGGAATTTGACCTCAGATCTGTCCACTCACAAATGATGTGCCATTTTCAAAACATCAATGAAAAACCAATTGCATGGTCATTACTTTAAATATACCAAGTCGTTTATTCCACAAATAGGTTTAGATTTTCAAAGTTCAATTTTAATTCACTGTATAAGGTGTGAGCCCTAACTAGGAACACACCCAGAGGCTTCTGCTCTCATGTAGGTTGGTCCTTCTAGTCTTTTTTGCTTGATCCTTCTCTCCCCCACCTCCCAACACTGCAATGCTCAGGACTCTGTCTTGGGACTTCTCCTCTACCCAAAGACGTGTTGTTCTCAGTGATCTCAGCAATTCTGTGTTGAAATATACTCAAGAAAAATCATCTATATGCTCAGAGCTCTCAATAGAATTCTTGGCATGTTCATCCTGATACCAACCCACTCTACCCCACCAATATAACAGAACTAGACCTCTCTGTCTTCTCTATAGAAGGCCAAAACCTCAGAAGTCACCCCTGATTCCTCTCACTTGCCACATCGAGCCCATCAGTTGTGCATGCTGGCCCTATCTTCAAAGTATATTCCAAAGCTGACCAGTTCTCCTCATTCCCACCATTACCATCCTCATTCAGGCCTCTAAGGTCTTCAGTCTGGACTACTGCAGTAGCCTTCTAGCTGGTCTCCTAGAAACCATTCTCACCCCCATTCAGTTTATTCTCCAGGGAATCAACCAAGCAAATGGAGAAAACAACAAAAATATATCCTATTAGTCACCAGTTGGTACTGGCTTCCCATTACAACCACAACATAATTCAACCTTCTTCCCACGGTCCCCCGATCCCTCCCTTGGTCTAGCCCCTGCTTACCGCTCTAAATCCAACCTATATTATTTTGACCTCACGATTCCTGGAATCAGCCAACTGTGTTTCCATGCTAAGCAGGTCCCTTTCTCAGGGCATGTGTACCTACTATTCCCTCTACCTGAAAAAGTCTTCCTTTAACTCTTCATGAGGCTTTACTCTTTCACTCATTCAGGTAGTGAATGAAATGACATTTCCTCTGACCACCTGATCTAACAGTTACTTGCATACTCCCATCAGTCTAACTATAAAACCTTCCCTGAGAGCACTTAACACTCTCTTATTTTCCTAATAAGTTTAGTCTGCATTTTCATACTATATTTTTAAACAATTCACTGCTCTATTCACAGGACACGGAGTAGTTGCTCAATAAAAATCTGTCAGTATCTATCTCTCTCCTCAAAGTTTAAGTTCTAGGAACACATGGACTTTATCTGTTGCTATATCACCATGCCTAGAATAGCAATTGCATATAACAGGTACCTCAATATTTCAAAAAGTGAAAGGATCCTATCAGTCCTATATAGATCAGGCCAACTGCTTTCTCACAGGTAACAAGGATAGGCACTCCCTTATTGGAGCTGCCATCTGAACTCCTGCTGGAGTAGTTCAAAATATCCCATTATCCAGAGGTAGGTCACACTCCTAGGGCTTCACATTAGGTCTTTTCCATCCAAATGTCCTGAAGTTAGGTGATAGCTAATCTTATCATTCAAACGGGGAGAAAAAGGGCTCCCCTGTCAATTAAGTGTCTGCCTTCAGCTCCAGTCAGGGTCCTGGGATCCTGGGATGGAGCCCCACACCACTGAGGCCTCACTCAGCGGGGTGTCTGCTTCTCCCTCTGCCCCTCCCACTGCTCATGGTCACTCTCTCAAATAAATAAATAAAATCTTTAAAAAAAAATGGGATGGAAAGAACGTGAGGCATTATCAGCCAAGGTTTTTGACACTGAGAGAATTCTGAAATCTTATTTCCTACCTCTAGATTCTACCCAGGTCCTTAGAGCCTGCATCAAACAAGCATATTTTCCCTAGACATTTTGCACCATTGGATCAATGTCATGAACACTACACTAAGGCAATAGGAACATGACTCCAAAGGCAAAGTAGGTCCTTTGCAACCTAGTTCTATCCCAAGGAGTCATGGAAATGATGCAAATACTTATTCAGAGGACTGAATAAGGCACATATGTTTTCAAAAAACATATTCATTTAATCCAGTCTGACAGTGATAAGGGTTTGTATGGGGCCCATAATACCAGGCTGGCTGTACTCTGTCTGGCAGGCCCAGCAGGTGTTCTCAGTTAAATGTGATAATCGAATTAGCTGCACAGCACAGATAACTCTGAAATGGCAAATGGAGCTTCCTGGGTGATCTCCCTGTCTGCCTTTCTCCCATGCTAAGCACAAATATGGAAGAACCTTAACCTCGTAGTAAAGGCTCAAGTGAAGGCCAGCAAGCCGAGGTGCCTTATAGGTATGGAGGAATAAAAACAGAGAAGTATAAAGGGGTTGGGAGGTAGGTTTCTGCTCTAGCATAAAAGATGCTTATTTTACAGTAAATCAGGATAAACGACCCCCGCCCAGTTACCCAACCTAACTTGTTTTGTTATGTAACTATATAGAGCTCTTGTATTCGCCCCCTCCCTGCCTACCCTTTACTTCTCCCTGGTTGATTGACTTTGCACTCAAGTGTGGCTAAGCTTCTTAGTACTCCCAACAGAGACTAAATTAGAGGAAGGAAAGGACTTCTGCAGGACTGGTTATGCGAAACCAAGGAAAAATTACATGTGTGATAAGATACTATGAAAATCCCAGGACCTTTTCCATTGCCACTATTGTTCTTGCCCAATTCAGCTGAATATACCTTTGGGGTCCAAATTTGCAGAGCATGGTAAGGAGATAATGTACCTGACTAGAGGATGGGTTCCCTGAAATGAAAATGTCATGTCAATTTCACTTATTCTATTACTACGGACTCACTTAAATGGCTCCACCACACCACCTGTCCCACCAGTCAGCCACTGACAAAGTACTTAAGAGGCCCAGACAGTGCAGTGGCTGCACAGGTCTCTAAGTTGCTTTCCCAGTTCCTAAGCAGATCAAGCCCACCTGTTCCTATTTTGCCACAGTGCACAGAGCCAGCTTTCAACCACTGATGTTGCGGGGAGAGGGATGGTGGCAATTTTCAATCGTTCAGGCTAGCTGCAACAAACACATTCCTGAAAAGTTCACTCTAAACCCAAGGTTTGTATGTGAAACCCCTTTTTCCCACTGCCTGCTAGGAAATTCCAGATATAGCAGAGATGGCCAACTGAAGACAGACCGAACCCATCTATTCTCTAGCACTGCCAATCACTGTTCCCAGCTTAGGGGAACAAGAGGAAAGAATCATGTCTGCATGTTAACAAAAAGCCCACAAGAGGGATTTAAACCCAGCTAGGACCAGGATAAGGGTCAAGTGGAGAAAGACCTGGGAGGTGAATGCCTGCAACAAGACTGAGAGTGAGCATCTATTTCATTTTAAATTCTGCATCCTTAAAGAGGCGCATGCTCTCAGAATTGTTAAACATCATTGCCTCCTGAAATTTTGCACCCCAGGTATCTCTTTCTTGCTTCATCCCAGCCCCAGCCCTGGTAAACACATGCTGGTGTCCTGGCTTACTTTACCTGCAGCTTAAACATTTTTTATTGAGTTACCATTATGTTATTGGCTGGGTAGGAACCTAGTCTTCATTTAGACTTTTTTTTCCCCTCTCATCAAAAGCTTTCTTGCTTCTTTCCTTCCACTTCCTGTCTCCTCATAGGAGGTAGGAAAGGTAGTTACATGTTGTTTTACTTCAATGGCGCTAAAACCTATGAAAGGGCATGCAGAGACTAGTTTGCCTTTAGAGGGTGGTGGCAAAGCTGAGAGGCAATCAGGGCCTTATGGATATTCTGGCAAACACTGCTGGGGAAGGACAAATGTATCTGGCCTGTACCCAAGAAGAGGAACCCAGACACCAACAACTAGAGCCTCCTCCCCATTACTGAGAAGCCACAGAGCCGTGAGTTCCTGGCCATAGACCTCTTGGGGGACAGGGGGTCCAGATGGCTATGTAGACCCCAAGTCTGAAACACAGACTTCTCTTTGCACATTTTGCTTTTAGAAACTCCTCAAATTACTTAGAAATATCAGTTTCATCCTCAAAAGAGACTTGCTCAAAGAAGTTGGAGGGGCCTTTGAAAGCCAGAAAAGGTGGCTCCACAGCCATGGCGACCTGGTGCAGACAGGAGTCTATGAAGCCCAGTTATCTGCAGTGAGGCCTTAATGAGCCATGTCTGCAGTTGCTTGGTCTCTAGGATACAGTGCTATTTTATGGAAGATATGGCGCAGGCCAGGAGCCTTTACATTCTAGGACAAACAGGACTTACTAAGGTGCGCTTGGAAGAACAATGAGAAGGAGAGGTGCTGGAATGTTTCTAAGTCAGCTCTCTGAGTGGTGCAATACCAGCTGGTCCAGCATCCTATGAAGACATTCACCCCTTTGATTCTTTGGTTCTTTCTTCTTCCCTGATATTCTAGGCCTGCATTCTACCACCTCCACTTCAACCTCCATTAAGCCAAAATTCTACATTTTAAATCTTTATAGTTCAGGTTAGATGGTAATTTACCAACTCCCATGAACTTAATGCAGAGAACTTAACCACAGCACGAGAAACCCAAGAGATGCCACATGAAGTATTCTGTATCTTTATAGATCTATTGCTCCAAATGAAAACTGTGTCAAGCATACAAATGGATTAGTCATTACGGGGAATAATCTGGCGATATCTTAAAAGAAAAAAAAATCAAGCTATGTATATTCCTGCAATTCTACTGACAGGTATACATACCTTGCCAAAATTCATATGTGCACAAAAGGATGTCTATAAGGATGTTCCCTACAGCATTGTTTATAATGGCAAAAAAAGAGAAACAACTCCAAATGTCTATCAATAGAGGAAAGGGAATAAATAATATGTGGCATATTTACATAGCATAGAGGAATGAACTAGCATTTATCTCAAAAAGAAAAAACTGAGTGGCAAACACAAGCTGAAAAATGAGAGTACCCTCTGATACCATTTATGGAGATTATGACACGCACACAAATACCAGATGACTATATTTGGACACAAAAAATCGCTTTTTTTAAACTACCAAAACATAGTTCAAAGGGTTACACACTACAATTCATGTTAACTTTCCATTGGAGGGCAAAGGGAATGGACCTGGAGAGGAGCCAAAAGAGGATTTCAGTGTTAATGTGACAGAGACAAAAAAAAGGCCAAATGTTAACTGTGATGTAAGTATATATTCATATGCATGCATAAATATATATGAAAAGTTATAGCAAAAAATATAAATATAGTCCAAATACACATTATATTCCAAATGATACTCTGTACATTTTGCTCTAATTTCTATACAAACCCCCACCTCCCAAAAAAAGAAAAAACAAAGAGGTAGGGAGGGCATGTTTGGGAAATCACAAAGATTCCTTCATGTTGTCTTGGGGACTTTAAAAAAAACTCTGTATATGTCAGGTGTTGATATCAGATGAAAAGAAAGAGAAAAAAAAGTTTAAAAAATAAATGTAATAATAACTTTAAAAAAACGCATCTTTAATCAGTAGTATCCTTAATAGCAGTTTCTAGACTTTGGTATAGATGCAAATCACTTGGGAAGCTTATTAAAAATAAAACTCCCTGCCCTCCCTACCCAAACCCCCAACATGATGGTTCAGGAGAGCTTTGAATGGGGCCAGTGATCTCCTTTTCATACAAAAAACAAACATCCTTAGAATTAACCCATTTTAAATGTATTGAGGAACAGCTTAAAAAAACAAAACTTAGGGATGCCTGGGTGGCTCAGCTGTTTAAGCGTCTGCCTTTGGTTCAGATCACAATCTCAGGGTCCTGGGAAGGAGCCCCTTACTGGGTTCCTTGCTCAGCAGAAGGCTTCTCTCTCTGCCTGTTCCCCCCCTACTTGTGCACACATGCTCTCCCTCTGACAAATAAATAAATAAAATTCTTAGAAAAAAAATACTATAACACGGAGGACATTAGGAGATGGAGAGGAGAAGGAAGTTGGGGGAAATTGGACGGGGAGACAAACCATGGGAGACTGTGGACTCTGAGAAACAAACAGGATTTTGAAGGGGAGTGGGGTAGGGGTGTTTGGGTGAGCCTGGTGGTGGGTATTAAGGAGGGCACGTACTGCATGGAGCACTTGGTGTGGTGCATAAACAATGATTTCTGGAACACTGAAAAAAAATTTAAATTAAATTAAATTTTAAAAATAAATAAATTTAAAAAGAGCATTCATATCACTTAAAAAAACTTAAAGCAAATAAAAATTCTAACTTTAATGTGAAAGTCTATTCTTCCTCTAAAGTGGATAGCTAACAGTGATACTTAAGAGAAAGTTTTAATTTTGATAATGACAAACTAAAGTCCTTCTATACAATGTTTGTTTACATAGCTTTATAAAATGTTGATCCTGTAACAGAGCAGTAATTTTTATGCACAACTGAAATGTTAAAGGCGCTCTAGTTAAAATTATGACAACAGGTTATTTTAGGTAACAATAAACTTTAATGCAACAATTCCAGTGTTAGAGTTAAAAATCACCAAAGAACAATGCAGCTTTAAGCTATTAAAGACTTGTTATCCATTACCCAAGTTAGACTTCCTCTCTTCCTGCCTTCCCCAGTATAGTCAGGGCACCCCCTCAGAGCTCCTGCTGCCCTACCTCACACCTAAGCAAGAACACACAGACCCATGCTGTGGTTACCTGTGGACATGTTCACATTCCTCTCCAGGCTATTACTCCTAATAGGGAAGGCATCGTGTTCGCCTTTGATACCTGTGTCCAGCACAGTGTCTGGCACACTGTAGGCACTCAGTAAGTTATCTCCTGAACCACTTAGTGTGTCTCAACAGGTCTTAGCTCAATGATATCCAAGGAAAAGGAGTCCCTAGCATAGAGTTGGCAGACCTGTTCTTTCAAGAACCAGATGGTAAATATCTCAGGCTTTGAGAGCCATGTGGTTTCTCTCACAGCTTATCAACCAACCAGTGTAACTTGGAGGCTGCCACAGGTAACACGTACATCATTAAGTGTTGCTCTATTTCAATAAAACTTTATATACATTGAAATTTGAATTTCATATAATTTTCATGTCATGAGCTATACTTATTTTTTCCCACCTATTTTAAAATGTAAATAACCACTCTGAATTTATGAGCCATACAAAAATCAGCAGCAGGGCTTTCTAACCCCTGTGCTAACATATCTGGGCAGAGATATGTAGGAAAATCTCAGGATATCACACAGGTTGGAATAGACAAGAAGAAAAGAATCTGTGGTAGAGGGATGGACCCTCACAAGACCTGAAAATAGGACAAAAAGACACAACACAGAAACAAAAAACAATGGGGTTGTCGGAGGGGATGTGGAGAAAGGGGAACCCTCTTACACTGTTGGTGGGAATGCAAGTTGGTGCAGCCACTTTGGAGAACAGTGTGGAGATTCCTCAAGAAATTAAAAATAGAACTTCCCTATGACCCTGCAATTGCACTACTTGGTATTTACCCCAAAGATGTAGTGAAAAGAAGGGCCATCTGTACCCCAATGTTTATAGCAGCAATGGCCACAGTTGCCAAATTGTGGAAAGAACCAAGATGCCCTTCAACAGATGAATGGATAAGGAAGATGTGGTCCATACACACTATGGAGTATTATGCCTCCATCAGAAAGGATGAATACCCAACTTTTGTAGCATCATGGACTGGATTGGAGGAGATTATGCTGAGTGAAATAAGTCAAGCAGAGAGAGTCAATTATCATATGGTTTCACTTATTTGTGGAGCATAACAAATAGCATGGTGGACGTGGGGAGTTAGGAGAAGGGAGTTGGGGGAAATTGGAAGGGAAGGTGAACCATGAGAGACTATGGACTTTGAAAAACAATCTGAGGGGTTTTAGTGGTAGGGGGTGGGAGGTTGGGGGAACCAGGTGGTGGGTATTAGAGAGGGCACGGATTGCATGGAGCACTGGGTGTGGTACAAAAACAATGAATATTGTTATGCTGGAAATAAAAAAAAATTAAAAAAAACAATGGGGTTCTTATTATTTTTCTTTTAAACTAGTTATACTGTAACAGTGAAGCTCACATTCAATTAACTAATGGCTAAGGAACTGAGGGAAAAAAACTGATATATTTAAAAGTCACTAGTAATATTAGTTGGGGGAAAAAAAAACCCACAAAAACAAACCAAACCCAAGCCTTTTTAGGTTAAAGTTTTACCACCCTCTCCAGCATTGTTAAAATGTATTCTCCTTTGTCTCTGCTGCCCACTCTCAGGTAGAAATACAAATGAGCAGAGAAGCAGACAAAGGATTGGGAACAAAAGCAGACAAAAGTGATTCCGTCTCAGAATATCAAAGGATTGACTGTCCTGTCTTGTCCCGCCCAGTACTGTACATAAAATCACAGATATCTTCAAATTGAAAGGACTCAAGAGTCACCAGGCTGCTCCATTCACTAAAAATAACAAACTCTTTAAATAGTACAAATGATCGTTTTATAAAAATTCAAAAACAAAGAAGCCAAGAGGGGGAACCTGGGTGGTTCAGTGGGTTAAATGTCTGCCTTCAGCTTAGGTCATGATCTCAGGGTCCCTGGATGGAGTCCTGAGGAATAGAGCCCTGAGTCAGGCTCCCTGCTCAGTGGGAAATCCACTAGCCCCCTCCTTCTATTCCTCTCATCCCCCACCTCCACTCATACTCTTGCTCTCACTCTTGCATTCTCCCTCTCAAATAAATAAAATCTTAAAAAAAAAAAAAGAAGAAGAAGAAGAGGAAGAAGCAGCAGCAGCAGCAGCAGCCAAGAGAAGAAAACCCAGGTATCTAGAGATAACAGTTAAGATACTGGTGACTAACTCCTTCTGGAATGTTTTCCTTAACTGAACCGTATTTGTGGATATATGCGTATGTATGATTTTTTTCCCTTAAAACAAAAAGAATCATTATTTTGTAAACAAAGAAATCTAATATTTGGTAAACTTCCTCAAGATTGTGCATAAAATGAGCCTATAAAAACTCGGGCATTAGACGTCTCATCTTTTGAGCCAATTCTCTCTCCTACCACCTCCTAAAAGAAATAAATAATTTGCATCTTGAATAAGATGCAAATTACATCTTATGTTTACATTTACATTAGTACATAGCAGGTGCTGAAATGACTGACACTAACAGTGCTGTCCCAGATATTTGTCTTGGTCCAGCTCCTCCAAGCTAGCTTTTCAGAGATGCTCTTTATTATCACTAACACCAAAAAGCATAGCTTTCAACAGGCTGCCAAATCCCAAAGAGCATATGGATACAAGGACAGTGTCCTTTAATAATAACTGGCATGTAACTTAGAATATCTGCTACTGGAAAGTGCTTCACTTTGGAATGTTTCCTTTTGGCTTTATTTTAAAATGAACCATTATTCTGCTCCTTTTTGGATTTGTTCATATGGGATTCATTTTTTTATTCTTCGCATGTCCTAAAGGGGGATATTAGAAGGACTAGTAAGTATCAAGACATTTGTATAATGTCTTAGTTTTGTCTTAATTTTCAGTTGAGTAATATCAGACTTAGCCAAGAATAAAACAATTTCTGATGGGCCTATTGATGTCCAGAGTCATGGTGCATTAATGACATGACAAAGAAAGGATAATCTAGGCTTGGCCAACAATTCCTGTTTCATTAACCGTCTGGCCAGAGCCAGGTAGAAAGATCCTGTGAGACAGTCCAACTATTTTGGAAGAAAACCTTGTATCTGGGCAGCATGCTAAGCAGGTTAAATGGTAGTTCTAGTGAGAAGAGAAGTATAATTCTTAAAGAGGCAAAATGTCAAGGTTATCTCTGAAAAGAATAAGAAAACCTGATTAGCAAGCTAGATTGAGAGGCATGCTTGAAACAGAAAACTGCCATTTGCCTGGTAACTTAAGGGAATGTGCTTAAATGGTCCAGTTCTGGGGGCTAATGCACCAAGCTAGCACCTTCATTCCAACAAACTCCACTGGGATGACCCTGGGTCTAGGGCAGATCTGAAGACCTTCTCTGAAAGGAGGTCCAAGGCTTTTATGAAGTGCTAGCTCATGCAGAAGGCAAACTATGCATTCTGGGGAACTGAGCTGTGTAACCAGGTATTAAAGAAATACCTAAATGCTCTGTCTGCTGTTTTTATCATTATGATGGTCCCATCTTCAACATAACAATGCATAACAGGGTCTCCAGGAACTTATAAGAGCCACCAAAGAATTAATATTTGTGCCAAGGCCTGAAACTTTCAATATATAATAGGGAATCTCTAACACCTGGTATTTTTTTTTTTTTTTTAGATTTTATTTATTTATTTGACAGACAGAGATCACAAGTAGGCAAGAGAGGCAGGCAAGGAGAGAGAGAGGAGGAAGCAGGCTCTCCATGGAGCAGAGAGCCCAATGTAGGGCTTGATCCCAGGACCCCGGGATCACGACCTGAGCCAAAAGCAGAGGCTTTAACCCACTGAGCCACCCAGGCACCCCTCTAATACCTGGTACTTTTATCTGCCTGGCATCCTTTGAATTGTGGCATCCAGTTTTCCTTGGATTGCCTCTCTCCCATTACATGTGGTTCTCCAAGAATAGCAGTTGAGAACCCCACGACTGCCTCATCAAAGTAATAGGTGCATTACTCAAGAGAGGCTACAACTTTCTTTAACTAGGAATATTGACCTGCAGTGGAACCCCAAGAGGATGAAGGTGGTCAGAGCTGAGACATTCCAAAGGTAGTACTCCAAAGGCACTATACAGGAGTTCCCTTGTTATTTTCCACCCCTTATTTTATCTATTATTCAACAAATATTTATGAGTGCCTCCTACTATATAGAAAGCGCTGTTCTAGATGCTAAGGATTCAACGGCACAGAAACAGAAATCTCCAACTTCAGGAGTCTACATTTCAGGGAGAAGAATACAAAACAACAAATAAGTCAAATACAGAGTATATTAAAGTGATATGTGCTATGGAAAAAATTAAGCAATGCTAGTGGGAAGGGAGCACAAGGGCTGGCGGTTACAATCTTAGAGCAAGACCTCACTGAGGAGAGAAAGTAAGGGAGGACAGATCAGGGCTATGGACTGAAAGGCATAGCAAACGGGACTAAAAAGGAGCAGCCAGGAGGCAGGAGGAAAACCAGGAGGATGTGATATCCTGGAAGCCAAATGAAGAAAGCATTTCAAGGAAAGAGGGAGTGAGAAACTGTGAAACCCTTCAGAATGATCAGAGAAGGGAAGTCTGAAGCTGATTTAGCAACACCAACATGACACTTCTCAGGGGAGGAGTAGGTGTAAAAGCCCAAGTGGAGTAGGATCGAGAGAAGATTTGGGAACAGCAACACAGACAACTATCTGAGAAATTCTGCTGAGAGCACAAAGAATGGGGGAGTATCTAGAAGGAGATGCAAGACTGAGAAAGTTTTGTGGTTTTTTTTAAAGATTTTATTTATTTGAGGGGCACCTGGGTGGCTCAGTGGGTTAAAGCCTCTGCCTTTGGCTCAGGTCATGGTCTCAGAGTCCTGGGACTGAGCCCGACATTGGCCTCTCTGCTCAGCAGGTAGCCTGTCTCCCTCTCTCTCTGCCTGCCTCTCTGCCTATTTGTAATTTCTGTCTGTCAAATAAATAAATAAAATCTTAAAAAAAAAAAAGATTTTATTTATTTGAGAGAAAGAGAGAGAGACTGAGAGAATGAGTGTGAGGAGGGGCAAAGGGAGAAGCAGACCCCCCCTATGGAGCAGGGAGCCCGATGTGGGGCTTGATCCCAGGACTCCAGGATCCTAACCTAAGCTGAAGGCAGACCCTTAACAGACAGAACAACCCAGGCACCCTCAAGAAAGGTTTTTATTGTTGGTTTGTTGTTGTTGTTGTTGCTGTTGTTGTTGTTGTTGTTTTTCCCATTTGTAAAGGGTCACAGAAATCACAACTTGTGCTGATGGGAAAGTCTCAAGAGAAACTGAAAAGTTGATCATGTAGGAGACAGGGGGAAAACTCTTGGGAGTGAAGTCCTCCTGGACGCAATCAGCAATCACCTCTAGTGCCCCAGGGCAGGGAATGCCTTTAGGTACAAGTGCGGGACTGTTCCTCTAGCACACAGGGAGGAAAGGTAGAAACACAGGCATGGATGGGGGTGGTAGCTTCTGAAAGTTCTCTTGATTGCCTTTATTTCCTGAGTGAAATAAAAAGCAAGATCTGAGACAATTTACAAGAGTAAGAGTGAATGACGTAGGAACGTGAAGCAGGATACCAGGCATATAAGCGCCCTTGAAATTGCTTTCCAATGTCTCAGACATTGGTTCAACTCTACTTTCAGTTATATGATTGACCCAGAAGACATCCAATAAATTCCATTCTTTTTTGTATTAGCCACAGTTGACTTCTGTTGTTTACAACCAATGATCTGATATACCAACTTTTTCTTGAGGCCTAGGATTATTCATGTTCTCACTGAAAGTCCGACTTTCAGGGGCACCTGAGTGGCTCAGTCAGTTCAGCGTCTGACTCTTGATTTCAGCTCAGGTCATGATCTCAGGGTCATGAGACCAAGCCCTGCGTCAGGTTCCAGGCTTAGTGGGGAGTTTGCTTGAGATTCTCTCTCTCTCCCTTTCCCTCTGTCCCTCCCCCCAACGCCACTCATACACACACACTCTCTCTCTAAATAAAATCTTAAAAAGAAAAGTCTGACTTTTATAAAATAGTGATTCTATTTTATCAAATCCTGTACATGCCTAAAGGCATAGGAAGACCAGCTTCTGACATACCAATGGGCCCAACAATTTGAGCTCCCTTCCCAGAACCAAGAAATAATACTTTTCATTTACCATACCAAATTAGAAACACTAAAGCAGTATGCTAAACTACTTAAAGAAAAACATGTCAACTCATGTGAGAAAGCAGAAACGACATATCAAAATTCAAATCCCCTGAAATTTCTTCAAACTTTCTTTTGAGTTAAGCTGCAGGAGTGTCTACCAAGACAGCATGAAGATGAATACACATAAAACTTTCCTCGGGGTGTAGAGTAATACTTCAAAACAGACTTCACTAACTCAGGGAGGGAAATCCACATCAAGAGTCCACTACGAGGTAACCTGGAGGCACAGAGAACTGTTTTTACAGTGGATGGCAATGTTTAATCTGGGAATGGCATCTGAGAGGGCAGGCAAACTGAGTAAGAATGAAGGAAAGACTCTCCCACAAAGAGAAACACTTTGAAGATCACAAAGATGAGTGGAAATTTCCAGACCATGCAGACTAAGATGAGTCTTCTTGATATAACGTGTCATCCCCTCCAGGAAATTAATAGTTATTAAACGGCAGCACAGACAGCTGCTTCTGAGATGAAATCAGTCTTGCAACACTAAGAAGCAGGAGGGTGAAGGCAAGTAGTTGCTAATCTTCCACAGAAGTCAGCCTCACATAGCTTCTTTCAAACAGGTGCAATGCTCTGCAGGGCATTTGACTCATGAAGAGCCCTGAATACTAACAGGGAAGTGTGAAGCTTGGTTAAGGTATGACCTGAAAGCAGGTATTAATGGGCTCTTTCTCCCATATGACCCTGAGCTGGCACATTCCTTGCTAGGAAGGGTGCAAGCAGTAGTCAGCCTTTGGGCCAAATGCACAGAAACTGCCAAGAAAATAAAATCAGAGCAAAAATAAACATATGCACACACAAGAGCTCCGTGTGCTATATTTTCAGCATCAAGCCATAAGATTTTTGCTTACCAATAAAGGAACTATGAAGAAAGTCCCATCTCTTGAATAAGAATGACTTGTTTTGGCCTAATCACTTGAATAATTCTCCTATTTTCCCTCATTTTATAAGACATGGCTCCATGATCTTCCCTCCCCCATTCCCCAACTCCTCCAACAGATTATGAAAGCTGACGATTATGATATGAATGCTGATGATATGCCAGACACTCTTCTAAGAGCCCTATGTGAATTAGTTCATTTAATCCTCACAACAACCCTGAGAGGGCAGGCACTATTGCTGTCTCTAAGTTTCCCAGAAAGAAGGGTAAAATAGGTGAAGCCTTTTATACTTGACTTCTCCAGGCTTTACTAGGGGTTTTGCAGGGGGAGTGAGGCAGAGAAGTTAGTTACCACCTGGGTCAAGTACCGGAACTTGCTCCATCTGTTGGGATCATCTCGCAAGTAGCTAAGGACTGTTGTTGGGAACCCAACTCCTTCCCCCCACCCCCCCCAATTAGTCAAAGGTTTCCCCTCAGAATTTTAAAAAATAACCCCTTGCTTTCAGGTTGTGCATATATAGATGCCACTCTGTTTCATGCCTCCCTGGAGTGGGAAGAAAGAGGAAGGAGGTACCTGGTATGGGAAGAGGTGACAAGCTACCAGGCTGCACCTGCATGAAGCAAGGTGCAGGCTACATAACCGGCTCCTGCAGTGCTGGCTGAAGTACACACAGGACAAGCCAACAGAATCTGATGTGCTAATTTAAAAGTTTCTGATAGTGTTATTTGAGATCTGTTTCACATAAGGAAACTCAGGCACAGAGAAATAATTCACATAAAGTTGCAGAAGGGACAAGAGCCAGACCAGGCAGTCTGACTCCAGAAATGGTCTCTTAAGCCTGTGCTCTCTCCGTGATGAGCATCAACTGCCTAGAAGTCTGCCAACTGCCTCAACTGCAGCTGCCAGGTCTGAGCCACAATAGCTGGGAAGAATCGATTAGGAGACTGGTCAGAGTAAGAAAATAAGTACTGCAGGTAATGTTCACCATTCAATGCAAAGAGGGGGCAACAATAGAGGGCGTGGGCGCACCACACAATGGAAGCAAATCAATTACTGTTGTGCCACCAAAGAGAGTATTCAACAGAACCAATCCTGGGCCTAATGCCTAAGAAATAAGGCTCATCAGAGCAGAAATAAAAGAATTGGGGGCTAAAAAGGCAACAGACAAGATCTTTTTTGAAAAGATAAAATAGATGGAACTTTAGCTATGTCACCAAGAAGAGAAGGAAAGATGACTCAAATTCGGAAATGAAAAAGACTTAAAAAGGAAAGAAAGATAAAAGAAAAGAGAAAGAAATCTGGTTCTGCTAAAAGCTTGCAAAGAAGAACAAAGTCATTTTTATGTTAGTTAATACCCTCACTTTTATAATACCTCACAATAAATGGGGGCAGCCCCATGAGAGAGGAAAAGATGGCGTCCTTCTCTTTGCTCCTCCTGGAATTTGAGAGGGAAACTCCATGGCCACCTGGGTTCAGAAGAGGAAGAGGTACATCAGAGAACAGGAAAGTCACTGAAAACATTAACCCAACAGAAGTGGAACAACTCAGTGCAAACAGGAGACCCAAATCAAAGGGGCTCCAAGACTGCTGAGCATTAACAGCTTGAAGCCAAGCATTTCCCTTTACAGAATGGGTGTTTCTTAGGATGTGAAGGATTTAGTTCTTTGAGTTCAGAAATTGGTTTTTTTTTTTTTTTAAAGCAAAATTTTAAACTTAAATTGTATCTTTCCTTCTCCTACCCCTAAAGACTGAAAGGTCACAGAACAGAGAAATTCTGGAAGTTGAAAGTAAGTGAAGGTCTGGCAGCTAGGCTAAATAAGGGCTGAGGTTTGATTTTGTCTGCATTTCCATTAATTTAAAGTGCTAAGTTGCCTGTTTGCTAAAATATGTGGTTCTCCTCGTTGCAGTATCCCTTTAAATAGATTTTCCTTTCAGTGTGCCAAAAATAGCTAGAGAAGGTCCTTTGAGAATCCCATTCTTAGTCTTAAAAAAAATACATTCTCCTCTCTAGCCCATGCACATAAACAGATCTGGAAGCACTTCTTCCTACTTCTTCCAGTGACCTCTAATTTATCAGAAATAAATATTTTAGGAGAAAAAACATAGCTGGTCAGGGAAATGATTCTCCCAGTCCATTTTTGCTTGTTCATTAATTAAGCGATCACTCAATCTGAAGTCCCTCTTTCAGAACTCGCAGATAGATGGGCCAGGTGCTGATGATCCAAATGCCTACCCCATGGCAGGTGGGGGGCACAAAAGAGGTTGACTACACACAAGGGATAACAGAGACAGCTAGGATTTGGTGCACTGAAGAAGGCATGCCCAGGGGGTTAGGGTGTGGCCTCTACCCAGTTGCAGCCAACTCTGAGAAAAGACATCTAAATTTTTTCAAGTAAAATCACCCCAGTTAAAAATGTTGGAAATCTGTCCAAAATTTTAAAATGGCAACATGTAGAACAATACCAGACAGAATGCATGTATGCGCTACTCTGGCTGGACACGGTTGTTTGCAATCTCTAAGTAAGACACAAAAGATAAAGGAAGACATACTGCCTGTCCCCTGAGAGTTTAATGACTTAGTAGGGTTAAGAAGATTGTCACTCGGTCAACTGTCCCACAAGGTGGAATGGGATACCCATTAAAAGGGAGAAATAAGCGAAGCCTTTGGGAGCTGAGGAAAGCAAGAGGGCCCCTGAGGCAGAAAGGATTCTTGTAGTCAAGGACATCTGAGCTGGGGCTAAAGAATGAGGTAGACTTTGGCAGGCAGACATTGGGGAGGGACCATTCTAAACAGAGGAAAATGAATTGCACAAGGTAAAAAGAGGGAGTTGAAAAGAGAATGTTTGAGAAATTGTCAAGGCACTCTTCATGCTTCTACCTGACAAATATGTGTGAGTGTCTGTGTGTGCCATGCAGTAGGGATGCAGAGGTGATCATGAGGGGACACAAGATGAGGCTGCAAAGTGTGAGAGTGCCCAGCTCAGACAAGACATTGGAGGTGGTTCCCTGAGTTTTATCTTCAGAGCAATGGGAAAGTTTCCTTTGAATTTTTTTTTTTTAAGCAAGGGAATCACATGTTAAAATCTGCAATGTTCCAAGTTCTCCAGCTGCAGAGCATGCATTCTGTGGACTGGAAGAGAGCCAGAGTGAGTTGGGAGGCGGCCTTTGCAAGTAGTCTGGGAAAGAGATAACGCCAGCTTGGGCTTGGGGGTAGGTTGCTTCAGTAGGTAGAAAGGAGTTAAAATCACCAGAATTACCAGTTCAGGGTAGGATTCAATGAGGTAGAAGCCAAATGGGACTGGAGAATGTGGTCAGCATGGCTCCATGGCACACCACCAGTGGCCCAGTAGCCAAGCAATGCTGTACTGGCAGCAGCAGATGTCCAGGGGTTACTAGAGAGAGGAAAGGTTTAGGAGCCAAGGTGTATGGCTGAGGTAAGATTGCCAGAGAAGCTCATAGGAGGTTTCCATTTTAGAAAGTCATCATCTAAAAGCACTATTTTCTTTTAAATGTGCTTTGTAAAATTCCACAGCTGTTTTGTTTGGACTAGTCTTGAGAGCAAGAAAATAACTAGCTCTTCTGTTCAACAGTTCATCAATAAACCAAATCTTTAGATTTGGGATGGAAGAAGAAGGAATATTAGAATATCTATAAGGTACATGTTAATGCCAAGTATCCATGCCCACTTCCTTTTATTTTGACCACTTCTTAAGAACTTCAAAGAATGCTAGTTAACCATCACGGTCCATCCTCTTTGGTTCTAAGGCCTAGCAGTGACTTTCTTTATAACCACAGGCATTTTTAAGTGAACCCAATTCACTCTCCTTCTAGATCATTAAGGAAATATGAATATATTCTTCTGGACTGGCAGGAATTCCTGGAAGTACTCATATTCCAAGGGGAAAACAGCCAAGCCACTAGATGCTCAACTCTTGATAACTTGTGACAATGGAGTTTACGTATTTTTTTATTTCTTTTCAGCATAACAGTATTCATTGGGAGTTTATGTATTTTGATAAGATCTCACTTGTATGCCAAGCATTTGCCCTAAATCATTTTATGATTTCTGCAATACACAGAATTTTGTCATTTTTGCAAAGCCACAACAAGTAACAGATCATCCAAATAAACATCAGATGATGGAGTAATGAAAATAATAGGAATCAGCAAGTGGCAATGAGACTAAAGTTGATTTTGCCTTCCGCATTTCTCTGTCCTGTCTTCCACCTCCCAAATCTTAGAATTTTAGTGTATGTGTGCCCATACTACAGATGTATTCTTCTTCTCTCCCAAACTGGTCTATCTGTCCCATTTGTCTTAATTGTATTAGCATACCATGTGAAAATCACTCAATAGATTTATTATTCTCTGTTGAATCATATTTTATCAAGACTATTTGCAGTAAGCATCAGGCACTGCCTACTCAGAGCTCTGCTTTTATACTGATATCTAGGCTTCCTGCCAGTGGCCCAAGGAAGTTCTGTTTGGTATAAAAAAAATCATGGTGGCCCCATTCCCCTTGTTGAAGAGTGTTTCAAACCAGTAATATGTGATGGAAGTCTGGAGAACTTCTGGGAAAAATATCATCATAGCTCTTAAAAAGAGAAGCGAAGAAAAACATAATGCTTTTTCTGCCTCTGGAGAACCACAAATGTGCAAGGATGCAACACAACATCTTATTGACCCTGACCTAGCCAGCACAGTGAAGCTGCCTGGGAGCAACACCATAGAAATAACCTGAGGACTTTGTGAGCCAAGAAATTAACCAACCCTTTGGGCTGATTCTGTGTAATGAGAAACAGATTCCTTTATTGTTTAAGCCATTTTGAATTGGATTTTCTGTTTCTTACAGCCCAGAACATCCTAAATGATAGAATACTTCTTTGCAGAAGCAAGAAAAGGGCTCTACCTCTTTGACAACATCCTAGCAACAAAGGAATACTTGCTTCAAAAAAGAGAAGAGACTACGACTGATTTCTCAATAAGCATTTTGGGAAAACTAGCTGTGAAAGGTGTTTTTAATAGCTATTCCTGATGTATGCAGAGCCCTTTGAAATCCTTCCAGTGCAGCATAAACACTGTAATAAAATGATGAGCCACTACGAATGGTATGTGTGGGGATACGCAACATAGTTGGAGTCATCATAATATGTAGGTATTAGGAAACTACCATGAAATTTGTCTTTTTTTTTCATCTACTCTTATTTCTTTCTACAATTATAATATTGGGAATTTTTTCTCTTCTCCACTCCTTTTACCTGATGAAAACACAGAATTACATGATTAGAAGGGAACTCAGAAAACTGGGGTTCAGAGAGGTGGATTAATTTCCACAAGATCCCACAGTTTTCCAGGAACCATTTTCTTTACTATTAAAAATGCTTTATGCATGATTTAAAAACAAAACCAGGGGACACCTGGGTGGCTCAGTTGGTTAAGCAGCTGCCTTCGGCTCGGGTCATGATCCCAGCGTCCTGGGATCGAGTCCCACCTCGGGCTCCTTGCTTAGCAGGGAGCCTGCTTCTCCCTCTGCCTCTGCCTGCCATTCTGTCTGCCTGTGCTCACTCTCTCCCCCCCTCTCTCTCTGATGGATGAATAAAAACAAAACCATTTGCTGAACTCTCAATTTAATGTAATGTCAAACTGTAAAAATATGGGAAATCAAGACTGGATTTTTTAGTAATTTAATTATGAAATCTCCTTTTTGAATTCATTGCTTTGAGCTTCTTTGTGATATTTCTATTACCTTCCTAAATCCTAATCCTTTCCACTTAATACCATTTCTCTCTCCTAGAAAATCCCTGCATGTGGCCCATTCTCTTGGCCAGTGATTCTTAAAAGACCATTTGCTTCTAAATTACCTGAGAAATAAACCAGACATACAGATTCCCAAGGAGAGTCCAATTTAGTACAGCAGGGTTGAGGTCCCCCAATTCAATTGTAAACAAGCACGCCAGGTGAGTCGAACTGTGCTTTGAGGGACATGACTCCAGATTACACACTAGATTCCAGAATGCAAATAGAAAATATCTAATTATCATAGTGGATTTAAACTGGAACAACAAAAATATGTGCATGGTTGCCTGTAATTTTTATGTTTCCTCTGAGGTCTGAAACAAACCCAAGAACTCTGTGATTTGGATGCACCCTGGTAAGCATTCGCTTGGAGGCTTTGAGATTTTATCCTTTCCCGTAAGACTTTTTTCCCCTCTGAGTACATTTCTACTTGGGATTAAATATAAAATGTCTTAACTCTCTCCACAGCTAAAAGAAATCAATTTTGGAAAGTGTTTCAAAAGAGCACTTTAAAAATTGCACAACACAAAGTATCCTTCCTTTGAACCAAACAACTGAGAGATACACAGGGTATACACGGTAGGTAATGAGAGCAGTGAACACGGGTTTTCCAGCAGATCCAGCCCTGAAACCAAAACTTGGGAAGGAAGTTGACCATTAAGTAAGTGGACCAGAGGAACAATAGTTCGGGCTTATCAGAGGGTAAGTCTGAAATTGAGAAAACTGAAATCAAACAGACAAACCCCTTATTCCAAGTTAACTATCACTTCCTGGTCAATTTTAAAATAGGACAGTGCTATAAATGAGAATATAGCATTTAAATGGAATCTTAGAACTCCTCTGGGTGCCAAAGCCTTTTTTCAGAATTAAATAAATACTCCTTACTAGATTAAGCAATGCACATTTATACCCATCTCCACAGATACTTTTAATCCCTATCTTCTGAGACCAAGAACAGAGCCTACTGAGATCTTAAGTCTGTGTGTTATAATACTGGCTCTGACCAACTCACACTATAGCCTCCATGTACATTCCTTAAGTATTAAATGAACAAAGAAATAAATGCCTCATAACCTCATAGAACCAAAGAAAATCATTGTGATTGTGAATCAAAGGCAAGACACAATGCTCCATAAATGCTATACTGTAAGTAACTTCGGCAACAAAGTTGGTTTAAATTCATTAGAAGGCAAAAGTCAAGGTCATAGATGTCACCTGCATATTCCAATTGTACTTCTTGTTAGATCAGGGACAAAGATGGTCTGAATTTAATGGGATTTGGAACACAGAGGTGGACAAGAGGGAGAAAGTGAGCTATCATCCAAGAGAAAAATAGGCTCAAGTGTTTAAGATCTACCTTCACAGTTTTTGGTGTTCTTTAAAATCGTTTTCTTCCCCCCTTTAAGATTCCTAACCATCCTCATGACACTTTAAAATGGGCAGATGTAGGGATGCCTGGGTCGCTCAGTTGGCTAAGCCGCTGCTCAGGTCTTGATCCCAGGATCCTGGGATCGAGTCCCACATGGGGCTCCTTGCTCGGCAGGGAGCCTGCTTCTCTCACTGCCTCTGCCTGCCTCTCTGCCTGCTTGTGTGTACTCTCTCTCTCTCTCTCTCTGGCAAATAAATAAAATCTTAAAAATAAAATAAAATGGGCAGATGCAGTAGTGAGTCTGCTGGATCACCATTTACTTTCAGTCATGCTCAGTCCAGTTATGCTCTCAGCACAACTCCACAGCTTGAAAAGCCCACTGCTCTCAGCTGGTTCTGAAGCCTTCTCCTCCAGCTGCTCCCTAGAGGCTCAAAGCCTCGTGGCCCTAATAGAGCAGCCATGAGCATCCCCACACATACTTGGCCAGAGTATATAACCAGAACTTCCTCTGTTTCAGTAAAGGCCCTTCAAGTGCACAAAGTTTTGTAACTAAGATCTAAACCAGCTTTTCTCTTGAACAAATGCCTGACTGGGTTGTGTGGAATAGGTACCAAAATGTCATCTGAGAGCATCTGGAGTTACTTCTTAAACCCAGTTCTCATTATTTTAAATGCACTTCATCAGGGCTCTTTGACATTTTTTGGACATTCTCCTTGTAAGCTTGCATGTTCTCTGCTATGCTTAATTGTTTCTGAACATGCAGTCCTGATACCACATGGCAAGAAAAACATTCGACAATAACAGAGAAATCCTTGATTCTGCCTAATTGTTTCTGACCAACATACTAAACACTCTTGCTCCTTCATAGTTAAAATCTGTAGAAATCTTTTGGGAACACATCTACTCTCTTTCCATAAGGCGCTATCAATGTGCTTAGTAGAAACAGGAAAACAAACCATCATATTCTTTCTCAGCTGACTATCGACTTATCCCAGAGAAATGACTTAATGGCATGAGAAAAGTGTGGGTAAGGACTAAATGCACAACTCACCAACCAGTTCCATAGACTGTGTGGCTTAACGGTTTAAGTTAGCTGTTGTAGTCTTTCTTAAATACTCCAGTCTCCAACCAAGAACTTTCATCCAATTCAATGGAAGGTTAGAACATACACACATGCAGTCACTGATGTAGCAAGGTAAGTCAAGAAGGCCATTTCCAAAAGGGTCCACCAATAGTTAATAAACAAAAACTCAAAACCATCCCAAGAGTAAATATTCTTAGCAGGACAATCAGGCCCCATGCTGAATGCCTTGCTTTATCTCAGAGGGCACATAGGCATTTGTGAAAGATAGTTAGTTGATTTATTCCCTAGACTTTAACACATGTAACATTTAAAAGCACTAAAACTGTAGATAAATAAAGAGGAGCCTACTATCTATACCTGACTGATGAAGAAACTAAGGAATTGAGGGGTCCATTGCTTGTCCAGGGTTCATTAAGTGGCTTAAGAACACAGTCAACTCTAGAACCCAGGCTTCATTACTCCAAATCCCGGGTCTAAAAACCCACATGTTCCTATTTGTCTCTGATTATCACAAGAACATACAACTCCTGAAAACCCTGCTTTGTGACCTGGTTATCATGGATGACATATTCCTGTTTATCCTAGGACATCACAAGAGCAAAAGCCCCCTGACCTCTCTGTTTGGTGCTTCCCCAGCCTCCTCTGTAAGGACCACGTGGCATTTACTGCTGTTACCCACTGCAGTTAACACTTCACACATTTCTTTCCTAACCCTTCAGCATTCCTGATGCAACAGTGGGAGGGGGAAACCTGAACAGAACAGAGACCAGCTTTAGCACTAAGATATGAACTTTCTAAGGGTGAGAAGAGGGCAGCATTCCGTCTTAAACCTACTTTGCCAAGTGGTTCATGAGCAGCTGTAACATCTGCCTATTTTTCTCTGGGAGCCGATGAACAAGGCTGTGGATTTCAGAGACCCGAGACTCCTGGTTTTCCAGCTCTGCAAAGGAAGGAAGGACGTAATATTTGATCAGTGACACAGCCAAATCAGATTACAAAACAAAATCAAAGGAAACCAAAGGTTGGGCACTTTAAGAACCTGTTCTATGGACTCATGGCTAGGTTTAAGTGTTTTTAATGGTGCGTTCTGTAACAATTCATTTAAAAAAATGACTGTTTAAAGAATTCAAACCAAAATGATGATGGGAAGAAATGGAGCCAGTCAACTGCACACTTAGAGCAGACAGAAACCTGAGAGCAGCTGGCTTCCTAGAATGATGGCTTCATTTCAAGGAAGGAAGGAACTTTATGCACTTGTCAAATGATGAACAAATTGTACATGAACAACATTACAAGGGTCTCAAATATCAAAATAATGTCTCAAGACAGCATCCGACAAATCGAAGGCAATGTCCAGTCACTCTCAAGTCATGTGTGACACCCAACCAGCCCAGTGGAAGAAATAAATGGCTGATGAAACATGTAAATCTTCCTGCCAACCTGTCACCTCAATCAAACCCTGCCACGGTTTGGTTGAATTTGGGTAAGTGACTTCATTTCTCTGGGAGATAAACTGATAGTGCTCACCATACCTATTTATAGGATTGATGTGAGGTTTAATTAGAGAATGGCTGCTATGGGTTTGGAATTTCTCTGAGAAAGAAATCACATAAACACGATCTTTACTCCCAGCTTTATCTCAAGTCTTTCTCCTCCCTCTTTTAAGGAGACAACTCTGAGAAGATAAGGCCACCAGAACATTAGGTACTACTAAATAGGGCCAGTAGTAGTTACTAGGACAAACAAACTTTGAAGGCTTAAAGGAAGCAGGGAGACCACAGAGACTTATTGACATAATAACACTGTGGAGTTCATGCCAGATTTAAATCTTACTATCTCTTACAGGAGGCCTGCCCCGAACAGACAGATTCCCGTATACTTAGGGTAGCTTGCACCTAATCCCTATGTATTTTAATACCAGTAATATGACGCAAGGGACCTGGATGATATAGCTGAAGAATGATCATAAGCTGTAAATGGAATCCATGATGGAAAGGGGACTGGGAAGTTATATAAATGGTGTCATATTCAAGGAAACAATTCCAATGCTCAATTTAGGTAATGTGTGAAGTCTGATTCATTCTGCAAAATGCTACTCAAGGGCTGGGAAAAAACCCAAGGAGCTAGAACTCCAATAATCAAAATTAGAAAGCCAAACTTGCTGTCCTCTCCTCTCCCCACCCCAAAAACACATTCTGAAGTTTCTCTCCTCTACTGTAAATTCAGTGTGGTAGCAGGGCCCTTGACAATCTCAGTTTGGTTTCATTTCTATTTTGTGTCTGTCTCATGAGCACATGTGTAGGTATTTACATACAAAATACAGAGGGTAGAAAATTTTTATTTTGGGATACTAACTGTTCTTTGATATAGAAAAATGTATTCCTTTCCCCCCTTAAAACTGGCAAAAAGAAAACTTACTTGCCGCTTTGATGAAACTTCTTTGAAACTGGTACATCATGAGTGGTCCTGGAAGCATTCTGGGATAAAAGGATATACACCAATCAGTTTAATAAAAACAAACAGACTCCCTAAATAGCAGCACAGACACTGCCCAACTGTATTCAGACGAAGATTAAGGGACACAATAGCAACTCAACAGCCCAACTGAGTTTCTCTTTTTGAAAGGGTCCTAAGATTTCCTGTGACATTTTCATGCTCTTTCTTCTTTAAGGGAATGGATACAAGTATGTTTCCTAGTTACAACTAGGAAAGTGCTAATGTGAAAGTCTAGCACAAGCCAAGAGATTTCCTTTTCAGTCAGTGACTCACCCATTGACAAGAGCATTTTAAGATGTGTCTGAGAAAAAGGAAACTAACTAAACATTTGTAATTACCTGTACTAAAACTCTTGTCTTCCCAACAGCTTGTTATTAAAATCAGTTCATCTGGAAACACTATGAGAGACTTCTGTAATTTTTGTGGCAAATTCACTACCGAGGGTTGCTCCAGAATGCCAAAAGTGTTAGAACCCCTAACATTAAGCACGACATAATCAAATTTTATATAGTTTTTTAAAAGTATGTTTTATACTTAACGTTTGTTAGCTAATCATTAGATCAACATGTACAAATTAAGTGCTAAATACAAACCTCTGTGATTTGGTTTTGTGTAAACTACAGTGATAGTATATGTGGTATGAATGTTTAATCAATATGTTTAATGAGTGTGTTTAACTGTAAACTTCAGCTTTTCTCTGACAGTCCAAATAACAACCTTCTCAACAGACTATAAATTATTCTTGACTCAGGTTCTATTTTATTCTCATCAGAACCCCCAATTTAACTCCTGATCTTCACTTGCATTACATCTTACTCTTGACTTCAAGATCCTTCTATCAATTCCCCAATAGGCAATAAAACCTGCATCACCAATTTCTTTTCTGGGGCTTGTTCCTCCTTTGTTTTTGAGCCAAGTGAATCTTCACAAAACCTGAACAAATGCTTATGTAGTTCACTGGTCTCCTCTTAGTTCAGACTGGACCCTCACCTACCCTTCAAGTTCAGGGTAAGTTTCAGTCACTTCATAAAACTGATATGGGAGCAGCTAGAATCACCCATTCCCTTAATAACCAAGGGAGGGGCAGAAAATAGGAGTCATACCAGGCACAGTGTTACGAGATAAAGAGTCTATTCTCCAATAAAATAACATTTTCCTATGTTAGCAGAAGGAGTCAAAAAGGACTTCCATTAATAAGGACAATCTATTACGGAGTCTATCTATCTGTAGATAGATTATATTGCAATGCACAAAACCATCAAAACACATAGGATATGTATGTAATTATGCATTTTCAACAGACTGAGATACGGAGTTCCTTGTTTTCTGACTAGAGTATTTGGGGATTTCAGGAAATACCATATTTTAGGTTTTGTTAAAGGCTAATCATCATAGTAACTTCTCATAAAGAGCAAAGCTTCTTGAATCACTCATGGCATCCCCACAAATGGCAACCCATCAAGGATGGATGGCTTACAATTGGTTTGACCAGCGGAGCTAATTGCACCCACACATAAGCTGTTTCTATATCCAAACACCCACTCAACAGCTTTCTGGAGGCTGGAAATAAAACTGCTTTCTTCCTGATTGCATGATAGCAAGCTGGCACCCTGCCCTGCAAATGGAAAGTCCCTACCTTAGGTAGGTCTTCAAAGCACTAGTGATTGTCTTTATCTCCCATTCAGCACAGATATCGGTCTCTGTTTCAGAAGCTGTTTTGGGGTCTAAAAAGAAGAAAAGGCAATGTGTAAACAGGAACAGAAAATATAGCTAAAAAACAAGCATGATATATAAAACCATTCAGCTTCCCTATTAACCAAAGAAATCCAAATTAAAACAAAACAACACCTTCTTTTTTTTTTTTTTTTTTTTTTTTGCTGGTTCAGTTAAGAATATGGTTAAAAATCCAAGTATCTATTGCTGGCAAAATTGTAATGAAATGGATCCTCTCAGAAACTGCTGGAGGCAGAAGAGATAAAATGCAACAGTTATGAAAAGCAATTTGGCAATATGTGTCAAGAGACATAAAACTGTTTATACCCTTTGAAGCAGTAATCCCACTTCTCACAATCTACCCTCAGAAAATAAGATAAAGCAAAACCAAAGTTACATACCCCAGGAACATTCAATACATGCTAATTCTCTGTAACAGCAGAAAAAATTTTCAAAGGAGATAACTTAAATGTCCAATGATGGACAAATGATTATCTTGACATGGCTCCGTGATGAAAAACTATACTGCATTTATATGAAAATACTGACTATGCAACAGTAGGAAAAATGTGTGGATTTTCAAGCAATGTCAAGCAAAAACACCCAAACAAACCAAGATTTGAAAGTTTATTATGAAAAAATTGTATGAACAAAGGCTGAAAGGAAGTACTCTAAAATTAATATAGTGGTTGTGTTAGAGGGGGAGAACTGTTGTTTTTATATTGTCTAAACTATGACTCAATTCCATTACTTTTATATGTCTTTTTTTTAAATTGCCTTAAGCCAAGAAGTGCAATGGGGACCGCCATAATTACACTGGCTCCTTATCATTTCTTTAGTCTCCTCTTGTGTGAAGTGGTCAACAAAGGAGTGTATTTAAAATGCACATGTATTAAAGGAAGAGACCACTCTTAGAGCTAGTCTTCCTGGGCAGCACACAGCCCCATCTCACCACTGACAAGGTGGTTGGAAGTAAAGGCTTTCAGTATGGTGAAGATAGAATCCAGCTTTCATGTTTACACACAACTAGTGATTTGCATGCCTACTGCACATGCTTGGGGGAAGGCTCTAGGCTTCCAGGGGTGGGAAATGAGAGTCAGACAGACCAATCAAAGCACAGCATCTCTTTGGCCCCATGGCTAGTTCAGGGAGAACCCAAGACCTAAGCCAGTGGAATGTCAGGACCCTTCTAGGAGACAGGGGAGAAGCTCTCTGCTATTTCCTTTTGGGTTTGTACCTGGAAGGTTCTCCGAACTGCTCTAGATGCCACCACCTAGAGCCCAAGAATGAAGTCTGACAGACAAAGCCAGAAATGAGAGAAGCAGAGAGAGCTGGTCTTGATGACATGGGTTGAGCCCTCATATCTCGCCATTCCTTTTTTATCATATGAGCCTATAAATTCCCTTTTCCCTAAGCTAGGTAAGGTCAGGTTTTCTGTTTTTTCTTTCTTTCTTTCTTTCTTTTTCTTTCTTTCTTTCTTTCTTTTTTTTTTTTTTTACAATCAGAAGAGAACTAAATAATAGAGCAGTTAAACAGAAACAGCCACTGGACTCTTTCTCAGCAGTCTCAAAGAAAAAAAGTTTCTTCCTGCAGAGACACAGCTTTTCAGCTGGAAGGGGAGAACGAGTCACAAGTGGGCACAATATATTTTGTATTTATTAGGAAAGAACCTACTTTCATTCTAGTAGGAAGAGTCCAAATAATCATGAGTGGATTAAGGAGTTAGGCTCTAAACCCCAGGTAAGGGCATAAATCCAGCTGATACCCACTGCTCTCAATATGTTCCCTGATACATTTAATTTTTTAAAAGATTTTATTCACTTATTTGACAGACAGAGATTACAAGTAGGCGGGGGGTAGGCGTTTGTGGGAAGCAGGCTCCCTGCTAAGGAGAGAGCCCAATGTGGTGCTCCATCCCAGGACCCCGGGCTCATGACCTGAGCTGAAGTCAGAGGCTTTAACCCACTGAGCCACCCAGGTTCCCACATTTAATTTTTTTTTTAAAGATTTATTTATTTATTTTAGGGGAGGGGCAGAAGAAGAAAGAAACTTAAGTAGACTTTGCCCTGGGCATAAAGTCCACAAGGGGCTTGATCAGGTTGTGAGATGACAACCTGAGCTAAAACCAAGAGTCAGATGTTTAACTTACTGTGCCACCCAGGTGCCCCCTCCATATGTATTAGGTGAAATAGAAAAGGCCCCAGCTCTCAATACATTTAGTTCCTAAAGACAGCACATTTATGTGTTTGCAGGTGACCCTAGCATTAATGAAATCTGTCTTATCACATGAAACAAACAATAAACAACATAAAGTGTGTGATTTTATTTCTAGGGTCACAGAATAGCAAACTCCATAAAGCTCTATCATAGCAAATTTCTGAAAAGCCAACCCAAGGGTGATTCTCCAAATGACCAAAACCTCTGCCGCTTTAATTCTCTTCTTGCTTTGTCATCTTTCACTCCCTTAATGGTTTCTTCCTGCGGAAGAGCATGTACCAAAAACTTTGCTTAGCATGACCTTTTCCCCTCCCCAACCCGAGACACATGGAGAGCTGCCATAGTGCATGGTTCCTGGATGCAAGACAACTGTTACTGTACATTTTTCTGAGGAACAAACCAACTTCCACCCAAGAAGAGTGAACCCAACACTTAACAAGCAGCAGTTGGCAGGTCGGGGAGTTGTGAACTGTTCCACGAACCACATTTAGCAAACTAATGATTAACGTCCATTTATTCGGGCTCTGTAACCATAGGAATATTGTGTAACATTACAGAGAGAAGAGTCAGATTACAGTCCAGCTAAAGGGCTTTTTATAGCACCAACGAGGCAAGGTTTAGAACTTGAGCACGTCCATTTTAATTCATTTAATATCCAAACTAAATTGAATACAGCCTCCCAAACCACCTCATTTTCAGAAAGTGCTGCCAATTTCCACACCTCCCTTACCAATGCTCCCTCTCACTCAGAGAAACCCTGGTGGCATCCAAACATGACACAAAGGCATAATTACAATTATCCTCTGAACTCAGTACATTTCTCCCCACCAAGTCACTTGACCATTGCATTACACTGTGAAACGAACCAAAGCCAGAGGATCAGGCCAACATACAGAAAGGCAGCCTGTGGGTAAACTAAACTGAATAGATTTCTTCATGAATCTGCTCCCACAGGAATCTGAAAAAACAGGAGACAGACTGGAAGCAGCGGTTACAAGGGGAATAGTCTCAGAAACATCTCAACAATCAGATGGACTAGAAAGATCCATCTAGTCCAGTACTGTGTTGCTGATGAAAATACGAGAGACATTCTGGAGGAAATGATCAGGACTAGCCATCTATGTACTCCTAAATTTCCTAAGAATTCAGTATAATTGTATGTAAATTAATTTTTTTCTCTTTAACTGAGAAAATAACATGTGCACCTGGCAAAAACAATTCAAGCAAAACAAGTAGATAAACATTAAAATGTAAACCTTTCCTGTGCTAGAGGCAACTATAAATAACAGTTCTGCGTGTATGTATGCTATCTCTAATAACACATGCAAATACTAGCATATAAGAGCATATAAATACATACCACTTTTTAAAAACATAAAGACATGTACACTATACATGTCATTTTGTGCACTGTTATTTTCATTTGACAGTACCTTGAGAAAGTGTTCCACACTAGCACACAAATTTATCTACCTCACAGAAGTACTTCACTGTATCATAATGTTCCCATTAATGGAAATTAGATTATTCCCCAAGTTTTGTTATGATAAACAATGATATAAACTACTGTTTCCATGTACATGACTTACCTATAGAACAAAAAAATCCCTCAAAATAAAATTGAAATAAAAAAGTATATGCATTTTTTAAAAAATATTTTATTTATTTATTTGACAAAGATCACAAATAGGCAGACATGCAGACAGAGAGAGAGAGAGGGAGAAGCAGGCTCCCCGCTGAGCAGAAAGCTTGATGTGAGGCTCAATCCCAGCACCCTGAGATCATCACCTGAGCCGAAGGCAGAGGTTCAACCCACTGAGCCACCCAGGCGCCCCAAGTACATGCATTTTTAATTTTGAAAGCTATTCCTCAACTACCCCTCAGAGGCTGTACCATTGACTGATCCCCAGATCCTAGAACAATATGCAGAACTTTGATCTTGGCCAGTCTGAGAGGTGAAAAAAGTCCCATTTTTAATTTGCTTGTTCGGTTAAAAAAAAAAAAAGAAAAAGGAGGAGGAAGGTTGAGAATCCTTTCCTATGTGTCAAGTTTATGGAGTATACTCACCTTTTATAAGCACATGGTTGCATGATTTAGGACAAATGTATACAGCCAAGTGACATGCACAACCTGAATAAAGGTAATTTTCCATCACCATGAAAATCCTCCTGTGCCCCTGTACAATCAATCCTCTCCTTCCACCTCCAGCCCCTGGCAACCACTGTCACAAAGCATAATACTTTTGAAATCCACCCGTGTTGTTGCATGTACCAGTGGTTTGATCCTTTTATTGCTGGGTAGTAAACAATTTTATGGATATTCCACAATTTGTCCATCCATTCATCAGGTGAGGGACATTTGGGTTTTTTCTAATTTTTTACAGTTATGAAAAAAGCTGGTATAAATATTTACATACAGGTTTTTATGTGGACTAAAGTTTCACATCTTGGATCACTACGTAGGAGTGGAACTGGGTAAAAATATGTAGGAGAAGTCCCATAGTAAATATGTTTAACTTTATCAGAAATTGCTAAATTGTTTTCCGAAACAGTTGGGTTATTTTGCTTTCCCACAGCAACCTGAGAGCTCTAGGTGCTTCACATCTTCATCAACACATGATATGGTCAGGTATCTAATTTTGAAATTTTAGCTGTTCCAGTAGACATGAAGGAGTAACTGATTTTTTTAATTTCCTTTTCTAATGACTAGTGACATTGTTTATTTTTTCTTGTACTTTTTGTCCATCTGTGTATCTTCCCTGATAAACTATTCAAATCTTTTACCCATTTTTAAAACTGAATTGGTTGTGTTCCTATTACTGAATTCTTTTTTTTTTTAATTTTTTATTTTTTATAAACATATATTTTTATCCCCAGGGGTACAGGTCTGTGAATCACCAGGTTTACACACTTCACAGCACTCACCAAAGCACATACCCTCCCCAATGTCCATAATCCCACCCCCTTCTCCCAAACCCCCTCCCCCCAGCAACCCTCAGTTTGTTTTGTGAGATTAAGAGTCACTTATGGTTTGTCTCCCTCCCAATCCCATCTTGTTTCATTTATTCTTCTCCTACCCACTTAAGCCTCCTATTACTGAATTCTTATTACTGAATTACTTGAGTTATTTTTAATAAATTCTGGATACAATTCATTTGCCAGATAAATATCTTCAAAAGGTTCCTCATCTGTAGCTCCCAATTTCTTTTTCTTAGTAACTTTTAAAGAGCAGAAATTTTTTATTTGGATAAAGATTTTTTTAAATCAGATTTTTCTTTTCTGTTTCCTACTTTTTGTTTTCTATTTAAGAAATCTTTTCGGGGCGCCTGGGTGGCTCAGTGGGTTAAGCCGCTGCCTTCGGCTAAGGTCATGATCTCAGGGTCCTGGGATCGAGTCCCGCATCGGGCTCTCTGCTCAGCAGGGGCCTGCTTCCTTCCCTTCCCCTCTCTCTGCCTGCCTCTCTACCTACTGTGATCTCTTTCTGTCAAATAAATAAATAAAATCTTTAAAAAAAAAAAAAAAGAAAGAAATCTTTTCTAAACAAAGGTCACCAAAATTTCTAAATTTTCTCCTATAAGTTTTATAGTTTTAGTTCATAGGTTTAGGAATATAATTCATTTTTTTTCAAGATTTTATTTATTTATTTGACAGAGAGAGATTACAAGTAGGCAGAGAGGCAGAGAGAGAGAGGAGGAAGCAGGCTCCCGGCTGAGCAGAGAGCCCGATGCGGGACTCGATCCCAGGACCCTGAGGATCATGACCTGAGCCGAAGGCAGTGGCTTAACCCACTGAGCCACCCAGGCGCCCCAGGAATATAATTCATTTTGAGATTATTTTTATTTTTTATTTTTTAAAAGATTTTATTTATTTGGCAGAGAAAGAGATAACAAGCAGGCAGAGAGTCAGGCTAAGAGAGAGAAGGAAACAGGCTCCCCGCTGAGCAGAAAGCAGGGCTCGATCCCAGGACCTTAGGATCATGACCTGAGCTGAAGGCAGTGGCTTAATCCACTAAGCCACCCAGGAGCCTGAGATAATTTTTATGTATAGTTTAAGATAAAGATGGAATTTTCTCCATATGGATGTCCAATTGTACATTTATTAAAATTACTGTCCTTTCCCTTACTGAACTACCGTGACAGCTTTATCAAAGATCAACTAATCAGATTCTGAACACCTACAAATTCAATAGGAGATAGAAGAGAAGAAGAGCAGCAATTCTAGGAACAGAAAATAGACCACTTTCGCGAAGGTAGGATGTGTGGAGAAGCCAATCCAAAGCGGCAGGAAGATAGACCACAGGGGAGGGGCCGGCTCCCAGCAAGCAGCAGAGGAGTAGAGCACAAAACTGGAACTTTTAGAAGCCTGCTCCGCTGAGAGATGTTGTTCCAGAGGCTAAGTGGGGGTGGAGCCCTTGCGGGGACAGTGTGGTTTCAGAACCCTCGGGGTCACTGAAAGACCAGGAGTGCCTAAGTGTGGCAGAGCTCCCAGGTATCAAAGCAGGGAAGCCAGCTACAGAAATGGACCGAGGTGAGACTCTCAGCTCAGGGTTAGCTTAAACTGTGATACAAGGCACAATCACTCCACTGTTCTTTGAGCAGCAACCCCACAAGTGGCAGATCCGGAGAGACCCCTTCCTTCCTCCTCTGGAAGGGGTGGTGTGTGACTGTACCACAGTGATCTGCTAAGTTTGGAGACTTGAAACAGGGCCCTGCACCAGAGATAGAAATGCTCAGTCACAGGCCCGGTGACCCAGAGTGCAGCTGGAGATCAGGGAGACGGGAGGGATTGACTGTTTAACTCTGAGGGCACACTGAGGAGTGGGGCCCCAAGCTCTCAGATCCTGCGGCACCAGAGATTGGGAGGCCACCACTTCCATTCCTGTCCTTCAGAGCTCTATGGAAAGCGTTCAGGGAACAAAAGCTTACTAGAGAGAACCTGAGCAGATTACTTAGCCTGGCCCTTGGCAAGGGCGGTACAATTCTGCCTCGGGCAAAGACATTTGAGAATCACTGCAACAGGCCCCTCCTCTAGAAATCAGAAACAACACTGAGCCAAGACCAAGATCATCAATCAAGGAGAACTGCAGAAATCCAGAGCAAAGGAAAAGCAACACATAGAATTCATGGCTTTTTCCCCCATGATCTATTAGTCTTACAGAGTTAAATTCTTTTAATTTTATTTTTTTCTTATTCTCTTTTTTAAACTTTCCTATTTCCTATCTTATCAATACCTTTTTCTAAAAAAATCTTTTAAAATTTTCATTGTTATAGTCATATTTTATCGTTTCATTATATTTAACCTTATTTTTTGTATACATTTTTTTTTCTTTAAAATTTTGGGAGATAATTTCTTCTAATAGATCAAAATATACCCTAAATCTAGCTCCAGACTAATGACATTCTCTCCTCTTTTTTTTTCTTTTTCCAACCAACTTATCAATTCCTATTTTTAAATCTTTTTAAATTTTCATCTTTACAAACATATTCCATTGCCTCATCATGTTTACTCTTATTTTTGCATATATATAAATTTTTCTTCCTTGAAAATTTTGGGACATAGTTTCTCCTACGAGACCAGAATACACCCAAAATCAAGTGGGGTGACTCTGTTCTACTCACCAGTCTAATATATATATATATACTTATATATATATACACACAAATATATATATATATATATATATATATATATATATATATTTATTATTTATTTCCTTCCCATTTTTCTCCCCCCCTAGTTTTGGGTCTTTTCTGATTTGGTTAGCATATATTTTTCTAGGGTCTTTGCCACCCTTTTAGTATTTTACTCTCTCATTCATATGTTCTTATCCGGATAAAACAACAGGGCAGAAAAACTCACCACAAAAAAATAATAATAATAATAATAAAATAAGAGGCAGTACTAATGGCTAGGGACCTTATCAGTATGGACATTGGAATGTGTCAGAACTAGAGGTCAGAATGAGGATTATCAAGCTGCTAGCTGGGCTTGAAAAAAGCGTGGAAGGTATTAGAGAATCCCTGTCTGGAGAAATAAAAATCCCTTTCTGGAGAAATAAAAGAACTAAAATCTAACCAAGTTGAAAATGAAAAAGGCACTAATGAGGTTCAATAAAAAATGGAGGTTCTTCCTGCTAGGGTAAATGAGTTATAAGAGAGAATTAGTGATTTAGAAGACCAAATGACAGAGAATAAAGGAGCCGAGCAAAAGAGAGACAACTACTGGAGCACAAGGGGAGAATTTGAGAGATAAATGATAACATAAGATGAAACAATATTAGAATAATTGGGATCCCAGATGAAGAAGAAAGAGAGAGAGGGGCAGAAGGTATTTTGGAGCAAATTATAATAGAAAATTTCCCTAATATGGCAAAGGGAACAAGCATCAAAAACCAGGAGGCACAGAGAACACCCCACAAAATCAATAAAAATAGATACACACCCTATGATCTAAGAGTTAAACTTACAAGTGTTAGTGACAAAAAGAAAATCCTGAAAGCAGCTTGGGACAAGAAGTCTATAACATACAATGGTCGAAATATTAGATTGACAGCAGACTTATTCACAGAGACCTGGCAGGCGAGAAAGGACTGGCATGATATATTCAGAGCACTAAATGAGAAAAATATGCAGCCAAGAATACTATATCCAGCTAAGCTGGAAATAGTAGGAGAGATAAAATAGAAAGGAGAGATAAAAAGCTTCCAGGACAAACAAAGTTAAAAGAATTTGCAAACACCAAACCAGCCCTATAGGAAATATTGAAAGGGGTCCCTAAGCAAAGAGAGAGCCTAAAAGTAATATAGATCAGAAAGAAACAGAGACAATATACAGTAATGGTCACCTTACAGGCAATACAATGGACTAAATTCATATCTTTCAACAGTTAACCTGAATGTAAATGGGCTAAATGCCCCTATCACAAGACATAGGGTATCAGAACGGATAAAAAACCAAGATCCATTGATATGCTGTCTATAAGAAACTCATTATAGACCCAAAGACACCTCCAGATTTAAAGTGAGGGTGTGGAAAACAATATACCATGCTAATGGACATCAAAGAAAGCTGGGGAAGTAATCCTTATAGCAGATAAATTAGATTTTAAGCCAAAGACTATAATAAGAGGTGAAGAAGGAAACTATTTCATACTAAAAGGGTCTGTCCAACAAGAAGATCTAATAATTTTAAAGATCTATGCCCCTAAGACAGGAGGAGCAAATAATATAAACCAATTCATCAACTGGTCAAATCAAAGTAACAAATCGATAACAATACAATAATAGTAGGTGACTTTAACAACCCGCTCATTGAAATGGACATCTAAGCAAAAAATCAACAAGGAAATAAAGGCTTTAAATGACACACTGGACCACACGAACATCACAGATATATTTAGAACATACTACCCCAAAGCAACAGAATACACATTCTTCTCTAGTGCACATAGAACATTGTCCAGAATGGATCACATCCTGGGTCACAAACCAGGTCTCAACAGATACCGAAACACTGGGATTATTCCCTGCATATTTTCAGACCACAATGCTTTGAAACTGGAACTTAACCACAAGAGGAAAAGTTGAAAAGGACTCAAATACATGGAGGCTAAAGAGCAGCCTACTAAAGAATGAATGGGTCAACCAGAAAATTAAAGAAGAACTGAAAAAATGCATGAACAAATGAAAATAAAAACACAACTATTCAAAATCTGTGGAACACAGCAAAGGCGACTGGAGAGGAAAATATATAGTGATACAAGCCTTTCTCAAGCAACAAGAAAGGTCTCAAGTGCACAACCTAACCCTAAACCTAAAGGAGCTGAAGAAAGAACAGCAAAGAAAACCTAAACCCAGCCGGAGAAGACAAATAATAAAGATCAGAGCAGAAATCAATGAAATAGAAACCAAAGAACAGTAGAACAAATCAACAAAACTAGGAGCTGGTTCTTTGAAAGAATTAAGATTGATAAACCCCTGGCCAGACCTATCAAAAAAAAAAGAGAAAGGACCCAAATTAACAAAATCATGAATGAAAGAGGAGAGATCACAACCAACACCGAAGAAATACAAACAACTTAAGAACATATGACAAGCAACTAGACACCACCAAATTTGACAATCTGGTAGAAATGGATGCATCCCTAGAGACATATAAACTACCAAAACTGAATCAGAAAGATATAGAAAACCTGTACAGACCCATAACCAGTAAGGAGACTGAGGCAGTCACCCAAAATCTCCCAGCAAACATGAGCCCAGGGCCAGATGGCTTCCCAGGGGAATTTTAACAAACACTGAAAGAAGAATTAATACCTATTCTCCTGAAACTGTTCCAAAAAATAGAAATGGAAGGAAAACGTCCAGCATTACCTCGACTCCCAAACCAGAGAAAGACCCCATCAAAAAGGGGAATTACAGATCAATGCAAAAATTCTCACCAAAATGCTAGCTGAAAGGATCCAACAGTAAATTAAAAGGATTATTCACCATGACCAAGTGGGATTTATTCCTGGGCTGCAAGGTTGGTTCGACATCTGCAAATCAATCAATCAAGGTAAAACAATACATTAATACATGAAAGAACAAGAACCATATGACACGCTCAATAGATGCTGAAAAAGCATTTGACAAAGTACAGCATCCTTTCTTGATCAAAACTCTTCAAAGTGTAGGGACAGAGGGTACATACTTCAATATCATCAAAGCCATCAATGAAAAACCCACAGTAACTATCATTCTCAATGGGGAAAAACTGAGAGCTTTTCCCTAAGGTCAGGAACACAGCAGGGATGTCCACTGTCACCATTGCTATTCAACATAGTACTAGAAGTCCTAGCCTCAACAATGAGACAACAAAAAGAAATTAAAGGCATCCGAATCAGCAAAGAAAAATCAAACTCTCACTCTTTGCAGATGATAGGATAGTTTATGTGGAAAACCCAAAAGACTCCACTCCAAAACTGCCAGAACTCATACAAGAACTCAGTAAAGTGTCAGGATATAAAATCAATGCACAGAAATCAGCTGCATTTCTATACACCAACAGCAAGACAGAAGAAAGAGAAATTAAGGAATCGATCCTATTTACAGTTGCACCCCAAACCATAAGATACCTAGGAATAAACCTACCCAAAGAGGCAAAGAATCTGTACTCAGAAAACTATAAAGTACTCATGAAAGAAATTGAGGAAGACACAAAGAAATGTAAAAATCTTCCATGCTCATGGATTGGAAGAACAAATATTGTGAAAATGTCTATGCTACCTGAAGCAATCTACACGTTTAATGCAATCCCTAGCAAAATCCCATCAATTTTTTTCAAAGAAATGGAACAAGTAATCCTAAAATTTATACAGAACCAGAAAAGACCCCAAATAGCCAGAGGAATGTTGACAAAAGAAAACCAAAGTAGAGGCGTCACAATTCCAGACTTTAAGCTATACTATAAAGCTGTAATCATCAAGACAGTATGGTACTGGCTCAAAAACAGACACATAGATCAATGGAACAGAATAGAGAGCCCAGAAACAGACCCTCAACTCTATGGTCAACTAATCTTCCACAAAGCAGGAAAGAATGTCCAATGGAAAAAAGACAGCCTCTGCAATAAATGGTGTTGGGAAAATTGGACAGCCACATGCACAAAAATGACCTGGACCACTTTCTTACACCACACACAAAACTAGACTCAAAATGGATGAAGGACCGTAATGTGAGACAGGAATCCACCAAAAACTTTGAGAGGGACACAGGCAGCAAACTCTTCGACCTCAGCTGCAGCAACTTCTTCCTAAAAACACTGCCAAAGGCAAGGGAAGCAAGGGCAAAAAAGAACTACTGGGACTTCATCAAGATCAAAAGCTTTTGCACAGCAAAGGATATAGTCAACAAAACCAAAAGACAACTGACAGAATGGAAGAAGATATTTGCAAATGACATATCAGATAAAGGGCTAGTGTCCAAAATCCATAAAGAACTTATCAAACTCAACACTCAAAGAACAAATAATCCAATCAAGAAATGGGCAGAGGATGGGGGCGCCTGAGTGGCTCAGTGGGTTAAAGAAATGGGCAGAGGACATGAACAGACATTTCTGCAAAGAAGACATCCAGATGGCCAACAGACACATGAAAAAGTGCTCCACATCACTCGGCATCAGGGAAATACAAATCAAAACCACAATGAGATATCCCCTCACACCAGTAAGAATGGCTAAAATCAGTAAGTCAGGAAATGACAGATGCTGGTGAGGATGTGGAGAAAGGGGAACCTCCTACACTGTTGGTGGGAATGCAAGCTGGTGCAGCCACTCTGGAAAACAGCATGGAGGTTCCTCAAAATGTTGAAAATAGAACTGCCCTATGACCCAGCAATTGCACTACTGGGTATTTACCCTAAAGATACAAACGTAGTGATCCAAAGGGGCACGTGCACCCGAATGTTTATAGCAGCAATGTGCACAATAGCCAAACTATGGAAAGAACCTAGATGTCCATCAACAGATGAATGGATCAAGAAGATGTGGTATATATACACAGTGGAATACTATGCAGTCATCAAAAGAAATGAAATCTTGCCATTTGCAATGACGTGGATGGAACTAGAGCGTATCATGCTTAGCGAAATAAGTCAAGCAGAGAAAGACAACTATCATATGATCTCCCTGATATGAGGAAGTGGTGGTGCAACATGGGGGCTTAAGTGGGTAGAAGAAGAATCAATGAAACAAGATGGAATTGGGAGGGAGACAAACCATAAGTGACTCTTAATCTCATAGAACAAACTGAGGGTTGCTGGGGGGAGGGGGGTTGGGAGAAGGGGGTGGGATTATGGACATTGGGGAGGGTATGTCCTTTGGTGAGTGCTGTGAAGAGTATAAACCTGGTGATTCACAGACCTGTACCCCTGGGGATAAAAATATATGTTTATAAAAAATAAAAAATTTAAAAAAAAAAAAGCTGATGCAACACTTGGCATAAAATATGAAGACCAAAGCACTCTAATAAAATTTCAGAAAGGTCCTATTCTATACTATAAATGAAATTCAGAAAACTAATGGACACTGTGAAATAAGGCTTCAGAGTAAAAAGACACAGACTGAAATAATAAACATGACTGAGAGGTATAAATGAAAACAGCTAAATAAGGAATGTAAACAAAGACACAGAAAACCCAATTACAAAGTTAAAAGTCGCATTATAAACAGCAAGAAAAAAATATGAAGACCAAAAGAAATATAATAAATTACATGGATGGGGGTACAAATTTGAGAATTTTTGCTAACATGCAAAGGATCAAGAGAAAAACTTTAGAAAGGTAAAAAATGAAGAAAAAAAATTTTTAGAAGATCAAGAGGTGCAGAATAACAAACAAAAAGAAAATTTATTTTCCTTTGGAAAAATATGTGTAAAAAGTCCATCATGAGAGCCCAAAATGTATAAAAGAATGACTAGATAGTAATATTAAAAAGTAGTAGAGCGGAGAAATTTTCTTATTATATGGTTATTCGTCCATCAGATAAGTATTTCAGGAAAAGGAAAGTTAGTTTCCATTTCACATAAATATATTCTTAATGAGATATAAAGAAAAGAAAAAGGTTTTGTAATCCTAGATGGAAAAGGTCTTTTAAAGCATAATTCATCTAGGAAAAGGACTGATTTCATAAAAGACTAGATGTTATAAAAATTTAAAACATTCGTAAAACAAAGCAAAATACCACAAATAAAGTTCAAGATAAATGAAAAAATGCAACAAAATACTGGTGATATAGTCTCCACATCCTAAAAATTATTACCATCAGAAGATGAATGTACCAATACAAAAATAGGCTAAGAACACAAAATCAGGCAATTCAGGAGAGAAGAAATATAAATCAGTAAGAAACATAGGGAGAATGTCCAACTTCACTCAGAACTACAGAAATGCAAAGTTAAATAAAAAAGAGATACATTGAAAATACACTTGTAATTTATATGCAAAAAAAAAAAGTAATAAAGTGTATGGCAAGGTTGTGAGGTACAGGGCACTCTACAAACTGCTGACAGCAAATCTGTGCAATCAGTTAAGGGCCTTGAAAACATGTACATACCTTGGGCCAGCAATTCAACATCTTAAAACAAACCCTAGGGAAATCATTCAATATGAATATATAACTTAAAAATAACAACAGCCAACATTTATTTACTAACATGTAGAGGCTTTTGGACTCAGCAACCCACATGCATCTTTCGTTTAGTTCTCACATTATTACGGAAGTAGGAGTTATTATTACAGATGATGAGACAGAAGACTAGACAGGTTTAAATAATTTGTGTAAAGTCAAATGGATAAGCAGTGGAACTGCAACTTGTCTAACTCCAAAACGCATGCTTTTAAGCTCTGCATCCCCTATGGGGACGTTTGCCTGAGTGCCTTCTAGAATGATGAGAAATTGCAATCAGTTTATGTAATCAAGAATAAGGGATTAATTAAAAAGTTCTATCTACACAATACATAGCCAAAAAAAAAAAAAAATCACACTCTAGAAGAACTTGAATGAAATCAGAAAATAAACTGTCGTGTTACATGATAAAAAAAAAAACCCTATTAACAAGCAATATATATGCACGGTGTGATTCCACCTTTATAAACATTTTATATTACAGAATATATTTTAATGGTATGATAAAATGGTCAATAAAGAATAAAGGTTATCTATGGTCTGCAAGACTTTCGTTTTCTTCTTTCTACCTTCTTTCTCCAAATTTGCCTTTGATCAGAAAAAAAGTTATCTAAAAATAAATACAGAGATGTACAGGAAGAGAAAACAGACATACTGAACAAATCAGCATATAGATGATTTTTATTAAAAAATGAGCTAAAATTTAGAAAAATTTATCTTACCATTCAGGGGACAGAAAAAACAATAATACACACATGGAAGAGACTATTTCCAGGAATCTGCAAGTGTTCCTGAAAACTTTTCACTCTTCACAGATTAAGAACCCCCACTCTTAGGAGGAAGGGGATTTAGGGTAGCTCTGGGTAGGACACTAGCACCAGGCTACACAACATGTACTAAAACATATTCTAGCAAGGTTCCTTAAGGAATTCTAATCAATAGAAGGAAAAAGTTCTCAAAGTACTGGCTCTTTTTTTTTTTTTTTAAAGATTTTCTTTCTTTTCCTTCCTTTCTTCCTTTCTTCTTTCCTCCCAAAGAAAGAAATAAAGAAAGGGAAAGAAAGAGAGTGCTTGTACACTCAAGCAAGCAGAGGGGCAGTCAGAAGGAGAGGGAGAAGCAGGCTCCCCACTGAGTAGGGAGACCAACTGGGGCCTCAGGACTTGATCCCAGGACCCTGGGATCACGACCTGAGCCAGAGGCAGACACTTAACCAAAAAGCCACCCGGGCACCCCTCAAAGCACTGGCTCTTAAGATTCCTCTTCCAATCTCAAGTCCTCTAATGTACTAAAAACATACAAAGTAAAGTCAAAGTAATCAAAGGAAGTCTCTGGTTTTACTTAATTCTAATCCATACTTTCAATAATAAAAACTCATATTTTTACTTGTGAGAGGCTCTGAAAAATAGTTCATATCCTACACATTGCCTAGCACCTGAAAGGGCATCCAATCAATACAGAATAAAGAAATAGTGAAAGAATGATTCACACGCAGCCCAGCCACCTCAGCGAGAGGTTTTGCAGTGTAGGAGCCTTATTTGTTTTACACTCTAGGCTAACCCAGCCTAGTACCAATACCAGGAATTGAAGAAGAGGGCAGCATGTTCACACAAGGGAAGAGAGACAGGGCTCTGCCTCCAGGTCTGGAGTCTTCCTGGTCTAAGAGGCGATTCCTCACTTCCAAGATCCAAACAGGTTACCTTAACTGGTCATGAGAATCACGATACATTCTCCACTTTTGATGAATCTTGCACTGTGGTCATCTCTCAGCTCTGGTTGAGCTTCAGTTTGGATGCTAGTCTATCTGTAACGCTCTCCTGGCAGAGGCAGCTGGCCTTGTGACTTTCAGCTGCTGGCTATTAGTTTTTCATGACATTTCACAGATATTCATGATTATTTTGTCTGTCCCCAGGAAAACTGAGGAAGAGAACAGGACAAATATTTTGTTTGAGAGCCACTAAGAGAAGTGATTAAAACAAGATCCTTTGACACCACACTTTGCTTAGCATAAACTGGTTCTTTTTTCCAGTAAACCCATCCAAAATGTCATATTTCTTTTCACTAGTATCACCTTACATAATAATCTGTCATCTTCGAAATCTCTCTACCCAATATCCAGTTGGTTACAACGTCCTGTTGATTCTCTCCAATCATTTTGAACCTTTTTGCCTAACTTCAGAGCATCTACTTGGTCCAGCCCTGGTTAGCTACACACTGCTTAATTATTGCAACTGTCTTCCTCCTTCATGTCTCTCCACATCAAATACATGTTCTCCATTGCTGCCAGTGCTACCCTTCTAAGACTAGTCAGATCTTGTTAAACCTGTGTTGAACATACTGTTTTTCCCCTTTTAATCTCCCAGCAGCCATTATTTCAGGAAAGCTCTCCTCCAATAACCTTTTACTAATTCTGCTCAGTCCACAGGTTTCTATGGACTAACCCCCTCCCTATTCCACTCACCACACTTCCCTAACATCATCGGAGATATGTCCAGAATCCAGGCCATCCAGATCCACCTGCTGTAGGTCAGGGGGCTGCCCTGAGATTTAGAAATAAATCATGTGAACGGCCCCATGCTGACCAAAGTCCCCCATGAACTGTCAAGAAAGATACTCTCTACTGAGTGACATTAAGATTCACAAACTGTTGAGGCTGAACAATGTGGGACAGTCCCACAAAGGAAACAGCTGATATCAAGACAAGCAGAGATCACAGATAATGAGAAGCCAGAAGAAAGGAGTGGGAAAGGCTCCAACAAAGGTTCCTCTGTCATTGGAGCCACCACATCCTGCTATGCTTCTGCCATCTTGGACAGAGCAGTTGTGTGAGGAAATGAATGCATTTTATTTGTCCTTTAAAATATTTTTTTAAGATTTTATTTATTTATTTGAGAGAGAATGAGTGAGAGAGAGCATGAGAGAGGAGAAGGTCAGAGGGAGAAACAGACTCCCCAAGGAGCTGGGAGCCCGATGCAGGACTCGATCCTGGAAGTCCGGGATCATGACCTGAGCCAAAGGCAGTCGCTCAACCAACTGAGGCACCTAGGCGCCCCCTTTAAATTGTTTTGAATTGTCTTCTTGACACTGTGTGTGCAAAAGAGCCCTCATACATATAGCGTCACTACTTAGAAACTTTTTGGGAGGTAGGGATGGGCAGAGGGAGAGGGATAGAGAGACTCTTAAGTAGGTTCCACACTGGGCATGACAGGGCTCAGTCTCACATCCCTGAAATCATGGTCTGAGCTGAAATCAAGAATCAGAAGCTTAACCAACTGAGCCACTCAGGTGCCCCACTACAAACCCTTAATAGTGTCTTCTTCTTTTTCTGTAGGAAGTAAAACTCTCACAAACTTCTTAGCACAAAATTCAAGTTCTTTGACAAAAGGGACCATCTTACCATTTCAGTTTTAACTCTCCTGATCCAGCCTCAAGCACGTTCAAATATTAAAATAATATTAATAATAAATTAGTACCTTCCACTATAGCCATCACTGATTCTACCTTCTGCCCGTCATTATTATTATTGCTCATTTCGTGAATCTGAATTATACTCCTATTCTCTCCTTCACTACTCAATCTTCCAGATACAGCTTGTACTAGGTGCCAGAGTCTTATTTTACATCACGATTCTCATGCATGCATATCTCCCCCTACCAGACTCTTTGCACACAAGGATTGAATCTTTTTAAAGTTTATACTCTAGCACCTGGCAGTCTGCTATGGCAAGGACATACTCCAAACATTTGCAACTCTGATCAGAAATGAAAGACTGAGGAGCACCTGGGTGGCTCAGTTGGTTGAGTGGCTGCCTTCGGCTCAGGTCATGATTCTGGGGTCCTGGGATCGAGCCTCGCTTTGGGCTCCCTGCTCAGCAGAGAGCCTGCTTCTTTCTCTCCCTCTGCCTGCCACTCTGCTCACTTGTGCTTTCTATCTCTCTGTCAAATAAATAAATAAAATCTTAAAAAAAAAAAGAAAAAGAAATGAAATGAAAGACCGAGGGTTGATACCTGTTAAAATCTTAATTCTTCTATACATTACAACTTCTTAAAAATTCACCATGTCACTGTACAACCCAGCAATCAAACTTATGGGCAATTTATCCTGGAAAATCGAATTTATGTTCACACTTAAAGCCTGTACAGAACGATTTATAGCAGCTTTATTCCTAATTTACCCACATTGGAAACAACCCAGATGTCCCTCAACAGGTGAATGGTTAAGCTATGTAATACTACTCAGCAATAAAAAAAGAACAAAGTATTGATACAACAACTTGAAAATATCTCAAGGGAATTATACTGAATGAAAAAAAAAAGCCAACCCAAAAAAGATTACATATGATATGATTCCACTGAGATAATCTTGAAGTGACAAAATCAGAGAAATACACAAGAGATGAGGAATCTGCAGGGGCAGGGAAGGAGATGAGAGACTAAGCAGATGGACCCTCGTGGTGATGACACTGTCCTGAATCTTGACTGTATTCATATCCTGGCTATGACCTCTTACTACAGTGTAGCAAGATGTTACTACTGAAGGACTGTAAAGGCACATATAACTATGTTTTATTTCTTATAACTGCATACAGACATAAAATTATCTCAAAATAAAAAGTTTAATTTATTAAGAATCTAACCACACTGCAAATTTGAACCATCAAGAAGATTCTCAGTGCAAGAGTACCTCACAAATAATCATACTTTCAAACAAAATATGTCACTGTGACTAGCAATAGAAAAGGGTTTGCAAACAAGAAGTAAGGAGCTCTCTAGAAAAAGAAACAGAGAAGAGTCATACTGGACAATATGAGAGAGGAGATTTCTTTACCTGTGAAAACTATTTTCGGAAACTGGATGGCAAAACAAACAACAACAACAACAAACACCCCGACAAATATAACAAAGAGAGAAGGGGGTTGGGGTAGATTGGAAGGGGAGGTGAATCATGAGAGACTATGGACTCTGAAAAATAGGGGTTTGAAGTGGGGGGGGTGGGAGGTCGGGGTACCATGTAGTGGGTATTATAGAGGGCACGGATTGCATGTGTGGTGAAAAAATAATGATACTGTTATGCTGAAAATAAATAAATTAAAAAAAAAAAAAAAGAAGTATCCCTGCCCAGACATTGAGCAAGGACCCTAAGTGATAGTCCGTCTCTACAAGTGCACGGCTAGGCTTCCATGGGGATGAGTAACAGCCACTGATATGTGAAATCTGATCTGTTTGCCATTTAAATCCATGTGACTCACTGAAGCTGACTGCATTCTCATCTAAAAATATAGGAAATCTGCAGCCTAAGCAAATTGGCTCATTGACTCATGGGGTTTTGATTCAAACACCACACATTTGGAGATAGTGCTTTTATATTTATGTCAGCTAGCTGTAGGGGAGGTTCTGTTCCTCAAACAACAGTGTCTAGGTAGAAATCTAGATGCAAAGAGGATCACAAGAATTATCTGCTTATATACATGTAATCAGGCAGTCGCATGACACCTTTTTGGTAACAGGGAACATGGCGTCTGAAGTGCTCTGCAAACTAGAAGGATGCCCCTTCCTTGGGCATCGGGTGTGCCCCACCAAATGCCTGTCTCCAAAGAGGGCCATGGAGTCATAAGCTATTAACGACAGAGTAGGGTGTGGTGGTCACATGAGTGACTGAGCGCCACTTGGGCTGGCAACGGCTGAGTCTACAAACAGAGGGTGTGGTGCCTTGGCCCTGCCATTTTTGTTTTGTTTTGTTTTGTCCAGTCCCACTAAGTATCTCTTCCAGTAATGCCTACAGCCATAAAAACTGGTGAGTGGGACAGCTGATTTCTGGGCGTTCCCGTTTGGACACCCAATTCCTTCCCAAGAGGCTGCTCATACTCACAGAACTAGTGACTTTTCAGAGCGACCCCCTGGACCCCATTGGGACCTGCCTGGCACAGTCACTGCTGCACTCACCCATCAGGACACTGAGTAGCTTCTGCACTCTGGAATTGACCCCCACGATTCGGTAGAGCCCTTGCTCATTGATCCCTGAGAAGAGAAACAGTGATGATTTAATTAGAGGCATGTCAGAACACAAGTCAAGCCAACCCAGCCAGATGAACTTTTTTCATTTTCTCCGTCCTTCTAAAACCCACTCTAATTAAAGTCCCCTGTCACTCAGCTCTGCTCTTAGCAAAGGAGTGGGATTTGGTGCAGCTGTCTAAGATTTCACGGGTGTGCTGCACACTTCAGCCCTTGTATTAGTTCAGTTCAGTCAACAGCGAGGAAAGAAACCTTCCTCTTCTCTTGCCAAATGCAGCCTCTGAAGAGATTTAAAAGATGCCAAACATATACTTCTAAATAAGTTACATTAAACCAATTTTTTAATTTAAAAAGCCAAAACTGACATGATATAAATATAGGAAAGAATAAATGCTTTACAATCTATTTGCAAATACAGAATAAAAATATAGAGGTGTGAGAGGATTCTTCATTTTGGACAATGTTCACCAAGACTTAGAAATGAGAAAATCCATTTATTTGCCATGTAAACATTCTTTATGAAGAAAAATGAAAACTACCTTCATTCAACCCAAGTAAATGTGCAGCTGAAATAGAAGAGAATTACCTCCAAACACCCAAAAAAACAAAAACTAAGCCACCTCAGAGGTTTTTTTCATTTAAGTTAAGCAAGGATTGTTTAATCTTTAAGCAAGGATTAGATCACCCTATACCATTTACAAAAAGGGACCTTTTAGACCAAGTGATTGGAAATGATTTTTCTGTTTAGTACTAGGCCCACCAAACCTGATACCTCTCAACTAAGTGATCTCCTGCTTCCCATCTTATTACCCTGATGTCCATTTTCCAACCAGCAACCAAAATGAGCTTCTTTAAGTATGTATCAGCTCAAATCCTCTCTTTACTCAAAACCTTCCAATGGCTTCCTGTTGCATTTAGACCACAATCAAAATTTACTGTGGCCCACAAGGCCCTGAAGGATTAAGCATTGGCCCACGTCTGCATCATCAACCACTTTCACTCTGCTCTAGCTACACTGGCCTTCTTATTTCTCCAACACACCATGCTTGTGCTCCCAAATCACAGCCTCTGCACAGCTGTTTCCTTCCCCTAGAACATGCCTCTCCCAGATCTTTTTATCATTCAGGTCTCAACTGAAATGCAATCTCTTCAACCTAGGGCATCCCATGATCAACCCTACTGGTGGGTCCCCTACCCTCTTTTCTTTGTAGTAAGTAATAATATGTGAAATTCTCTTTCTTTTTTAGTTTCTTCTTTGTTGTTCTCCCTACAACTATGGAATAACCTCTATGTACAGTGATTCTGTCTTCTTTACCAGTATAGCTCCCATACCTAGATCAGCACGCAATAATGACATAATGCATAAAACAGAGTTATACTCCAGGGCCACTACTTTGCGAACAAAACAAAATTTCCTGGAAGAAATTTGGGAAAAGCCTGATTCTACAATGTCTCCACAGGCCTATGTAGAATTAAGGAATAAAAAGAAGTGGTCTAGAATGATAGGATTTTATAGCTAAAAAGGATCTGTAAAAGCATGTGCATCAGCCTCCATGGCTTGGGGACTAGGACACTGTGGTCTAAAACTAAGGGATGGGCCCCAAGCTGTTCAATAGCAGAACCATTATTCAGTAATGTTGTGGCTTAACGGGCCTGTCCTTTCTGAAGTGTCTCTACTTCTTCCGTCTTTGACCTTTCCTGGACTGGATACAATCCTGTCTCCTGCTGGATGATGATTGATTAGCAAACCCTAGAAAATATGGGAGGTCTGTTCACCTCTGGTCACCACAAATAATGGATATGCATACATGCATTCCAGTAGGAAAATAACCACTTCCTTCAAGTATTTATGCTAAAACGGCATTTAACTCACATTGCCCTCTTTTCCTTTTTGTGTCAAATGAAAACTTTCCCCCAAGTTAAAACCTATCATTTTCATCTTCCTTTTAGAGCAGGAAGGGACAAAGAGGCAGAGGCTAGGACACCAAACTGCTGGTGACCTTGTTCTTCCTCTACTACTTACTATGTATATTTTCTGGCTTTTTATCATAAAAAGCTGTCCTCCTGAGCCACTGGTCTGCATTTATCACAGACTCTGTGAAGGGTTTTAAATAATTACATTTCCCTATTGGTTTGGCCACTGAGAACAGAGACAAACAGGTGGCCCACCTCGGGCAAGTGGATGAATTTCACAATGGAGGGGAGAAGATTTTTGTTTTGAACTTACTTTTGGCTGCATTTTTAGTATGCCTCTACTTTTGTTGACCCTGTATCTCTTACTCCTCATTCTTTCCTCTTAGAATGAACAGAAAATTTAAAAACCTGTTGAAAAGCTATCTTAGTAACAGACAGCTTAAAAATTTAGAAACTGCAGTTAAGGCAGGTAGATAAATCAAAGGAAGACAGAAAGAAAAGCTGAGCGCCTCACTGACAACATGAGGATACCGGTGCATATTTGGATCTCCCAGAATGGGTTCATAATGTGCAGGCTGTTTCATAACTTTCATTTTTCACTTAATATGTAATAATGAAAACTCTGCATATCAATAAATGTATTTTCCTATAGTTTTAGTGATTCATAGCTTTTTACTGCATGGATGTACCACTGGTGATTCAACTAATTTTTAAAACATTTGACCAGTTTCTACTTTTCACTTTAACACCATTGTGTAAACAGCTTTGTGGCTCAGCCTGACTGTGTCCTTATTTCCTCCAGATCAATTCCCAGAAATCTCACCTATTCCTACTTTATATTCTCTGGCTGTTATTCACTTCTTTTTGAAAGCTGCCTTAACTCTTTATTTAAGGAAGGTATAACAGAAATAAGCAAACATTTAAAAAATCTTAGCACATATTAAAATAACTACTTTGGAAAGAACACTTTCTGACTGGGTAAGAAGAGTGGCTTATACAGTTAAGATTTTTTTCATCCCTCTCTATTCAATGCTCTATAGGCCTTATAAAGATATTTATGTTTCTTAACTAATAGAGTTATGGATCTTGCTTTAAAAGATAAAACTTCTTTCAATCAAGTGAAAAAGACTAGCAGGTTGAGAGGCTGTGGAATACTAAGACTCACATCTTTAAAAATGGTTCAAACTAAATCCACAGCAAAGAGAGTAACAGCTTTTCTCAGGCGTCCCAAAGAACAGAGCACTCAAAGTTCCCAACTGCCGTAACTGAGAAATCTCCTTTAGGGCAACATCTGAGGAGGGAATGGAGACCACTGGGATGATTCAGCTTCCCTGGTTCTCAAAGTCCTGCTCCTACAGACCCAGGCAGGGCCTGGCTACAGCATTGCTGCAGGAAACCAGGGGCTTGACCCCTTCTGCCCACCTGGATAGTAACCAGGGACTGGCTTTTCAAAGCGTGGTTCTTACCCTGCCATCCACAGACCCCAGGAGTCCATTAGAGAATTCAGAGTGTCAATGAACTTAGGCAGGAAAACAATTATACCTTCACTTTTGTGACCCTGTCGCTGAAATTAAACATTTCCTTCCATTATGATATATGCAATAAATCACAGTGTTATCAATACCTGTGACTTGTTCAGAAATCAGTTGTTTTCATAACACATTGAGACTTTTATAGACATCTTGAAATATCAAGACAGTTAACCCTTGATCATCACAGATTTGAAATACACAAGTCTACTTACACAAGATTTTTTTTCCTTGGTCTACTTACACAGGTCTACTTACACAAGGATTTTTTTCAATAAACAGAGTACAGTACTATAAATGTGCTTTATGATCCTTTACCATTTTCTTTTCTCTAGCTTACTTTATTGTAGTATTACATGTAACATATAAAAACGTGTATTAATTGATTGTTTATGTTATTTGTTAGGCTTCTGGTCAACAGAAAGCTGTTAGTAGTTGTTCGCAGGGGAGTCAAAAAATTATATGCAGATTTTCAACTGCACAGGAGGATAGGGGGTTAGAACCTCAAACTCTCACATTATTCAAGGGTCAACTGCATTTCCAAGTTACGCCAGTTATCAGGCCCATATCTATTTCTTATCATTTAAAGTGATAATAAAGAAATACATGTAGTATTATATCACAACTGAATTCCAGTAATTAGACTCCTTATTATCCTATGTATTTGACATGTATGCCTTTAAAACATTCTACCAATCAGCCAAAGAGGTTGATGACACCAAATCAGCTGAGAGTGCCTGCTTCAGAGCAACACAACTGATGGAAACACACCAACAATGGCACTTGGGGAGTTAATGAGTCACTTAAAATCGGGAAACAGGTAGCAGGTCTGACGCCTCACCAGATGCATGACCTTCACTGAGAACAATGCCATCTGTTGAATGACTTACCTCTGGTTTCCACAGCGTGGATGCATTTCCTGATTATGCTGAAGCCAATGCTGTCCAACTGTGCAGCTGAAAGAGGAAGAGAAGGGCAGTCAAGTTGCTTGCCATGCACACCAACCTCAGACAAGGTCTGACAGACCCAGGATCAATCAGTCCCATGGTATGGCCACAGATAAAAATGATTTTTAGGGGCGCCTGGGTGGCTCAGTGGGTTAAGCCACTGCCTTTGGCTCGGGTCATGATCTCAGGGTCCTGGGATCGAGCCCCGCACTGGGCTCTCTGCTCAGCCGGGAGCTTGCTTCCTCCTCTCTCTCTGCCTGCCTCTCCGCCTGCTTGTGATCTCTCTCTGTCAAGTAAATAAATAAAATCTTTAAAAAAAAAAAAGATTTTTTAAAAAATCAGCTGGCATTCACTGAGAGACTACCATATGCCAGGTAGTCTAACTGCTTTGTTTATATTACCTCATTTATTTCTCATGGTTACTCTGCTAGGTTATCCTCTATGTATAGCTGAAGACACTATAGCACAGGGTGATGTGAACTTTACCAAAAGAATAAGTAGGCATCCTTTAAATCACTTGTCCTGTTATTGTCAGGAATGGCAGGACTAACTCCTTCTTGGTCTCCTTCAAAGAGCATAAACTAAGTGGCACAATAAATGTTAGGTAAATGTTTTACTTAGATTATCTCAGTTAATCCTCACAAATCCTCTAGGCTGGATACTATCATTAGCTCCATATTACAGATAAAACAACTGAGATTTGGCAAAGCTAAACGTCTTGGCCAAAGCTGCAGAGCTAATAGGTGGGAGACTCACTCCTGAGCCTGTGAAGACCTAACTGCCCTAAATATGACCCTGAATTAAAGACAGAAGTCAATCCTGCTCAGGTGATTAGAAAAGAAGGAGAAAATGGTAAAAAGAAAGGTGACCTAGAGGAAAAGAAAAGCAGCCCAGAACACAGAAGTTATCTGATGAATAAGGATAAGGCAAAAGAGCCAGCCTGTGAGTTATCAGTCAGCAAGTAGTTAGAGTTCTCCAACGGCTACAAACCCCACTAATGTGGCCCAGAAAATTAATGATCACATAGCAGCAACATTTTCCACAGCACAGAACCAATTTCTAACCTGGCAGTGAGACTGGCAACCCACCAAGATCCATCTCCAGGCTTTGATTACCCAGTGAAAAGATGTGCATGGTAATCGTTAAGAACAGGTTCACTTTTTGAGCACCCTGGGACATCAGGGCAAGGCATTCTACAAACTCATGGGTCACAGTGGAGAAGAGAATGGTAGAAAGTAGGAAAGAAGGGAAGTGTTTTTAAATAATTTGTCATCATCCTGGGCAAGAAATAAACTTGTAAAAAATAAAAGAACTGCACAGAACCTGAACTCACTCTTTGATCTAATCCAAACAGAACCTTTCTCAAAAAAAATTTTTTTTAAGTTTTCTATTTTAATTCTGGTGTAGTTAACATACAGTGTGTTATTAGTTTCAGGTGTACAATGTAGTGGTTCAACATTTCCACACATTAGCCAGTGCTCACCATGACAAGGGCATTCCTTAATCCCCATCACCTTTTTCACCCATCCCCAAATCCCACCCACCTCTCCTCTGGTAACCATCAGTGTGTTCCCTATAGTTGAGAGTCTGGGGTTTTTTTGTTTGTCTCTCTTTTTTTTTATCCTTTGTTTCTTAAATTCTACATCAGTGAAACCATATGGTATTTGTCTTTCTCTGACCTATGTGCCTTAGCATTTTACTCTCTAGTTTCATCCATGTTGCTGCAAATGTCAAGATTTCATTCCTTTTATGGCCATATAATATTCCATTGTGTTATGTATGTATGTGTGTGTGTGTGTGTATATATACATACACATATATGCCATATCTTCTTTACCCATTACTCTATCGATGGACACTTGGGCTGCTTCCGTAATTTGGCTACCATAAATAATGTTTCAGTAAACACAGGGGTGCACCTTGCTCTAATTCTTTATGCATATGAGTGAACTTACATTCAATGAAGATAAAAATCCTTAAGAAAATCATTGAATTCCTCAAACTAAAAAGGAATTCTGATTTATTGAAAGTTCTCTTTTCAAAAGAAACAAAATAAGTCTTATTCTTACATACATACTTGCCACTTACTGATATTTAATGTAAACACATTCGACCTCTAGGATAGTCAGTAAAGAACCAGAAATGAGGAAAACAGTATGTTTCTTCCTGGAGACTACCTGCTATACAAACCACTGCTCTTATTCTCTTAAAGCTATAAGGAGTTTACTAACTTACTCTCGTGCTTTTTCTAACATAAACCAAGTATTGACTCTGCAAATCATGTAATACAGAGCTTTCTGACTCCAAGCTGCAAGTCAGATTGAAATCATTGTCCCAAATGAAACTCAATCACCTCGTGCCATAGATGTTTCCCAAATTTAATAACAAACTATGATACACAGGCCAAACACCTGTTAAAGTCTAGGTAAAGATTATCTAAAATAAGAGGGTTTTTTTTTAAGATTTTTATCTATTTATTTGACAGAGAGATATGACAAGTAGGCAGAGGCAGGCAGAAAGAAAGAGGGGGAATCAGGCTCCCCGCTGAGCAGAGAGCTGGATGCGGGGCTCCATTCCAGGACCCTGAGATCATGACCTGAGCCTAAGGCAGAGGCTTAATCCACTGAGCCACCCAGGCACCCCTAAAATAAGAGTTTTACTGAGATATAATTCACATACCCTAACATACACCCATTTAAAGCTCAAAAATCATTGGTTTCTAGTACACTTACAAAGTTAGGAATCAGACACCATTATTTGATTCTATAACATTTTCCTTTTCCTCCACATAAAAGTTCATACACATTAACATTCACACCCTATCCCCTGCCTTCCATCATTTCCTAAAAAAAGTCATGTTTTCTGTCTCTAAAGACTTTCCCATTTTAGGCAAGTCATATAAAAAGAATCATATACTCCCATAGTTTTTTGTGTCTAGTTTCTTTCACTTGGTATACTGTTTCCTAGAGTCATGTATGTTGCAGCATCAATATTTCATTCCCTTTTATGAGTAAGTAATATTCTACTGTCTGGACATACCACCTGTCATTTATCCATTCATTGATTGTTGTTTCTACTTTCTGGTTGTGAAATGCAGCTAGGAACATCTGTATACAAATCTTTGTGTGGACATCTATGTTCACTTCAGTATATACCTACAAATGGAACAGCTGGAGTAAATGGTAACTCTATGCTGAACTTTTTGAGGAACTGTCAAGTTGCTTCCCAAAGTGCTGCACCACTGTGTGTTCTCACCAGCAATGTATAAGGGTTCCTATTTCTCCACATCCTCCCCGATATTTATCATTGTCTTTTTTTTATTATAGCTTTTTTAGTGGGCGTGAAGTGGTATCTCACTGTGGTTTTGATTTGCATTTCCCTAGTGACTAATGATGTTGGGCATCCTTTCATGTGCAGGGGAGGATATTCACTCCTTTATACAGTAATCAGAATAGAGTCTACTGGAAACTATTTGTCAGAGGGAAATTATTTTTTGTACTTAAGGAGGTTTCCAAAACGTTCACAACTGTGATTCAATAGTCAGTTGAAGCTTTCTAGTTCTTCTTTTGAGAGGTGATCAACATAATTTAGTCAGAAAAGTTCAGGAGCAAAAGAACCACCATTTTGCACTTTCCTCTGGGGCACTACTAGGACTGATTCCAAACTTGGATGCTCTAAGAGTACATTTGCACCCTGATCTTGTACTATGCATTGATCAACATCTATCCTGGACAAAAAGTATTTTGTTCCCTTTACCTCATAAACAGTGGTAAAAGTTTTGGAAAGTTGAAATAACCTGGCAGCTGACAGTGACAACCCCAATGGCCAAAAGATACGTGCTCATAAAGCCATCAGCATAACTAGCAGATGGGCAGAGTCAGAGAAAGACCTGCAAGTCCAATTGAGTTCTTGAACCTTTCTGTGTTTGACTCTAAGAAGCAAGATCCTTTCCTAGGTAAGTAATAGCTAGTGGAAAAGAATGAAATGGAACCTTCCACGTATATCCAGAAAAAAACTGAATTCCATTAACCTTCATTAATTACCATTACTTCTTTTTTTTTTTTTTTGCTTCCACAATTTTGTTATTGTAAATAATGCTGCCATATAGATAGGAGTGTATATATCTTATTGAATTAGTGTTTTCATTTTCTTTTTTAACTTTTTTAAAATTTATTTTCAGCATAACAGTATTCATTGTTTTTGTACCACACCTACTGCTCCATGCAATCCGTGCCCTCTCTAATACCCACCACCTGGTTCCCCCAACCTCCCACCCACTCCCACCACTTCACACCCCTCACATTGTTTTTCAGAGTCCATAGTCTCTCATGGTTCATCTCCCCTTCCAATTTCCCCCAACTCCCTTCTCCTAACTCCCCATGTCCACCATGCTATTTATTATGCTCCACAAATAAGTGAAACCATATGATAATTGACTCTCTCTGCTTGACTTATTTCACTCAGCATACTTCTTTTAGAAATTAGCAAAGCAAACTGCCCCCACCTCCCAAAATCTCTTAGCAATTCTCCTTTGGTTTTCCCAACATTACTAAGTTCTTTCATTTGTTTTAAACCTGCTAACTCCTTTTCTTGAAATAAATCTTACACAGATGTTACATATAAGGGCATTACACATTACACATGTAACACAGTATTAGTATATGTTAGTTGTCTATGTTCAAAAGTAGAACACATTTACATATTACCAAGTCAAAAAGAGTTTAAGGTAATTCTGTCAGCCTCTAGTTGTTCAAGCTGCATTCTGATGTAATTATTACAGTTTTAGAGGCAGATAACACAGTATTCAGAAATGGAATTCATATCAAACAATAGTTCCCAACAAGGAACTCATGACACAGAGTTTAACAATCATTGCTCTAAGTCTCTAAGCTGCAACTGAACAATTATCACATCCCTGTTTCTCTCTGTGTCTCTAAGGCTATGCCACCCACAAGCATGAACGCTCACACACACAAAGAAGTCTGACTTCTATTCTCATCAACTTGAACTTCCCACTGATGTCATGATTAGGTTACTAATGATTAACAACTGCATTATTATTTAGCATGTACCGAGTACTACTAATGTAATAGTGATTACAGTGCATACATAACTAGAGATCATTAGTTCTGATCTCTGCCCAGCAGGTACATAATCTAAGTTAATTGAGATCCCTCTGCTGAAAAGCAAGTTCCCACTAAAAGGTTTAGAACATGATCACCACCGAACAGAGTTTGCTAATGACAAAAAAAGTCTGAGCAGCCTGCCAGATGGACGAGGCTGTCCTTAATCCCCTGAAGCAGGTGATTCAGCTCTTTTACTGGGCCAAGGCTCAGAAAAGGTCAGGGATTTATTTGCAATTTCTGTATCCTTGTAATCTCCAGGAATAATCTCTCATTAAATATCTACTAGACTTGCATTATTCCCTTAATTTGACTTGCAATGAGGTGGTGCACGACCAGTAGCTCCTACACCTGTCATCCACTGTCTTGCGGCTAAGGCCTAAACTGGCTTCTCTTCCATCCTCAGCCTCAACTTCAACTCTGCCCAGGATTCTGCACAAGACAGCCCAAACAGCTTTCATATGATGACTATCAACAGAGCTCACACCAAATACCCAGGTTAACCTGGCAAGTTAGAAATGTACCACCATCTTAATTTTCATTACAATTTTGAAGCCTTGTTTGTCTCCTTTTAGAAGAAGGTCACACAAACCTATTTTCTCCAAGTTCTGTGGAGAACACAAGAAGACTCAGAGTTGGGCTTATGCTCAGTGAGCTTGGAGGGATTAGCACAGAAGAGGGAAGAGGATGCTTGGCAGACCACTGGGGTTTGCACTATTATACCTAGGGTACAAACTCTAAGAACAGGGAGGCAAGTTAAATCCAGGAGCAAAAGGTTTTACTGCATAGGGCTTGAAACAACAACATACTATATAAGGTTCATCTAATGATGCTCTTGCCTAAAAAGAGGAGGCTGGTGGCCAGATGGCCAAATGCTATCTCAACTAAGATGTTTTCCCTGGCTCTTTTCACCTTGAAAGAAAATGAGGTGTGTAGATGGTATAAAACCCTTTCACTTCTCCTTTCTTACCCTCATATACAAATTATCACCAGGTCTCTCAATTTCATCTAGTTCTCTCCATCTTCACCACCACCATCCCAGTCCTGGCCTCCATCATCTGTCACCAGGACTTGTTATGATGATCACCTAACTGACGTCTTCATACATTCCATGGCTCCTTCTAGTCTATCCTCTACATTGCAGCCCCCTCCCCCAATCTGGACAAAACCAGATCACATGCCTTCCCTGTTTAAAATCTCTCAATGCAATGAAACAAGATGGGATTGGGAGGGAGACAAACCATAAGTGACTCTTAATCTCACAAAACAAACTGAGGGTTGCTGGGGGGAGGGGGCTTGGGAGAAGGGGGGTGGGGTTATGGACATTGGGGAGGGTATGTGCTTTGGTGAGTGCTGTGAAGTGTGTAAACCTGGCGATTCACAGACCTGTACCCCTGGAGATAAAAATATATGTTTATAAAAAATAAAAAATTAAATAAAAATAAAAATAAAAATAAAATCTCTCAATGGCACCCAATTGCTCTTGGGAGGATAACCCGAACCCTTCACAGGTTTCACAAAACCCTGCATGATCTAGCCCAGTCTGCCTCTTTCACACTACTCCCTCCAGACCTAAACATCCTATCACAGGGCCTTCAAAGCATCCAACTGACCATACTTTCTCTCCAGCCTTTGAACATGCTGTGGATTTCACTTGGAAGCCCATTGGCCAAAGCAACTGCAAATCCTCAGGTCTCCCCTCAAGTGTCAATTCCTCAAAAAGGCCCTCCTGATCTCTCCACCTGGTTTATGTTCTCACTGCAATTTGGATATAGCACTATCAACTTCTCCTTCAGAGTATGTAACATAATTTTAAGTTTACATTTATTTCTGTGATGCTGCCAACCAAACCACGTTTGCATTCATGAAAGCAATGGTGCATATATATCTTTGCGCATTTGTTTTATTCAATACTCTATCTCTACTTTTCACTGTCTACTACGTTGGCTACTAAATATGATGGGGAGGGTCACTAAGGAACATGTGATGTAGTAAAAATGACCTTTCAAATTCCAACTGTTATAAACCCTACAAAAGTAGATGAGTTATTTAAGCTCTGGTGCCTAGGTTTTTCATCTTTTGAGAAGACATAAATGTTAAATAAAGATATGAATAGCCTGACCTACCTACTTTCTTCCTGTATCAGCACAAAGTGGTATTACCACCTTATAGGACAGCCCCAAGAATGAGTTAAAAAGAAAGGAAAAAAGAAAGGTGTGCCAGCCAAAACATAAATCGAAGACAAAAACCAAGTTCTGGTTTTCCTGAACACTTGTAGAAATCCTCTGCTTGTCCATCAAGGCATTATCATCACCAAACTATATGTGGCATGAAGCTGTGGCTGGTGAAAACAGAAGGTGCGGGGGTTCTCTCCATGTCATACTGTCTAGTACATAATCAGATAGGCCTGAGGTCAAGGAAAGCCGTAGAAAATAAGAGCATTCTCCCCTACAGCTGTGTGCTACCCAACAGACCTCATTCTGCATGTCCAGGAGACCCTTTACTAAAAATCACTGACCTGCTCTTGCCCTATGCCAGTCCTTAGTACTCAAAACATCAAGGAATTTGGCAATATGTAGCCAAATCACTAATTCTGAATGGAAGGAACCTTTCCATACCACAGGTTAACTGATGGACATTCAGTGTGTGAAAACAACCCTCTGGGACACATCCACAAGTTACCCAATACATGCTTCCTGGGAATTCTAACAAAGTTCAGAAGACAAATCCTTTTCCAAAAGAGGAACTAATCTCCTGAATTAGTCTCAACACACTTTAGAACACATTATCCATTTTCTTAAAGGTGGTATTCAACAGGTTTTTTTCCTAGCCTAAAACCCTTTCCCCAGGAATCTTAACTCAACTTTCCTTTCATTTAAAAAATAAATAAATAAATAAATAAATAAATCTTTCAAGTTTTTTATAGGACAAATGGAATTTGCTGGAAGTGCTGGATATTTGCATAAAAATAAGAGAAATGAGATGTAAATTAAATTACTTCCCCATTTTTAATGTGGATGGATACAGGAAACTGTCTGGAATTACTATGAGCAGGCCACCATTTCAGGGACAGCTCCAGGGGCATGTTCTCACCTCAGAAATTTACTCAATTTCCCGAGTGCTTTGCTCTTTAAAGTCTGGCCTACCTCGCTCATTCTGAATTTAATCAATTTCAACACCATTAAAAGCCATGAAAAGAAACACCCACATTGAATTAAATACCAAATCCATCTGGAGAAAAGCTTTCCAATTGGCTCACACACTCCAAGGGGCTCAAGTCCTTCCTCCTAATCATGTGAAGACCCAGAGTTGCAAGGGCTTCGTAGCTGTGGTCCCTTGGAAACAGTCTTCATGGTGGTAGTTTTGGAAACTTCCAGTGGCACTGGGAAGTTGGCCGATTGCTTTTCAATTACCCAGGTGTGAATTCCCTACTTTGGGGATTACTAATGGTCAGATCTTAATTCCAGTTCAGCTCCCCAAGACCCAATACCCTATTCTACTCTGTCCTATACTCTAGTCCCCAGCATATACATTCAGGGAGTGTGGACTAACTCTAATATTAACTGAAGTCATGCAGACATAAGTGGTATGTACTGAAAAGAGAATGATAAACTTTCAAGCCAGAGAGACCTGGATTAAACTCTGGTCTCTGCCACCTCTGACTAGTATGATCATAGGAGAGGTGTTTCACCCCAGACTCTTAACCTTCCTCTTCTGTAGAGTGGGGAGAATTCACCTAGGTGTTCAAGGGTCAAAGGAAATGTATACTGACTTATTTGGTACTTCAAAAAAATGGTCATTAGTGGTATTATCAACATTTGAATCAAAATTTCTGGTTGATAAAACATTTTTCATACCCAAGTTCATGTTATCCCCATAATAATCCCATGGGGCAAATACTGTTACTATTCTTACTAATAACTTCTTGCTATGCTTCCACACTAATGAGCTCAATAATATCTTACTGCTTATAGAATATATTAAAATATTGTAACTTAACTGATTTTCCCAATGTATCTGATAAGCCTTTACCATGAGAAAAGCCAGGCTAACAATGTTAAGTGGTAACAATGACAGCAAGAGCTAACGCTAGCTGAACAAACTGCACTGCACTGCTCTGGGCTAAGCACTTAAACGTACCATGTCCTCATCTGTCATCCCCCCTATTATGTAGACAAGAACTCTTGACTTGGGTGAGGTTGAAGAAATTCTCTTAAGACTTTGGCCTTAATGAGTGCTGGAACCAGGACTGTAACTCAGTCTGACTCCAGAGCTCATTCTTCATCCACTCCTACTCTTCAGCTCAAGTTCACATGACCAGTCAGACAGGGACGGGTGTGTGTGTATTGGGGGAGGGTGCTAGGGATCATGTTTTCTGGAGTTTTCCCTTTCTACTCCAGGAGGAGCTCTCAAATCTAGTGGACAAGAGAAGGAGGAGCATGCTTGTTGCCAAGCGCATTGTGGGCACCCTCCCACAGATTATAGTCCAGTAGGTTTGAAAAGCATGCTTAGGATAACAATGCACTGTATGCCAACCAATTAAAACTAGTGTTACTAAAGACTAACAGAAATTATTGTTGACTTTTAATTAGCTATCAACATCTATATCACAGTTTCTATCTGATAATAGCCATTCATCAGTGCTATGCATCTCAATATATAATGCTGCTTGTGCCTCTCATGGTATATGAAATGATTCAAAAGGATTCACAAATATTTTCAATAGCTATGTATTTATTTCAATGAATATCAGAAATTTACCTTTTTTTAAAATCACACATGACATGCTGCATTTATTTAAGTTAAAAACAGTGAACTGAGGGGTGACTTAGTGGCTCAGTTTAGTTAAGCAGCTGGCTCTTGATTTTGGCTAAGTCATAATCTCAGGGTCTTGGGAGGGAGCCCCATGTAAGGCTCTGCGCTTAGGGAGGAGTCTGCTTCTCTCTCTCCCTTTGCCCCTAGCTAATTCTCTTTCTAAAATAAATAAATCTTTTAAAAAAAAAAAAAGAGTGAATGGATTTAAGAAAAATAGTAGGCCAATAGTAATACTGGCGGTATATGTATATGTAAAAACAAAACAAAATGAAATAATAAGTCAGTGATAGAAAAATACCACATTTGAGAACTATTGTCTTAACTTGTCCCCAGCCAGGCACTACACTAAACCTGGCTGGAAGGACAAGATGGGAAGGTACCATATTTGACCGCCAAGATTCCTACTTCAGTACAGTCATCGTGGATTCCTTCCCTTCTCTCCCACTGCAATCCATCAACAAGCCCCATCAGGCAGACTGCTCTAATCAATAACCTCCCAACTGCTTTTCCTTTTGCCCCATACAGTTTATTCTCCACCAGGAGCCAGAGCCATCTTTTAAAAATACACACTGGCTCATGTGTCACTTGCCTGCGCACAACTCTCCGGGGACTTCTCATGACACTCAGAACACAAGCTTACCTCCCGACCACGGCCTCACATGGTCTAGTACCAGCCTACCTGACCACTCCTGCTCTGGCCTCCTCTAATCCAGTCACCATAGCCTTTCCCAATATTCCTTGAACACAGCTGGCTTATTCCCTCCACTTCAAGGGTTCCTCTGCCAGTTCCTGACATGCCTCACTTCCTCCGTTTGTTCAGGTTTCTGCTCAAATGGAACCTCTTCAGAGAAGCCTCCCTGTTTCAGTTTTCTAGAATGGTTCCCCCTTGCCTCATTATTCCCTATCCCTTTGCTCTTATTTCCCCCTAGTCCCTCTCTCCACCTGAAAGTATACTTTTGTTTACTTGCTGTCTGTCAGTTTCTCTCACTAGTATAACTCCATGAGAACAGGGACTTTATCTGCCCTGTTCATTATTGTAGCAATAATATATAAATATTTCCCGTATGAAGCAACAAATACAATCTGCATTTTCACCTGCTAAGACACCAGAAACCAATAGGTAAAGAAGTCCCCACACTCCAGGAGCCTCAAATGCTAGCAGCTGGCTGAACACACTGGTACCTTTTAGAGTTCAGGGGCGCTGTGGTGGGAAGCACAAGATGAATAGCACTGACCAAGATGTCATTCATCTCCTGACCTCTAAGCATTAATACTGCCCATCGGAACCTTTTTTCCCCTAGCCTACCAGATACAAAGGCAACTATCTTCTTTTTCATGGTTTCTGGGAACACACAGAAAAAAATAAGCCAAGAAGACCACAGATAAAGTAAACTAGGTAGTAGGAAAGAGATGAAATCCCTGCCTGGCCTGGAATAAACCTACCAGCTCTCAGCTGAGTCAAGAGAGGCTCTAAGATACCTGTAAAGAGTGCTCCAGTTCTTAGCAAGACACCGCAGCCAAAGTGGCAGTGTCCAGGCTGATACAGTACAGGCTGAGAGTGGCAGATGGGCTTGCAGTGAACTATCTCCTTGTGGGTTCTGACAACTGCAGTCTCCCAGTCCACCTTAAAATCCCTATCAGGACAGCAATGAAAGAGCAATGCCTAATGCACTGCGTGGTAATGCCAACCAGCTACACAGGTGTCCACACATCCGGAGAAGGAATTACAGTCCACAGGCCTCAATTCCTATCTGTCGTGAGGCATGAGTGGCTGTGCACTGATTTCTCAACCAAAAGAGATCGTCACCAGCTTTTTGAAAGAGGACGTGTTTCAGTAGAGAGCCAATTTCTTCTGCCCACGTAGATCCTTTTCCTGCCTTTCTCACTTTGATCTGCCCTAGGAATGGTTTGGGTACTTTTTGGTCAAAACAAATGGAGGCAGCAAGGGACAAGGGAGGGAAAGACACTCATAATCAGAGGCCTAACACTGACATTCATGGCTGCCATCCCCACTAGCTGGTAGTGGAAGATGGGCATACTTTATCTCTCTGACCCTTCTCATCTGCACAGATCAGGTGCTGTGAAAATCAGCAAAGCAATGTCTGTGAAGGCCCTCTGATAACTGTACACAGACTGTCTATGGTCATGCTTTTACATTAATAGCCTCTGGTTTGGGGGGAATGATGATATTATTGATAATAACAACAGCAGATAATAACGTTTAATGACCGCTTAGAATATCAGGCACAACTGAGCTAAGGATTTCCATCCAAATCTCATTTAATCCATCCAATGAATCAATGACATAAGTACTAAAGCTATACTGATCTCACAAAAAAACAAAAACATAAGCAAAAACAAAAACAAAACAAAACAAAAAACAAACCAACTCCTGAGGCCTGGGCGAATTAATTTTCCAAGGTCACACACTCAGTAAAATGTGAGGCTGGGATTCCAACCATGTATGTAGTAATACGGTAGAGTCCACTCTCCCAAGCACTATTCCACACTTATCCCCACTGCGGGCAACAGGATTTGATAGCCGCTGCTGAATCTTGCATGCTCAGAACACTCTGGTCAGGATGGGAAGGAACAACCCTGAGAGACTACAAGTAGGGACTGAGGAGAAGGATTCAGCTTTCTCATCTGGAAATAGGGTCCATAATACCACCTACATCACAGGGTTTTTATAAGGATCCAACAACATAACATATATTAAAACACCCTGAGCACACTGCCCTGTAATAAGTACGTGTTCAATAAACATTAATTGAGATCCTTGAGGAAAACCTTTCAGTCTCTACTTCAACAACCCCTTGCACTGGACTTTAGAATTTAAAGATGCAGCCAGGGATCTGTTCACTGTTGCTTGGCCGAAGCCCAAACCAGAATGCCAAAGGGTGGTTCACACCTGCCCAGGCCATGACTTGCTATTGGTACAGAACCTACATTTCTAAGAGAAAGAGGGGTATTAGGCCACAGCAAAGTCACGCAATGGCTGCATCTGTCATTTTAAAGTTGGCTGGGAGAGAGGATGGTTTGTTAGGTGTCATTTAGGACAAACAGAAAGGCTTCTGAATGTCTAGGCTAGCTGGAGGAGTGCCTTTGCCAGTCATGTCCTTGAGGGATTGGGGCCTCACCAAACAAAATGGCTGAGATCCCATATAATAAAATCTCTGAGAAAAGAAGCTGTCCTTTCCCCTTTCTCTCTTGCTAGGCCCCAACCCCTCAGCCAGGGTTATTCTCAAGGGCATTACAGCACAACTGTCCATGCAGGCCACATCCACTGTGTTGCACACACAAGTCATAAGGCAAAGTGAGGTGCAGAAAATCAGCATGAGCTAGAATTATACCATCTTGCCTGCTCCTGGCTCAGAAGATAAAAGTGGTAGCTCAAGAAACCTGCCACAGCACAAGAGGGAGGGGAAAGGAGATAGCAAAAGGGCCCAGAGGAGTGGGGGTGGGGATCTGAAAGGAAATTCAGAAAAGGGAGAGATCCAGCGCCTGTCTCCTATCAGGCCTGGCCTGGAAGGTGTGGATGGAAAGCTGGAGGGGAAGGTGTACTCAGCTGACTGCCTCGTGGGCCAGCACTCAGGAGGTCAGGCCGCCATGCCCATTAATGCTGCCCATCCTTTTCGGGTTTAAAAAGGGAAATGTTCTATTTATAAGCCACTGACCAGTGGAGACCTGGCAGCTACTGGATGGCTCTGATCCCGCAGGGATTCTGGTTACCAGTGGCTGCCTTCTCCTGCCTCTCAACTGTGGGTGTTCTAATAGCAAAAGGCCTAAGGTGACTAGAAGCACAAGAAAAAGAAAATCCTCCTTTCTGTCCTCTGCTGCCTTCATAGAATGTTGGACTTTTAGTAATGTCTGTAGGCTTTAAAACCTTTCTAAAACAATGACCCATATGATCCCATGAAACCTTTCCCTACTATCTTTAAGACTAAATCTCTTTTTCTATTTTATAGATCAAGAGAAGCTGAGGCCCAGAGATGAAGGGAATATATAAATCAGAGGCCAGACAACAAGCAAGGTAATGGTGCCTTCCTAGCTCTTCTCCTGGTCCTCAATCTTGTCTTTATGGAACAAGAAAAGCCTGGATACAGCACAATCAGGGAATGTGACTGAATGATGACCTAAGAAGGGCGGATGTGTGTAACAGGAACCAAGCAGCTTTGGTTGTGTTGTCCAATGCCTGCAGAAGGGCAGTGGGCCATGTTACAGTTCTGTGCCTGGAAAGCTGCGGAATCAATGACACACAATAACCATCTCTCAGCGTCACGCAGAGCATGTGAGGAGCCACGGACAGTTCTAATGAAGAAGCTCACTGAGAAGCAATGTGGGATGGCCCTTCAAAAGCGAAGAGCTGAGGAGGTTAGGTGTTTGATGATGATGATGAAAGGCCTCCCAGTTCCAATGGGTTGGCCACATAACGACAGGATGGCCAAACAGAGGAAAGACTTCCATTTCCACTTGTGTTCTCAGTCTCTTTCTCAAGTAAATAAGTACAATATTTAAAAAAAAAAAAAAGCAGTCTAAGAACTGACAAAGCCATAGAATCTGTGGGCCAGATTTGCCATTGCCTGATCTGTAAATAAAGTTCTATTAGCAAACATGCATTTGTTTTCATATTGTCTATGGCTGATTTCACGCTACAATATCAAGTATTAAATAATACTGCAAAACTAAATATATTTATTCTCTGGCTCTTTACTGAAAAGGCAGATCCTATGCTAAACAATAACATTCAAGAAACCAGGGGCTTACATGTTCCTGTGTTTTTTCCCCTAATGCACATGAAAATAAATATATAAATCTAAACAGTAATTTTAAATGTGTGTCTGGAACTATCTAAAATGATCTGAGATACCACTAGCAGTATGTGTACCCCATTTTGAGAAATACAGTCATGAGGATTTAATGAACTCACACTCATAGGGCACTAGCCTGAAAACAGCAGGGATGTTAGCTGCCACCCTTCGTTCTCCTTCCTGCTCCCCTCAGGAACACTTCTGCCCATCCAGTGAGCTTCCCCCTTCTTATATGACAGACTAATAGGCATGACCAAATAATGAAAAGGATAAGAGCCAACAGTAATGAGGCATTTATTAAATAATATGCCAGACACTTTTCTAAACCTCAATCATCCTAGCAACTTCATGAGACAGGTGTGGTTATTTATCACCCATGTTACAGAAGAGGCAATGCAAGCTTAGAGAGGCCCAGCACGGACATGTTCCATAGCCAGTGTGGCAGCATGCTAACCCCCACCACTCACATGGTATCCTCCACCGAAACAGCTCTTTCCAGTCCATGAGGCGGGACCTACTCACAGAGAATTATCTGAGGTATGTGCAAAGACTGAGGTAGACGCTGCTCAGGCTGATGCTACTCATAACAGCAAAAATCTGCAGAGGACATCCAAGTCCAATGACAGGAAATCGTTCAACAAATTTGGATATAATCCTATGACAAAGTATTAAACAACTACTGCAAATGGCATTTATAAACAATTTTCATGACATGGAAAAATGCTTGAGAATTATTTAAGGCAGGTTAAAGAAAGTATATTCAGTATAATGCCAAGGGAACCAAAATACATATTGGCATTAACAAAATCCATATAAAACACCAAGAAAAAAAAATAAACAAGAAAGAATTATCTCTAGGGTGGCATTAGAAATTATTTATATTAAATTTCTGAAAACTACTGCTATATTTCCTTCATATCCTATAATGAATTCATATTATTTTTATAATAAGCAAAAATACCTATTTTTCAAGCTGCTTAGGGGATTCAGTGTTCCCCACCATGGCCCGGTATAAATGACAACCTGAGTGAGCTCTTGAGCATTATACAAACACGAAAGATTCCTGTAAAAGTACCAGATTAAAAACAAACTGGAAGGAAAGAAGGGATTGACATCTGGAAGCAGAGGAAGTGCTGTGTTTCCTTCTTCTGGGGGAAGAGGGAAGGGCGTTCCCATTTTTTTTTTAACTCTTGCTAGCCTACGTGGAAGCCCATTCTGAGATCACTCTCTAACCAACGGGCTCTGGGCATTCTGTCTGCACAGCAGGTACATGTGCAGACAGCATGGCGATGACACGCACCCACACACGTGACGGGCCATCTGGCCATCAACTCCACGTGGTCTGAACCTCAAAAGCAGACCATATATTCCTTAAAGGTAGAGGCATGTGTTCTACTTGTAGGAGTCCTTCATTCTCTGCAGTCACACTGCCCTGCGTCATGGGTACTTAAGAACTTTCAGAGGTATTATTTGAATGTGGAGCTACAGGAAGGCAGGACTCCTGCTGGGAAACCAGTGAAGAGTTCAGATAGGAGCACACAGGAACACATCGAACAAGAGCAGGAAGCACCGTCATCAACTGCAAGGTCCTCTTGAAAAGCCAGATGGTCCATATTGACCTGAGTGTGAACTGCACAAGAAGGCACGTCTGGGCAATCTGGCCATATACCTTTGAAATAATCCGATTAACCTATAGAATTTGAGTGACTATTCACTTAAGTGAAGTGGCTAGCTATGGAGTTGAGATTAGGAGACCACCCAGGGTCTGGCTCAGTCTGTCAGCCTTCAGCCTTCAAACAGCTGGAGAAGCAGTGGGAAGGCAGCATTTCTGTAAACAGGCTAATCTTTTTGGAGCTAAGTAGGTAGTGACATTTATTATTTAAAGACTTCTAACTTGGAAGAGATCAACTCACACTAGAAAAGCCTGCCCTTCCCTCACTCTCTTACAGTGGACTAGAGTTTCCTCTCTGACAAGTTCTCATCTCTCTAACCATCCCTCAGGTGGGACTACAGGACAACAGCAGCCTTGGCAGAGAAGAGGACACTTCTTTGTTTCACCTTCTGAGTCCTACTGGAGTTCATTTCAAAGGAGAATAAACCCATTCTCACAGAGCCTTTGGAGAGGAAATCTCACAGCTGCAGTCAAAGGCAGGGCAAGCAATAGGACCTGGAGACTAAGAAGATACGCACCAAGGCATGAGGAGATAATGCACTAAGGTGGCTTACAGGGCTGCAGAGAGCTGGGTGGGAGCAGGGATTCTTGCCCAGTGCAGAGTCCTGTTCTTCATAATGAGAAAGGGGGCAAACCCATGACAGCTATCAGCGGTCTAGGTTATTAGCACTGGGGTGTAATCAGCAAAGCAGCTTAGGGAACAGCACACCATACTTCCTTCTTCTCTAATATTCTTATTTGCATCTTCTCCCTTCCTTTCTCTAGCAGGCAAGAATTTGGACAGCTAGAGAAAACTCAGTATCACTGATGTATATTATGGACATTCCATGAATAAACCCAGGGCAAGTCCTTGATGGCAACAGGATTCCCAGTAAGAGACCCATAGAACTGGCATAAATAGCAGATTGGTTTTTGAATTTAACATTTAGGGATTAACTTAATTAAGAATACCCAAGACCTCTATGTAGAAAACCAAAACTCTGATACAGGACACAGGCAATCTGAATAAAAGGAAAGACATTCCAAACTTTTGGAGATGACTTAGTATTATAAGAATGTCAGTTTTCTATGAATTAACCTATACAATCCAATGCAAATCTAAAGGAAAGTTTTAAGTTTTTGAGAAACTTATAAAACTTATGTTTTATAAGGATAGAGGTCCACAAGCAGCTAAGTCAAACCTTAAAAATTAGAGTAGCAGACATGGAGGACTTTCCACAAAGATATTATATGAAAAGCAGAGAGGTATTACTACTAGAACAAACAGGCCAGGAACTTAAAGAACCCAGAGAAAGAGCTCAGATATACAAACCTAATATACAGTAAAGCTGGCACTGTAAGTCAAAAGCAGAAGACCAACATTTGTCGGAAAGCTGATTCTTCATGTGGATAACAGTAAAAATGGATCTTCAGGAAACACCACATATGATGGTAGGTATGAGTGGGATTAAAATCCTCAACATAGAAGACAGAATCATGAAGCTAATGAAACAAAAGGTAGGTGCACATCTTTGTAATATGGGTTAGAAAGGCCTTTTTTAAAACACAACTTGAAAATCATAAACCAGAAGGTGAAAATTAAAAAAAAAAAGGGGGTACTTCAATATATAAGAGGGCTTTACATTCAAGTAAGAAAATCACAAATAATATTAAGAGATGACAAGATAGGAAAATGTATTTAAAATGTCTACAGCTAACAAGTGATGGCTCTTTAAAATATAGAAGAAACTTCACAAATCAATAAGAAAAAAGTGGCAAATGAAAGAGAACTTGAGCAAAGGACATGAACAGTTAATCCAAAGAAGGAGAAACCCAGTCAAAAGGCATATGAAACATCCCAATTATCAGACAGATGCAAATCAAAACAATATGAGCTATCATATTTATATGATTGACAAAATATTCAAAAGCCAAATAAGTTGGCAGAAATGAAGAAATCCTCATGTAGGGCTGATGGGACTGCTGACAGACCACTCCAGAGAATTACCCCCTCAAACTAAGTATATTCACACCCTTGGATCAGCCAACAATTCTCCTCAAGGGTATATATATCCCAAAGAAATTCTCATACAGGGAGATGTACAAGCTATACAAAGTTGTTCACTATGGTGCTGTTAGTGCTCATGAGGAGCTAAAGTCCTAAGGAGATACAGTGTGCAGCTGTGTAAAAACAGATACAGAGTGTGATACACCACAGAGGGTGCTGCAGACAGAAGCCACGGTCTAGAAGCAGACAGAGGAATAGGGATGGCTCCTAATACAAGGCTGAGGCAGCAAAGAAAGAGAACACGACATACCCTCATGGTAGATAAAAGATATAATATTGCTCAAAAATACACTTAATGTATACATTAGAGTGGTGGTCTATATTGAAGGAAGGAAACAGGAGCTGTGAAAAGAATTAAAAGCAAACAAATAAAGAAATGAATGAATCAATAAATATGAAGCAAGGGGCCTGTGATGATCCCATGACGCAAACTGCGTAGTATGATTCCTGCAATCCCTCTACACATGAGATTCAAACAGAGACTAGAGAAGAAGATAGGAAAAAGGCTCTGCAAAGAAATTTGTGTTTGTTTATCGGCTGCCATCCTCTCCCTGACAACTGGGCCATTCGGAAAATACCAGCAGCTGACAGGCATTATTTATGGACCTGTCTGATACCCCACAGGCACTGTATGCCCTGAGAGGAACTTCAATATCAAAGCAACAAATTCAGAAGTTTCCCCAAAGGAATTTCCTTTTCCTACCTGGCCCTTCAAAACACTCTGACTCTGGGATAGAATAGTGGTATTCAAACGCCCATGAAAACATTTTCTAGAAAGGAAAAGGCTACACATTTAGAATTTGGATATTCAAGGCAAAAAGAGCAATGCCACACTCCGAAAATCCTGTCAGACTGACTTCCCTCAAAAACAGTTTCAATGGTGGTATAAACATCAGGTTGCAGAACAATCAGACCCTGGACAACAGTGCCACCTGTGGTGGCAGCTGAGCCCATGGGCAGGTGTGGAAGGAAAATGAAAAATTACTTTGATCTACAGACACGGGAAGTTCAACTATGTCGGAAGAGAGAGGGAGCTAAGGCATCATATGATAGGAAAATGGGGTCCCAATGCCAGAGGAGGTGATAAAGTATCAATCCAGAACACTGCTCTGGTTTTGCCAGCTTGAAAACAGAACAACTTTCGGAATAATACTTTAAAAAATTGTTTCTATCCAAACCACTCCTGCAAAAATGGCCAATATGTTTTAATCTATCGTTTTGCTCTCCAGCTTGCTAAATGAAAGGGTCACTGAAAAATTGAAAAATTGAAAAATTTTTACAATTGAAAAATCATTAGACACTCCAGGCAGCCAGTTCTCTGGGCTCTGTGAATAATGGTATGCCAAAAGCAAACTGTTACATGGGTCTGTAGTCTCCAAAATGGAACTTTCTGTGTTGCTCTTTTCTTTGGGAGGTAGAGTATCTCTGTGGTTAACAGTAGAACCTCTAGTGTTAGACAGAATTCAGATTACATTGTGCTGCCTGAGTTTACTAACCTCAATTTCCTAATATACAAAGTAGGTCGAAAGTGCCTATCTCACAGTGTTTCAAGTGTTTGAAGCTCATATGCATAAAACATTTGTAAACATAGTAAGTGGTGGATAAACAGCTATGATTTTAAAATATATAATCACTGTAGACAATGCAAAGCATGGAGAAGTATTTAAAACAGAAGGTCAGCCTCTCCCAATAATCTATACTCTATCCACTCTGTTTCATGAACAAGGTCTTTCCAGACTTTTTTCTATCAATATATCTAGAGAATTCAAATATCTTACTAAGAACATTGCTCTGTAACGTGATTTTTTAAACCTCAATTAACGATATACTGTGTGGAGTGCCTGGGTGGCTCAGTCAGTTAAGTGTCTGCCTGTGGCTTAGGTCATGATCCCAGCATCCTATGTTCGAGCCCCACATCAGGCCCCTGCTTCTCTTCTCGCTCTGCTTGTGTGCTCTGTCAAATTAAAACAAAACAACAACAACAAAAAATAAGATACCGAGGGCACCATTTCCACAAATACACCTAGATTGCCCTTGTTCTTTTTAAAGACTACACAATATCTTGATTTTTTTTTAAGAGTTTATTTATTTACTTGAGAGAGAGGGGGAGAAAGGGAATGTGAAGAAGCAGAAGGAGAGGGAGAATCTCAAACAGACTGCAATGAGCACAGAGACCAACACAAGGCTCCACCCTGACATCATGACCTGAGCCAAAACCAATAGTTAGGCACTAACTGACTGAGCCACCAGGTGCCCCACATCTTGATATATTTAATCAACTTCCTATTGCACATCTAATTGTCTCTCTTCGTTATTATTACCAATGCTCCAGTTCACCTCCTTGTTGCACAAACATTTTTGTACTTTGGTCTACTTCTTTAGGATAAATCACTGGTTCAAAGGATACTAGCTTCCAATACATATTCCCCAAAGGCCCTACAGAACGGTATAACCAGATGGCATGCACACCCAGAGAATCAGGGTCATTTTTCAAATCTATTGGCACTGATTTCAAGCAGAGAGGAGAAGGTTTATCAAAAGTCACAAGCAAACTTCTGGTTGGTAGTCACTCTTACGTATCCCATGCCTCAGAGTTCTGGGGTCATTCATTATAGAATAGCGTGTCCCAGGCTGGGGCATTACATGGGCATGTTATTTAAGTCTGCTTGACCAACTAACCTCTCTTGTTCTGGTGGTTTCCCTGATTTCCCAGTGGAAAACTACCTTGCTCCCATTTTATACAATACTCTTAAAACTGTCAGTAACAGTTTTGTTTTCCCCTGCATCAGCCTAACCTAGACCAACCTGTTGTTATCTTTCTAGGAATCTGAATCTTCAGAAGAGTGAGGCAGGTACTAAAAAACAGTTTAGGGCTTAGTCATCCTGCAGATATTATTCAGAAGACCCTTTCTTATTGGTTCCTGGGCTCCAGAGCGGGTGCGCTTTCAAGCCTGGCTCTTCAGCTCTTCTTACCTTACTGAAAGTTACTCAACAGCCTTCCATATTCCTTCATTTTTATTACTGTGGTTTTTGCTACTGTTATCTTAGAATAGATACGTTAGCCATAATTGATTTCAGATATATTGAAACAATCCCACCAGGGGATACAGAGGCAGGGAAAAGCACTTGTTTCCTTGAAAAAAATTTCCCTTATTCAATTCTTGAAGGAAAAAAAAGAAAAAATATTTTCCCTCTTCTAAAGGCCTCTTAACCTACCAATACCAACCACTCCAAATTACCTAATATTTTATATAAAACTCCTGGTCAAAATCTGTATTTTGGAAAGAATGAAAGGAAAATCTCTGTCCTTTAATGAATTTAACACACACAAAAATACTTCATCCTTTTGTCCATATGGAGAAATAGTGCTTTACTGATTTTTTTTGACATCACTGGAATTCACAGGAGGGCTCTTTGAATGTTTCTCCCAGTGGATTTTATGAAGCAAATCTGAGGCAAGGGGACAGGATTTCCTTCGCACTCTTGCTAGCAACCTGGAAGGAACTGGTTCATACTCCTAGGCACCAAGGACATCAACAGCCCTAACACTAGCAGGGCCTTTTCATTTTAATCCCATAGTCTTTATAAGGTTATAAATGTTCTTGGAAATTATGATTAACCAGAGTGCTCAGAGCCAGCAGCAGGGGAAATGTGCTGTATATTCTACAGAGGCTGCCCAGGGTCATTCCCATCAAAGAGGAATATTATTACAGACTTTACCAACTCTACTCCTTCCTCTTCAAAAAGGTAACAAAGAACACACAGTTACTAAGCAATCACTAAGATAGTTGTTGCCTAACCAGTCCCTTGAACAAGACTGTGTAGGAGGCAATTCTGGCTTTCCCGTAGGACAAGGTTCTTGGGAAGCTGCATAGTACTCAAGCAAGTAGCTTTTAAGTGGTTACTGGAACTACATTCTCAAGACCTAGGGTTAACTGAGATAATATACATGAAAATGCTTTGTCAAGTGTGAAAGGTTATAAAATGCAAGGTGTCACTACGGTCTTGCCAGTCAGGCTCATTGAAATATCCTGGAGTTTCTGAGATGGTAACTCAGGATGGAAGCAACTGACTACACCAGGGAAATGGGGCAGACCCAACATGCCCACAGTACCCTCTGGTGGTTCTTCCCCAGCATAGCAACTTTTAAAGCTCAATCCCAACCCCAGCTGTAGAAAATCATCTAAGGGACATACTTACTCCCTTCACTCTGGCTGTCTTTGTTCGAATTGTAGACCTGGAAAATAGAAATAAACATTTACCTGTGTGAATTTTATACCTCCCTACAGGTTCAAATAATAAAATCATTACCTGCCCCCTTTCCCTAACTTATGCTATAAAATGGAAGGCAATTTCTGGCCTCCAAACATGAACCCTCTCTAAAATTACCTGCTTCCCAGTATTTACTTCGGGTATTACGATATATAAATATCAGAATCACCTGTGCAACTTAACTTTAAAACAGATCATATTATTTTAAATAAAAAACTTCATGTGTATATTTAAATTAAAAAGAAGAAACGTTTTAAATAGTTACAATCATTAAGCTTTTACTGGGCACCAAGCAACATGTTGAGCAAGTCACATGAATGATCTCAAATTATCTATACAACAATTCAATTGAGTAGGAACTCATCAATGTATTACAGATGGAGAATTTGAGTCTTAGGTTAACTAAGGTCTCACAGCTAGTAAAGGGCAAAGTCAGGACAAAGATACATTATAAACTGTTAAGTGTTAACACTGGGAAATGGAATCATTCACATTCTGCTTTATATGGTTTTGAAATTTGAAAGTTGTAAGGAAAATATGTTACTTTTACAATGTAAAACCCTTAAATTATTTATAGAAATCATAAAAGGGGAAAGTGGTCTAATAGAGAAAAAGAGAAAATACCCCAATGTAAAACACGTAATGACATACTGCAAGAATCAGCAAGCTTCTCCTATGAAGAGCCAGATAGAAAATATTTTAGGTTTTGTGGGCCAAGAAACAAAACCAATATTATGCAGATGCTTGTTTAACAAGAGAAAAAGTGAATTTCCACAAATTTTTGGTTGACAAAATTTAAAACATAGCAATTTTTTGAAATTGAAATATAGGTAATATATAGGTATAATATTCATCACAGGTTAGAATCCCTTTTAGAGTTCCAAGGGTCTCTTTTCAGAGATGCTTGATTCATTTCCTCTAGAGGTTAAGTAAGTGGTTCTCAACCAAGAGCGGCCATCAGAATCCCGTGGAATCTCTCCTCCAAGGAGTATAATTTTTGAAATGTAGATCCACCAATCAAAAGAATTGGGTTTTATTTGTTTGTTGGTTTTACAGAAGGAGGATAACATTTGACTTAATTAGGGTTCAAAGTTAGTATTTCCTATCAAATCAAATGCAAATGTTCATCTATAAATGTCACATTTAGCTCACAGGTTATACAAAAAGAGGGTGATGTGCTGCATTTGGTCTATAAGGCATTTTACCAATCCCTGATGTGGTGACATTAGTAAGTAAGATAAACCCTCTTTTTTAAGGGGGGTAAACATAGTTTTCCAAATCTCTCTTTGGTGATTTTAATTCTTTATATACGAAAAGGCATAGGGTAAATCTGGCCATCATAAGTATGTTTGTATGTACATATGTACATATCCATATATCTATCATCTATCTATCCACCTACCTACCTACCTACCTACTATTCCAAATGATTCTGATGGCTACTCTTGGCCAAGAACCACTTATTTAACCTCTAGAGGCAGTGAGACGAGCATGAAACCCTAAAAGAAACCCTAAAAGAGATTTCTACCTGCTAGCAAGTGTGTGTGGAAATGGCTGGTCAGGAGATTTCCAACCTGGCCCTTCAGTTGACTTCTGTCACTGGGTAAGGTTCTCACCCTGTCTGGGCCTCTACTGCCTCATCTGTAAATTAAAGGAATTGGCCAAGAAGGTTTCAAATGATCAAACTCTAAGTAAGACAAATCACTCCATTTCATTATTACTGATTTCCTAAAGAAGACTAAAGAGGCACAGCCACTATTTGAAAGTCAGGAGGATGAGGATTAAAGAAAAGGGTTTCTGTACTCGAGGCAAAGGCATCATTTATGCTTAAAAGTTCTAGAGATGAGGAGTCAAAAGACTGTGATCCAGGCACACAGCCTTTTGGAGGGGAGAAGACTGGTGCAATCGGCAATCAGTGCATAGTAGAGAGGCGAGGGAGATGAGGAGGGGCAGAGGGGCAGCAATGCAATCCTGCAGGATGTTGTGACCTGTGAGTGAAATAGGCAGCCTCATAAAAGCTAGGACCAGCAAACTATTCCACTAACCTTGGAAAGCCAGGTAAGCCAAGTGCAAGGGAAGAAACTCTACCTTGTCAAGTACTTTTATTTTACAGCATCCTGACTAATTCATTCTGTCCATTAAATTTAAACATTCTGAGAGAAACTTGCTCCTGTTTATAAATGGCAAATCCAGAAAGAAGAACAAAATGCAAGACTTTTAGCTCTCCTTTATTAGGAGGAGAATTGCACCAAAGTACTTCCCTTCAAAGTTTCCTGGGTCTCAGGAAAGCCCGTGTGTGCAACACCCAAGCATTCCCCAAATCAGACAGGTGTGATCAATGAGCCAAAGGTGCCAGAAGCATGTGCTGCCCAATACCCTGAGGCCAGGCCATTCATCTCTGCTAGTTTATGAGCCAAAGACAATGAGTTTTTTTTGTTTGTTTTTTTTTTAATAAACCTAACAAACCATGCCCGTCAGAACTGTGTGACTACATGGCCCAGTAAGGAAGGCCCAGGGTGTGGGAGAAGCCTCACCACCACACAGGCCAGATGGCAGCACTAAATGATGGCAGCACTTTGTTTAACTTACCAAGTACTACACACATCATTGAATCTTTTTAACCACCTTATGGCATAAGTACCAGGACTGTTCCCATTTTGTAGATGTGAAACCTGAGGTCTAGAGAGGTTATACAGTTTGTCCAAGGACAGAGAGCAAGTGAGAGGCTTCCTATTCTATCTTGCCTCTACAGGGAGGTTACAATACTCTTTTACTTTTCCAAGCAGTAGCAAATGTGCATTACTACCAAGCAAAACCAGAAGTCTATAAGTTCATAAATAGCTCCCATACTGGCAGAAGCTGAGAGTATGCAATTCACCTTGAAAAATAGTCATTCTGTTCTGGGGATATCTTCTCTCTCTCTCTCTAATTCACCTTGAAAAATGGTCATTCTGTTCTGGGGATATCTTCTCTCTCTCTCTCTCTCTCTCTCTCTCTTTTCTTGCAAATGTATTTTTCTTTTTCTTTTTTTAATTTTATAATTAAAAAAAAATTTATAAACCTGGGGATATCTTTTCATTATTATTATTCAAGTATAACTAATATACCTTGTTATATTAGTTTCAGGGGAAATATCCTTCTACAAAGCTTTTGGTGGCCCACTAGTGTAATACTGAATAAAGTAAGGAGGTGAGGCCAACTTCCTGAAATAAATGGTCTCTTTGGCCATGGCTTCTGTCTTATGATTGATTAGCAGAATTATGTCAAGTTTGCAAGCTTTCAAGCAAGCTTTGTCTTAAAAGGAGAGAACATAACTCTCCTGTTTTAATTCAAGGGGACACGGGTCACTAAACAGTCCCTGAATTATGGCTCCTATGAAGACTAATTCAATTAATACACTTTCTCCCGTCACTTACCATCTCTAAACCTTAATCACACCACCTATAAAATGAGGACATTAATATTCCCTACCTCTTAGGGGTGTTGTGAAAATTAAATGAGATAATAGATATAAAACATTTAACACAAGCAGAGAATACTGATTCCATGTCCCACTTAGAGTTCCATAAAGATAAAATTCCACCACCATTATTTTTATCTTCCTCATTAATTCTCTTCACATGTATCCCCTTCTGGGATAAAAGGCTAAGGATGGGAATGTAGTTTGAGGGAGTCAGTAACACTGGGCTCATCAGCATTTCAATTTAACCAACTGAAACTGAGTAAGGGACTAAGAGCAAGGAAAAGAAATAACCATCCAAAACCAACTTACAAAGGAATGGGTTCTCAATCTTTTTAAAAACAGCAATCAGAAACAAAAGTAACCACCTACCACCAACCACTTGTTCAACCACTTTTTCACCAATTATGTGCCATGCACCATATTAAGCACTGAGATAAATAATTTTATTTCATCCTGAAGCCTACAGGGTAACAGCACTGCCTCCACTTCACAGCACTATGTAGGTTAAATAACTTTACAAAGATTACAAAGCTAACAAGTGGCAGAGTGCTCTAGACTAGCTGTGCTCAACCCCAACTTCATGCAACTTCCCCACTCAGTTCCACTTCCTAGCGGAAAACAAAACAAAACCCTGGCAATTAACAAAGAACTCAAAAGAAGCTAAGCAGTAATTAAAGTGGCAACAATGCAACCATCTATGTAAGAACAAAATTTCCACCCAATTTAAACATAACAGTAATTCCACAAACTTCCAATTAATACAAGCATAGCAGTAATTGAAAACCACAACCAGCCTGAGACACTTCAGGATGCCCAAAAAACATGCTTCCCTGAAACTCTGAGCATATACACAGAGAACTGGCCAGCACTACCAAGCACCATGTGGCAGACAGATTTCTTAGTAGAGTGCTACATTCTTGTCAAACTCTTATTAACAGGTTAAATTTGGAAATTTTAAGTGACACTCCTCAGAATTTACTAGTAAGACAACCTTTGTCTGTAGAATGCTACTTAATAGTGGACATGCATTTTTAGATCAAGGAGAGACCCTCTTGTCACAGTGGGCCACAAGCTACACTTGGAATAGCTTTGAGAAGGAACTGTTTGAATCTTAAGCATGGAGAGATAAAATCGATTTGAATACCTTGCAGTAAAGAAGGGTGTGTCTCAACTAGAGAGGGCAGAGCTCTGGAGCTAGGTACTGGCTCTTCCTCCTCCTCCCATTGGAAGAGTGCCTCTCATCATCCCAGCCTGATGTACTGGAGGTAATGGAAGTAAATGGCTGCTGCTGCTTTTCTCTTTATCACCTAGCAATGCTCCCTTCTGCTCACCCCTTACCACTACCAGCATCACATTTCCTGGCTTATGGGGGCTCCCTTGAAAGTCAAGTCAATAAAAATGTATCTGATGGCTCTTTCTGATGACTTATTCCTAAACAAATGTGAAAACCTTGCTCTTGCATCCTCCAGAATCACATGTAGGGGCGCCTGGGTGGCTCAGTCGTTAAGTGTCTGCCTTCGACTCAGAATCACATGTAAAGAAGGCTCAGTGACTAGAACACTGCAGGCCACTCAATAAAGAGTGACTGGTGAACAGTTTTTGAGAAGAAGAATAAAGGAGAAACTTAATTTATTTTATTTTATTTATTTAATTTATTTTTTATTTTTCATTTTATTTATTTGACAGAGAGAGAAAGAGTGTGTGCAAAAGAGAGCAAAATGGGCAGAGCAATAGATAGAGGCAGAGGGAGAAGGAGGCTCTTCACTGAGCAGAGAACAGGATGCAGGACTCAATCCCAGGACCCGGGATCATGACCTGAGCTGAAGGCAGATGCTTAACTGACTGAGCCACCCGGGTAACCCCCACCATGTTGGAGGTGATGAAGACAATGCCCGGATGCACTGACCAGACAGAAAAGGTAAGCAGATCTAACATTGCTGAGGTCCCATATGTCATTCTTCTAAGTATCTGGAATGTTCCAGGAATCTCTACATTAGACTAGAATGAAAATATACAATTCAGGCCTTATTATGAGGCAATATAAAGTGGATTTACATTATTTGGCTTAACTCGAGGCTGTCAAAACTCAAAAGGGTGTCACCAGGAAGTTGTAAATTGCAAACCAAGGAATGGCTTACTATACCTCAGGGTACTAAGTCTCCTCTCTCCTTTACAAAAGAGGCACCACAGACACAGGCAGTCTCTTGGAAAATGTCCCAGCAAAGAGTGACCAAATGGCTGTGCTCCTGAAGCCAACTGGAAAAAGAATCTGATGGCCATTCAAACCTTATTGCCTATCAACACACCAGCATACTAGTGTATACGAACAACTACTTGCTGTTTAACCTGATTATGACAATGATGACAGAAAAAATACACTTTCTTTCCCATTTGTTCAAGCATTTCCAGCTGCTTTGTACCTAAGAATATAAATGGCTTACTTCTTGTATAATTCCTCAGTAATACTGGGGGAAAACAAAGTGCTCTAGACACCTACCACTTCTACCATCTTAGCATCCACATTCCACATGGATACCATCCTCATTCTCCCTGGGGAGTCACCAGAACCAGTTTATCAATTCTGTCACTATCATATTCCTTAAATCTATTCCTCATCCCCATTTCTTCTTCTACTGCCCTCAGCCAGGTTTAGACCACTTGTTGGCACTGTGGTATTGGTCTTCTACCTGGTCTTGCTGGCTCTGCTCTCTTTCTGCTGAAGAAAACCCATCAAGAGATCACAATACAGTCTTCAAATACTCAAAGGGCTGTCACGTAGAAGAATGACAAGACTCACTTTTCCAAACAGGGATGAAAGTCAAGGTGGAGTCCTAGGACAGCAGATTTCAGAGGGATACAAATAACTGAAAGTTAAGAGTTCTTCATGGTCCAGAAGAGCAGGGCAACTGGCTGAATGTCATCTTGACATATAAGACTAAGCTCCATTTCATCTAGAAGGTGGCCCTGAGCATTTCTGGGCTGACAAATGCAGCTTCATTTGAGATTTAATTATTGTGATCCTATCCTCTCATCTGTACAAGCCTTCAGTGGATTCCAGGTTGGGGGAAATGGCCCAACGTCAGGCGAAGCAGGGTGGTGGACAGAGTAGTGAGTGCTATGGCCCTGGACAGTTGGTTCTACCATATTTTAACTATGTGATTTCACTATGTGATTTTGCATGGCAATTTAACATTTCTGAGTTTTCTTATTTGTTAAGATTTTATTTTTATTTATTTATTTGAGAGAGAGACAGCAGGGAGAGGGGCAGATGGAGAGAGAAAGGTAGAGAATCTCCAGAAGACTCCCTGCTGAGTGCAGAGCCCAATGCAGGACTCATTCTCACAACCCTGAGATCATGACCAGAGCTACTATCAGGAGTCAGACGTTTAACTGAGAGAGCCACCCAAGTGCCCCCTGAGTATGTTTTCTTATAAAGTGGAGGTAAGTAAGAATACTTCGAGGGGGTCTTAGGAGAACTAAAATAACCTCACAGTGCCTGCAAGTACTCAAAAATGCTATTTCCCTTTCTGCTACGTCCATAAAGATGGTCTGACTGACTTCATGGTTGCAGAACACCCCCCCCCCCGCAACTACCTTGGCCTCTCACTGTTCTGACAGTCTATTCTACACAGGTTAATACTTCAAAATACAGTTTCTTATTTTCCATTATTTCTAATTTACAAATAAATTCCTATGACCGGTGCAGTCTTACATTTCTATAGGGTCTGCCTGGCATCAAACACAATGTTATACATATGGTTAGTGTCTAAGAAGTCACTCCTGATTGGGGGAAAAAGGAGCTCAAGACAAAGGATGAACCTTCTTTCAGTCATTCTCAGTGGGCTGGAAGTCGACCATAAAGACCTTGATGAAGAAATTATCCTTAGAGTGATGCTTTCACACTTTGAGTGTTGCTGACACTTAACACACTTCCTGTGAGAAAGTTCAATTTAAGATCATATAATTTTAAGGGAAAAGATGAAATTGGTCTTCCTGGGGGCATGTAGGTGGTTGGTCACATGTAGATATGCAGTCAAGGGGTGGATTATCTATTTTAACTTATTTCTGGTCCTGATGAATTTTAAGCATGAGTGCAGTGTTTCTGGAGTTACTAACACTGATTGTTGTGAGTGCTCCTCCTCCCCAATAACACTGTGATTTGCCTGTTATATAAACACTGTTGCCATAGTTATAATTCAGGAAGCTTTGTTGTTTGACCTCAAGAAAAATTCAACCTCAAGTCAGGATAACACTAACTCTCTAGACCGACAATAGACCATCAGAGGGTAAGACCTGCCAAATTCCTTCAAGCTTCTAGAAGGAACTACTGTATTTTGGGTAACAAGCGAGCAACAAGAAGAGGAAATGCTGCAACATTATGCAATTTCCTTGCATTTCATATTCAGAAATCCTAAAAACCCCTATAAGCAACTTCCCTAGCTTTCAACCCAAGATCAGAGTTACAGCCAATATAAACAAACCTGGACGCAAAAGAGGAAAAATGAAATCTAAGTAATGTCCGAGTAAAAAGAGTATTTCAGGAAAATTTTAAGGGCAACAGAAAAAAAACACAAGCTCACTTGATAGCAAATGCACAACATTAAGTAGATGGCATATGAGCTGACACATATGTAGGATGTGGTCAGATCACAGTGCGAGGAGTCTTCTGGCTTTAACATTTCCTGGCTTCACACCAACGTAACATTAAAAAGTGGGTATGAACTCACTAGCCCATCACCTTCCCCATTCACCAGACAAAAATTGTAATTTTAAACAGAAAAAGACTTTCTCTATTCCTCTGCCCACCCCACCCCCTCTGACATCCGCTCCATGTCTTTGGAAATACTGGCATAGCTCCATCAAAGGAGGGAACCTTGTTCTTCTATGCTTTGGAAAACTGCAAATGAGAAATTCCTTGGTACAGTACACATGATTCCAAAGCTGGAGCTTGTAAGGTTCTGCTGCTAGAGCAGGACCCTGCCCAGGAGAAAGGATAACCAGACAGTGAATCACTGTACAAAATTCATTCCTTTCAATTCTAGTCCATTTGTCCTTCAGGCAAATTGAGGCAAGTGGCACTGTAATGATCTAATTTATTAATTCCTGCAATGCCTCTCGCAGGGGTGGGAGGAAAATTTATCCAACACAGTCACAGGTGACTTCTTTCCCTACAGACACTGGTAGGTCAGAGTACTGCATTTCCAGATAGATGACTCAAACCCAAGTTTCCTCAGATACAGGGCCTACCCTAAATCTAGGAGTAAACCTGATATTAACACAGCATATGCAGCAAGAGTTTCTGGGAATATTTGTTTTGATTTCTTTGCTCTGAGCCGGTAGAGGGGATCCCTAGCTTTTGGACATGAGAAATCTCTGTTTTCTACAACACCTAAGCAACAGAATAGGGATTAAAAACTGGAAGGGCAGATTCTAGAATCCCTTCTGGTTAGGGAGTTAAAAGTTATTAGACTGGGCCCTTTCTTATCTCCAGACAGAGTCAAAGATAAGAGGTTTATCAAGATATCACATGATTTCCGACACAATGATTAAAGTAAAGGGTAAGGTTGGGACCACCAGAGCCCTTCCGCATGCAGATTTGTCTTTTGGTTACCCACAGTGTTTATTCAGTAGTCGTTAAGCAAGGATACCCTGCTCTCCTTCCAAGGGTCTACACCTCTCCAGCACAGATAGAAGTCAGTCCACTTCTGACTCCGGGGGTAGACAGATAGTATCACTTAGGCCAGGTCAGCCATTGCAGCAATATTCACTCCTTACTCTCAACATTAACTTTGGAACATTTTCAAACTTACAGGAAAAAAAGTAACAGTGAACATATACACATACAACCCATCACTTCCATCCTACCGTTAATAGTATTTTACTACGTTTGCCTGATCATGTATGCAGCCATCTCTCTGTATCATCCACAATCCAACTTATTTTTTGATAAATTGTTGTGACATTAACAGTGCCCATCTTGAGTATGCTTATCATTTATTAAAGTTACATACTGGTTTGTCAGCCTTTTTAAAGTAAAAGCTACCTACAATGAAATGCACAATTTTCTAAAATTTATTTATGTATTTTAGAGAAAGAGCACGAGCAGGAGAGGTAGAAAGAATCTCAAGCAGAACCTATGTTGAATGTGGGACTCAACCCGGGGCTCAGTCTCATGACCCTGAGATCACAACCTGAGTAGAAACCAAGAGTCAAACACTCAACCAACAGTGCCACCCAGGCACCCCTGAAATGTGTCTTAAGTGAGGTGCGATGATTTCATATGTACCTTAAAAACCCACATTAAGGCAGAAACTCTTCCATCACCTTGGGTAGTTCCCTGTCAACATCCCCCAACACCCACCCCCTCAAAACACATAGGCTCACGCACCTGGGCAACAGCTGCTCTGTTGTGTTGCGGTGTGCTCCCAGCATTGGTTCTGCCTGTTCTCCAAACATCATACAAACGGCATCATACAGTATACACTCTTTATGGAAGTCTTATTTCACTCAGCATAAAAGTCATGAGATTTACCCATGTTGTGGCATGAATCAGTACTTCTGATCTGTTTTACTGCTGAGCATTATTTTATTATTTGACTATATCACTGTTCATTGATTCTGCTCTTCATGGACACCCAGGGTGTTCCCTCCTTGTCTTTGGCTATCATAGATTAAGACACTCTGAATGTTTTTGTTTAAGTCTCTTTGAGAACAGAGGCTTTCATTTCTCTTGTGTAAATAACCAGGAAAATTTCTAGGTTACAGGGTATGGCGGGGGGGGGGGGGTGGAGAAGGAGAGAGCAAGCGAGCAGAGGGAGGAACAGAGGAAGAGGGAGAGAGAGAATCCCAAGCAGACTCTGAGCTGAGTGTGGAGTCCCATACAGGGCTCAATATCACAACCCTGAGATCATGACCTGAGCTGAAACCAAGTGTCAGATGCTTAACAACTGAGGGACCCAGGCACCTTGGGGGAGAGAGGAGTATTACTGAACAAGAAGCTGCCAGCCTCTTTTCCAAATGATTGTTTTATACTCCAATAATGTTTGAGTGCTCTGGTTACTCACAAACTCACCAACACAAGGCGCTAGCAGTCTTAATTTTAGCCATTCTGGTGGGTATGTCATAATATTTCACCACGGTTTTCATTTCATTTCATTGTTGCCATTCATTTCATGATGACTAATGATGTTGAGTACTTTTTCATGAGCTTACTGGACTTTCTTAATCTTCTTTTGTGAGATGTCTCTCCAAGACTTTCTTTCTCTCTCTTTTAGTGCAGCTGCTGTTTTGTTACTAAGTTTTATGAGCTCACTATACATTCTGGATATGTCAGATGTATGTTTTCAAATAGTTTCTCCCATTCTGTGGTTTGCAATACCTCAATGGTACCTCTTAATAGCAGAAGTTTTCAGAGTCAAATTTAAAGTCTTTTTTTTTTTTTTTTTTGTAGACCTATTGTTTTCTGCATCCTATTAAGAAACCTCTGCTGTTGCCAGATAACAAACATTTTACACTGTGTTTTCTTCTGGAAGCTTCACAGTTACAGCTTTTACGTTTATGACCTGACTTGAATCCATTTCCCTAGTTCCCCTGGTTTGCAAACATAATTTACAGGTGCTTCTGAGTCACAGTCCAGATCTGAAATTCACTGGTTTAAAATATAAATTCAGTAACAAGCAGCACTAACCCACCCTCACTCCACTTCTTCCCACCAGCTAGAAAGTGGTCATATGGAGTGGATCCATATACATAACTTCTGGGGGTCCTCACAATATTAACAAAACTACTATCCACTCTCTACCCACTCAGCTCACAGGACAAGGGAGAAGTAAATGAGCTTTGTAAAGACATATGTGTGCATATGTATGTATCTGTATATGAGCATGCATACACACACACACACACACACACACACACACATACATACATACATAGACACTCAAGCCTGACTTTCAGGGTACATGGCTAACTATATGGCTACCTATAGACTGTAATCTCAAGAGGCAGGGAGCCCTAGGAGCTGACAAATATGTGGTCATGACTAGCCACTGATGTCCTGTGTGATCTTGATCAAGACTATCACTCTTTCTGGATCTTAATTTCCTAATCCATTAGAACACAAGCCTGAAACCATTTTTAAAACTGTTTGAATTCCACACCCCTCCACTGCCTAACTTCTCTAATATCCCACCATCAAAAATGAATCATTTTGGTCCTCAGGGGCTCAAATCAAGAGTCTATTCACTTGAAGGGTTTCATATGACAACGGGAGGGTAGCACCTTGTATCTTATCAGCAACCTGCTAAATTGGGATTTGCTGACAACTGATTAAAAATGAGGTCTTGTAAATTTAGAACAAAGAGTAAGGACTTTGAAGGAAAAAAAGGCATGATCAGAAGGCTGCTGACCAAAGATCAGCTCAGCTTCCTGAACAATGTGGTTTAAAGCTGACCAGGAAGAAAGGGGTTGTTACGAGTATTTGTATCCCAACACACCATGCCCAGCCCAAGCTTCCCTAGTTTCTTCTATAGATAGCTAAAGCATGCCATACACAGAGCCACCAAGCTCAGCGACCAGCACAGCCAAAAGCCAAAGGCAACTGTTTGTTGCTTCTCCTGGGAGAACTACGAACAAAGGCATCTGGGACAACTAAGCCCCCTAGGATCCCCTCCCCAGACTGGAGGACAAGAAAGGTTAGGACATGCCTTACTTCTGACCTGAATTTGAGAGCATGGCAGGTAAACGCAAAAATCAAAGGCCACTTTTGGGCCCTTTTCTGCAGCACTTGATATGGGTGATTAGCCTGTGTCCTTTAAATGTTCACCTCTCCTGAACCCTACCCAAGCCTGCTCCACAGTTAACTCTGTAGGTTCCTCTACCCTGCAGTTATTTTTTGTAACTTGGGAGAAAAGTATTTCTATAAAAATGTTACATATGGATCTAAAATAATCATAAATGCAATGTGTTTACAAATATAAAAGACAAATGTAAACTACACACACATATTTACACACATATAATCAATTCATTATTCGCTCTAGTTACATTCTTTAGAGTCACTGTCAATGATGAATTAGTGAATATAGAACCTCTGCTCCTATGGGAAACACAGGGTTAGGTTCCCAAAAGCTTCTGGTCATAACATTTTCATCAAGTGATCAACACATAACCTTGTTTTGTGTGTGTTTCTGTTTAAAGACACCTTATCTAATACATACTGTTGATTCATTAACACAGGACTCCTGACCAACAGTGCTATAACTGACGCCTGACAGCAACTCACCGAACAGGTGTTTTCTCTGTAATGCACACCACAACCTTCTTGTACTTAGGAACACTAGCCAGTACTTTAGCCCTATGCTTGGGGACCATTTTAAACAGTGATATCACCAAGAAAAAGCACAAGAACACAAAATAAGTGGTACTAAACACAGCAAAAAGGACACTGACTTACAATCTGAGGGCTGAAACATGATGGCAGAGAATACCACCTTGTCCAACCTTAGCTGAACACATGTGTGAGGCAACTCAAATTTTCATCTGCACTGTGCAGATCTCCAAGACTATGAAAGCACCCCAAGTATTGACTTGGGGATATAAATAAATGTTCACAAGTAAGTAACTTCATAAATATGGACTCTGTGAATAATAAGGATCAATTGTGTGTATGTAGGTGTGTAGAGAGTCAAACATACATATGAAATATTTTGAGCATACATAACAGTACAAAAAAAAAAAAAAGATTTAACAGTCACCCAGGAATTGAAAATGCAGATTTAACAGTTATTGGCAGCTTTTGAAATTTGTTTCCAATTGAGCTCTCTAAGGAACTGAACGTCATAGTCCCTAGGCCCATCTCTGTCTCTTTCTTCCACTATTCCCAAGATGGTGTGCACCATTCCTATGCGTGTTTTACTACTTCTACTACATGTGTACACGCCCATTAACAGCATACTGTTCCTATACTTTTAAATGTATGTAAATGGCATGATACCATGTATGCATGTGATCTTACAACTTGCTTTTTCATTTTCTATTATGTTCCTGATATTTATCCATATTGACACATGCAAATCAAGCTCATTCACTTTATCCACTGTAAAGCATTCCATAAAATGAAACAGCCATATTTTATCCATTTCTGTACAGATGAGCAATATAGGTATTGTCACTTTTTTACTATCATAAACCATACTATAGTAAACAACCTTTTCACTGGTCTTCTTTTGTACATGTGTGTGAATCTCCTGGGGCAAAATCAGCCACTTAAAGCCTATAGGCCACATCCAGTTTGCTTGTGCTTTCAAGCAAAGATTTTTTGAAAACAGCGATGCTTAACCATTTACATATTGTCCATGGCTGCTTTGTGCTACAACAGCAGAGCTGCGTAGTTACAACAATGACCATTGCAGGATACGTACACGTTCAACTTTACTTGGTTTTGCGTAGAGTTACCAAGTGACACTCCCACCAGCAGTATACTTGGAGAACTCCTTACCTTAATTCTAAAACTTCCCAAAGTTCCTCCCCTGGCTCTCTCTCTCTCTCTCTCTTTTTTTTAATTTATTTTTTATTTATTTTCAGCATAACAGTATTCATTATTTTTGCACCACACCCAGTGCTCCATGCAATCCGTGCCCTCTATTATACCCACCATCTGGTACCCCGACCTCCCACTCCCCATCCCTTCAAAACCCTCAGATTGTTTTTCAGAGTCCATAGTCTCTCATGGTTCACCTTCCCTTCCAACTTCCCCCACTCCCTTCTCTTATTGCACTTTCTCTTCCTATGCACAGTGCCTAGAAATTTCATCCATTCCCACGGCTTCAACAAATGCGTTATGCAGATCGCACTCCACCTCTAAACATACAATCCCAAACTCCTTCTGGATTTCTTAGTAGCACACCTCCATTTCTAACTACTTATTGGTCATCTCCACCTGGGAATTTCCCTGAATCTCAAACCCAGCATCTACTCCTCTTAACACCACCGAGAAGGGATTTTGAGACAATGAAAGGGGGAATACCTTAAAACTGTGAGCCAGCAGCTAAATTAGAACTTGTTTGTAGTTGGTTGATACAAGCCCATTTAACAGGGTGGGGAGGAATACAGAAACCTATTTTCACATAGCAACTCTGTTCTTTCTAGTTGTGACACCTCTCTGTGCCTCAATTTCCCATCTATAAAATGGGCATCATTCCATACAAGCTAAAGGATGGGGTAAGAGCAGTAAAGCAACTGGCACAGTGCCTGGCACACAGTAAATGCTCAGTCAACAGCATTTAATAATCACTCTCTTCTTGATGCCAAGACTCTTCTAGCGGTAACTTGAACCCAAAATCTTAAATTTCTGTCTTTTTGCTCCCATATCTAATCAGGTGAGAGTAATTGTATTTTAATTTCAAAATGATCATATCCTTTCCTCCCCATTCACTCCCCAAACTCTTGTTGGGTAGCTTGGCACCTCTTGTTTGGAATGCCTTCAAACTGGTTTATTTTCTGCCCTCCCTTTGTTCAACCTATCCTTCATAGGACCACAGCTCAGAAATCACTTCTGCTCAAAAGCTGTATGGTCATATCGTCTCTGACAGCAAAATGTCCTAATTTCTATGTGTGACCTCTGACAAGCTGGGCCACAAGATTTCCTAACTTACTTTCCCCTTTCTCCTCCCAACCTTCATATCCCAACTAAATAGAATTGCCTATTTCCTACACTTGTCCCATGTCTTCCTAAGAACATTCATTTCTACAGTTCCTACCAAGAGAGCCTTTCTATCCATCTCTGCCTGTGCACAGTTTTCAAAGCCCTACTCACACGTCCCTCCTCTGTGAAGCGGTCTTTAACTTCCTCTGTCTAAAATCATCTCTTCTATTTTAAAGCACTGTGCTTATACCTCACATTTATCACCTCCACTGTGAAATAATAGCAAGATGACAGATTTATCCCCACAGACACCGGAGGGCCTTGAGCATAGCTGGCATCAAATAAACATTTGACGAATGACATTATGAACAAGGACAAAGTGCTATCAATGCACACCCTAGACTCAGTTCACATTAACTTAGTAAGTTCCAACCCTAGCACCTAAAGAGGTTATGCAATTAAAAATGAATTTAGGACTTAGCGAACCCTTCAAATCTGGGAGGAATAACTTACTTTTTCTCTACCAGAATTTTAAGTATTAAACTGCATGCTTATAGTTGTGCCTCACACCAAAAAGGTTCAGCAGTCAGCATCAGGGCAAGACACAGAGCTGGAGTGTCCTCACGCCCAGAAGTGTGGCAGGCATGAAAAAAAATAGAATCTCTGAAAGCATAGCAGCTGATGCTATGCTTCTATAGCAGCTAACTCATATTCTCCATGTGCTTAAAAATCTGCTACACTTCTTAAACCATCTCAGAGCATTTCGGGTCAGTTAGGAAGTAATGGTACTGAGATAACAAGAATCATTTAGAGGGAAACAAAAATCAAGGTAGATCTCTCATCAGAATCCTAGAGGAGAACATAGGCAGTAATCTCTTCAATATCAGCCACAGCAACTTCTTTCAAGATATGTCTCCAAAGGCAGAGGAAACAAAAGCGAAAATAAACTTTTGGGACTTCATCAAAATCAAAAGCTTCTGCACAGCAAAGGAAACAGTCAAGAAAACAAAAAGGCAACCCACGGAATGGGAGAAGATATTTGCAAATGACAGTACAGACAAAAGGCTGATATCCAGGATCTATAAAGAACTCCTCAAACTCAACACACACAAAACAGACAATCCTATCAAAAAATGGGCAGAAGATATGAACAGACACTTCTCCAATGAAGACATACAAATGGCTACCAGACACATGAAAAAATGTTCATCATCACTAGCCCTCAGGGAGATTCAAATTAAAACCACATTGAGATATCACCTTACACCAGTTAGAAGGGCCAAAATTAACAAGACTAGAAACAACATGTGTTGGAGGGGATGTGGAGAAAGGGGAACCCTCTTACACTGTTGGTGGGAATGCAAGTTGGTGCAGCCTCTTTGGAGAACAGTGTGGAGATTCCTCAAGAAATTAAAAATAGAACTTCCCTATGACCCTGCAATTGCACTCCTGGGTATTTACCCCAAAGATACAGATGTCGTGAAAAGAAGGGCCATCTGTACCCCAATGCTTATAGCAGCAATGTCCACACTCACCAAACTGTGGAAAGAACCAAGATGCCCTTCAACAGACGAATGGATAAGGAAGATGTGGTCCATATACAATATGGAGTATTATGCCTCCATCAAAAAGGATGAATACCCAACTTTTGGATGGGACTGGAAGAGATTATGCTGAGTGAAATACGTCAAACAGAGACAGTCAATTATCATATGGTTTCACTTATTTGTGGAGTATAACAAATATCATGGGGGACAAGGAGTGTTAGAGAGGAGAAGGGAGTTGGGGGAAATTGGAAGGGGAGGTAAATCATAAGAGACTATGGACTCTGAAAAACAATCTGAAGGGTTTGAAGTGGCGTGGGAGTGGGAGGTTGGTGTACCAGGTGGTGGGTATTATAGAGGGCACAGATTGCATGGAGCTCTGGGTGTGGTGAAAAAATAATGAATACTGTTTTTCTGAAAATAAATAAATTGAAAAAATTTAAAAAAAAGAAAAAGTGCTCCACTCACTCCGCATCAGGGAAATACAAATCAAAACCACAATGAGATACCACCTCACACCAGTCAGAATTAACAAATCAGGAAACGACAGATGCTGGCAAGGATGCAGAGAAAGGGGAACCGTCCTACACTGTTGGTGGGAATGCAAGCTGGTGCAACCACTCTGGAAAACAGCATGGAGGTTACTAAAATGTTGAAAATAGAGCTACCCTGTGACCCAGCAATTGCACTACTGGGTATTTACCCTAAAGATACAAACGTAGTGATCTGAAAGGGCACGTGCATCCAAATGTTTACAGCAGCAATGTCTACAATAGCCAAACTATGGAAAGAACCTAGATGTCCATCCACAGATGAATGGATCAAGAAGATGTGGTATATATACACAATGGAATACTAGGCAGTCATGAAAAGAAATGAAATCTTGCCATTTGTGACGACGTGGATGGAACTAGAGGGTATCATGCTTAGCGAAATAAGTTAACCGGTGAAAGACAACTATCATATGATCTCCCTGATATGAGGAAGTGGAGATGCAACATGGGGGGTTAAGGGGGTAGGAGAAGAATAAATGAAACAAGATCGGACTGGGAGAGTGACAAACCATAAGTGACTCTTAATCTCACAAAACAAACTGAGGATTGCTGGGGGAGGGGGGTTAGAGGAAGGGGGGTGGGTTATGGACACTGGGGAGGGTATGTGCTATGGTGAGTGCTTTGAAGTGTGTAAACCTGGTGATTCACCGACCTGTACCCCTGGGGATAAAAATATAATATATGTTTATTTAAAAAAAAAAAAGCAAAGAGAGTCAATTATCATATGGTTTCACTTATTTGTGGAGCATAACAAATAGCATGGAGGTCATGGGGAGTTAGAGAGGAGAAGGGAGTTGGGGGAAATTGGAAGGGGAGGTGAACCATGGGAGACTATGGACTCTGAAAAACAATCTGAGGGTTTTGAAGGGGTGGGGGGTGGGAGGTTGGGGTACCAGGTGGTTGGTATTATAGAAGGCACGGATTGCACGGAGCACTGGGTGTGGTGCAAAAATAATGAATACTGTTATGCTGAAAATAAATTAAAAATAAATAAATACATACATACATACATATAAAGTATCTCACAGCCTTAATACATAGAGTTCTTAAAATCAAAAGGAAGGTAAATACACCAATAGAAAAACAAATGGACAAAGGTTAAACTATTTGCAAAAGGAAGACAAATAGTCAATAAACATGAGGAATATTCAAATTCATCAGAAAACAAAGAAATTCAAATTATAACTGGCATTTCTTACCTTTTGAAAAAATTACAGGTTTTTCTATAATGGGGGCTCAGGGAAATAGGCACTACCATACAGGACTTATTGAAATATAAACTGGCACAGTCTTCATAGAGAGCAAGCTTCAAAAACAGATCTACGTATTCACCAAGCATGGCACTTTTATGAATTTATGCTAAGGAAAGACTCCCAGATAGCAGCCCAGAGAGGAGTCTCAGTGACTATATAAACCTCTCAGATATTATATATAAAGTGTTATGTATTTAAACATCTTTCTGAGGACAGTATACACAATTTTGTTCATGCCATCAATGACTTTAGTTTCTATGTCACCCAAGAACTTCTCGTTGTAAAACAGTATTTAGAAATAAGGTGTGACAGACACTACTAGATATCTGTACAGTGTCCATTCTTTTCTTCTTCCTTAAAAACAGACCCTTGATTATGCAGAAACAAAGTATATCCAGCTGAAAACACTACAGTTCTCTGGGATAGGAATGTAATTTGTGTCTAGCTAGTTGAGACACAAGCCAGTGTATGCTGGGGATTTCTGGGAAAATGCTGTGTCTCTGGCACATACACACACACATCTCAATCTTCTTGCCTCCTTCCTTCTCTCTGCCTGAACCACAGACACGAGGCCAGGAAGTGCAGCAACCCTCTTTCAATCATGAGGTGACAAGGAAGACAAAGCCTACATCCTACGGATGGAATAAGAAAGAGATGGAAAGAATTTGGTCCCTCAACGCTTCATAAAGCTACCCTATCTACCCCAAACCACTATCTTACAGCTCAATGCCTAAATACCCCGCCCCCAATTCAAGCTACTGTTTATTGGATTTTCAGTTGTTAAAACTCATGGCTATACTTACATAAGAGAAAAATACAATAAATACTGAAAATCCTTCTTATATTGCAATATATGGAAAGAGATCATTTTGTATGAGTATGTATAACCATATATATGAAAAAGGGTTGAAAACACAAACATCAAAAATTAACCATTATTCTCTTAGGAGGTTGAGTGATAATCATTTTTATCTTTATGCTTTCAGTTATTTCCCACATTTGACCATTTCTAAATCAATAGCAACAGAGGATTAGCATCTCTGAGCCTAATTCACCATGGAGCATCAAGGAAGGCTCAGCCTCAGGTATCAAGGGCATATACAATCATCTCGATTTCAGATGAACTCAAATAGCAGTGAGGTGATCCATTTGCACTCTACCACACCTGCCAACAAGGAGCAGCCCCATGAAGGCGGACTGCGAGAGTGGCATGGGTACTAGGCAATCTCTGTGGGGCTTCTCTGGAGAGGCCTGGCCGTCTCAGGCAGCTCTTAGGTCACCTGGACAAATTATCTTCAGTTCTCGTTACAAGGCCTACATGTGGAGCCACAGATGGGCAGGCCCCTTGGACAACTGCTTCTGCATAACATCAAAGCAATACATAGGACGGCAGAACTAAACACAGCCTTCCCTGTGAGCCCACTGTTGACCACCCAGATAGAAGGTCCCAGGGCTTCCCTGAAGTTTCTGATCGATCTTCTTCCAAACTAGAGCAGACACAACAAACCAAGCCTGTGTTTTGGAGCCAGTGAACTACAGCCACACTGTGCCTCAAATTTGCCAGAACTATGTCCTTGCAAAACCTTGCAACAAGAAAGGCATACAACAAAAGGGAAAGATCAGACATATACAGAATATCTAGGCTGGAATTGGCAAATATTGGTGATGAGATCCTTTCCTTTCTTTTCAGATTCCTTCCTTCCCCCCCTCCCTGAGTGACTGCATGGGACTTCCAAGCTGTTTAACATTGTTACTCCTGTCCTTCAGCCCACTCTTTCTTACTCAGTCAAGGCTAAACAGAGAGACCCCTTCCTGTCATAACCCACCCGCATCCCCTGTTCTGCCTCAGAGTGAAGCCAGCAGCCATGTTTAGGAGATCACAGTTCTGACTTTGTTCTACTATTCTGATTCAGATAGCTGAACAAAATGATTGTTCTCATTAAAAATGAGCCCATGTTTTACAGCCAGTGCAGGCATTCCCAAGTGCTCCAACACTGAGTTTGTCTGGGCCAGCAGCCAGCTGTCTGGACTGCTCCAACAACTTATGTAACTTGCTGTGTTTCCACCTTTGGCTTGGGGGATGGGGGGGCGTGTAAATCAGGGAATGGACTTAGATCAAGCTGTCAATCCAACATGTCTGAACAGCCTGCTGAACATTTGGTCACAGGACTCTTAGCCTTCAAGAGCAACATAAGGTGGACTGGATCAGGCCAGCTTACGCGCAGCAAGAGCCAAAAAGGAGCATGAGGTCAAATGGATTGGAGAAAAGACTTCTGATGCACGAATGCAAAGAAAGCCTCCAAGAGTCTCTTTTCCATGTCAACAGGCTACAGAGTAAAATGCAGGCAGATGTTTAACTGCAACAGACAATAGGAAAATGTGAACCTTTCGCTTGATGTCATAACATGAGGTTTAAAAAGAAGGGGTGGGAGAAGGTACTGAATTAGCTATGAAGCGGGGGGGGGTGTGGTGACAGCACAGATGAGCCGGGTACCTTCCCCCAATGAGGGACAAAGGCAACTCCAATTTGATTTTGGCCAGAAGCTCTGGAGAAGTGAAGGGGGAGGCAAGAAAGAGAAACCTGCTAGTCCTCTTAAGGAGAAAGTATACAGAAAGATCATTTGATTAAAAGTAATTCTGCCCTGTACAAGAATAGCCAACCTGCTGCTCATAATAATAACAATGATCAGGAGCACACTCAGCCCTTCAAAGAACTTTCTAAAGATTAACTTGTACCCTCTCTAATATGGTAGACTTCTTAAATTTAAGAAATCTAATCTTGAGGATAACTCATAGCCTCATCACACCTGGAAGTAAGAAAGCATGGAAGGTGCATGCCCTACTAGACAAAGATCAGTAGAACATTTAGATTACATTTTGTGCTTGGGGGTTGTTAATGCTTTGTCCATTTGGCCCAAGATATTTCAGGGAGAGGCAGGTTTAGGAGAAGCAAAATACTAGTAAGAGAATGGGTTTGGATCTAAGTTCAGCAGTTGGCTCTGACACTGGCTATGTGACCTGAGGTCACATTTCCCAGTATTGATAACAGAGATTATAAAAGCACGTACCTCTACAGAATAGTGTTACAGTGAAATGTGGTAATACATCAACATACTTAGAACAGTGTCTGGCATATAATAAATATTCAAATGATGGGGTAGCTACTTATTACTATTAGTTGACTAGATATTAAGTTTCCTAAGAGCTGGAATCAGTACTCTTAGGTTATGATTCCCTAGATATACTCTAGCATTCTATTTAAGAAAGTGCTTGGGGCACCTGGCTGGCTCAGTGGTGGAACATGTGACTCTTGATCTCAGGTTTTAAGCTCAAGCCCCACAATGCGTGTATAGATTACTTGAAAATAAAATCTTTTTTTTTTTTTTTGAAGAATAGGTGTTTAATTAAATGTGCATTAGGAACCTTAGTCAAAATGGAAGGAAAAACAAAAACAAAAAAAAAGGTTGGATCAGGGCTAGAATGAGAAGTTCAAAAGCTGAGCCATCTAATAAATCAGGAAGATGGCCCAAGGCCCTACACAATGGGTGGCTGGGACAGGCCAGTGCAGGAATGGGCAGGGGGATATTTAGATCCTGGCTAGAAAAATGGAATAGGAGAAAGGAGTTGTTCAGCCACTTGGTGCTAAAAATGACTCAATCCTCACTTATAACATCCCACAATCCAAAGCAAATCTCTCCCTCCTCCTCCTTATCACCACCACACAGGCATAGCTATTCATTTATAATATTCATTGACCACTTCCTTATCCATCAAATACCATATTGTAAGTGACACCTCTCCCATTTAACCTTCCCAACACACTGGTGAGATAGGTACTGTTGTTATCCACATTTTTAGAGTGAGAAAATAGACTTAGAAACTGAACTATCTAACCAGCAGGTAAGGAGACTGGGACTGGAATTCATGGTGTGAGACAACAACACCCATGCCTTGTATCACTAAACAGCAAGTACTCCCAGCACACGTAGCCATGCTGCATTCTCTTCACAACAACTCTTGACAATCATATTGCCTTTATAGAAAAGACAAACTTGCCCTTAAAAAATGACCAAAAGATGGTAGAGGCACTGATCAAAAGAAAATACCCACATGGGCTCCATATCACAACTTGTCAAGGAAATGTGAGTATATACCCAGTGAAACCCTAACATACACAAAGCAGAATGGTCATTAAAATAAGGACAATTAAAATATAAAAATAAGGACAATTCCAAGTACATATGAGGATGTGGAAAAATTAGAACCATTCACAGTAGAGATGCAAATGGGTACAACCACTTGCAAGAGTATTTGGCAGTATCTATTCAGGTAAACATCCATCCACGCAATGATCCAGCAATTCCACTCTCTGGGATATACTCAAGAGAAATGGGTGCTTATGATCAAAGACAGATAGGAGAATATTCCCAAAGGCTTTATTCCTCAGAGCTCAAATTTAAAAACAACCCAGTGTACATCAATAAAAGCATGAAAATCTTGTGATGTATTCTCTATAATGAAATGCTTTAGATCAATGAAAAAGAACAAACCACTGTTCCCTGCAAGCACGGAGACTCTCACAGGCATTAATTTGAGGGAAAGCAGCCACCAAAAAGGAGTACAATGACTCCATTTAAATAAAGTTCAACAACACGGAAACTAATCAGTGGTGACAGAAGTTAGAAGAGTAATTACATGTAAGGTGGGGGAGGGAAGGAGGTATTTGACTGAGTGCACTAGGGAGCTTTTCTAAATATTCTCTACCTTCATCCAGATGGTGGCTATATATTTATAAATTTGGTTTCTAAGTGACAGTAGAGCATGACCCACCCAGTTGACATTCCTCTCTGGGACACCTGATTCTCCAGTTTCTGATGCTGCTAGAAAAAGATTTATAGTAGGCAGAGCAGTGTCTCTACCTCCTGCAACCCTCCCTCCCTTCCTAAGTATTGGCAACAGTGACTGAGGAGAGTTAACTTCACAGGGCATTCTCTCCTGGGACTGGGCTCACATTGGGGCACTTTGCCTTCATTCTCACACATATACCCTCATTGCCCTGGATATAAATAACGCAGCCTGAATACAAGTTTGGGGACTCCGTCCTGAATAGTCCTTTTCACTTCATGTGTGGAAATAACTTTAAAATATTTTAAAAGCTGTCAGTCTACCTCTGCTTCTTACTTGTGCAGGGCTTGATAAGGCGACCAACCCATCAGTGGTATAACTAGTCCTCCAGAGATACATCCATCTGGGTCAAATCCTAAGAGAAGTCAAGGAGTCAAAAGGAACACGCCCAGTACCCTCTGGATGCACCATGGTTCCCTGAGGGAAGTAATCTACTTTTTGAGCAGACTTGTTCCAGCTGGAGACACAAATGGAGCTGATGTGGAGCAAAACCCAGACACCAGCGGGGACCTTAGAACTTAGCAGACTTGGGAGGGGAGGAGAAGAAAAGAGAGAAACAACATCTAGTTGAAACTGCCAAGATAACAGCTATTTATTTATTAAGGAGGAAGGGGAGAAAACAAAGAAAAATTTATTTCTTATAAATCCCCATCTTCTTTAAATCAGTAATAATGTTATTTTTATCATAATGATGTTATTTTATGAGAAAAATTATTATGATACCTGACAAATTTAATGATAATTCCTTAATAGCTTCTGACAGCCCACATTGAAATTGGTTTGTTCAAATGAGGGTCCAACCCAGTTGCACGCATTTTATTTGGTTAGGTATCTGAAGTCACTTCAGATGACTTCAGATGACAAGGGAGTCTCCCCTCCCTTGACTTTTCCAAAGCAATGCTTAATGCGAGGACTTTAATCTGCAGTGCTTTAATTTTCATTTTTTTTAAGATTTTATTTATTTATTTGACAGAGTTCACAAGAAGGCAGAGAGGCAGGCAGGGGTAGGGGGGTGGGGGGGAGCAGGCTCCCCGCTAAGCAGAGAGCCCAATACAGGGCTTGATCCCAAGACTCCAAGATCATGATCTAAACCGAAGGCAGAGGCCCAACCCACTGAGCCAACCAGGTGCCCCAAACAGTGCTTTAATTTTCTTTAAAAAAAAAAAAAAAAAAAAAAGCTGAAAATAAATAAAAAATAAATTTAAAAAAAAATCCAGATAAAGCTGACTGGTAAGACTAAGTTGCCCATTATACCAGACATTATGCCTCTCTGTATTTTTCCCCAATTTCAACACTTACAAAAAGTGCAAATCCCCTTCTTGATATAAAGCTCCAGCAATTCTATTATAATGACCTTTATAGGGTGTTCACTATGTGGCAAGTATTGTGCCAGATGATTTTAATGGATTATCTCATTTAACTGTACATACCAAGAACTCTGAGGTCAGTGTTAAAACTACCCCCACTTAACTGATATGGATCTGGGGCCAAGATTAATCGAAGAGTAAGGGATGAGGCCTGAATTCAACCCCAAGTTTGTCTGACCAGACCACACTCTCGGCCGTCATTCTCTACTGGCATTTTAATTTTGAGTCTGAAGAGCTTAAATCAATGTTGGGAGTGGCCACTGGTTAACTCTAGCCAGTAGATGGGTATATAAATAAATGGACAGTGTGCCTTTCTCCAAAGGGAATCAAGGATTTCTCAGACATTATCTCATACCTTCCCATTGCTGGAGAGAAAAAGAGGTAAAGAAATGGGGAAACAAATTTGGAATGGCACTGCTGATGAAGGAAGAGGCATGCAATGACTAGGATGTCCCAGTGATGACCCTAAAGCCCCAGGCATGTCATATAAATCCTCTCAATACAGCTAAGACTGAAAGTGATGAAGCTAACCCTGCCCCAATTAATGCAGAAAGGAAAATTTTAAGATGGAATGTGCTCATTATGGGAAGGTCTGTAAAAGCCCAGGAATAAAATGGAAAATATTGTAGAGATGTCAGAGTCACTGAAAATAAAGTTGGAGTGGTCTAGAGGAACAAGGTCATGTTCCCATGCCTCCAAGGGTAATCTTTCAACCACCTCAAATATGGGGCTGAGGAAACTTTTCAACGTACTGCTCATATTCTTCATACTGGTGAATTTACTCTGGAAGGAAAACAGTACCCATTAAATACACACACACACACACACACACAATACCAGAGGCTCACTAAACTGTGCTAATGATGGCCACCCTAGTGTATCTCTGACTCATCAACTTCCTCAGTGAATTTTTGTGGTCAAGGGAAGGTAACAGATCTGTCTCTGGGGAGGCAAAGTGAGAAATGTTTTTGCTGCCTTTCCCTACCACCTTCCATTTTCTTTCCTAACTAGGAGTAGTTTAGGAGACCTCTGAAGGCAGCTACATCAGGCTCTGCCAAGTGGATGAAGCCAAGGACACAAAGGCTGACTGGTACCCAGGAAACTACAAGGTTCAGCATGAAGACTTGAGGCAAATATCCAAAGATCATCATTTCACAGGGAAAAAAATATACCTGGGTTTTCCTGTGGCAGCCCCATGGCCTCTAGTCAAGTCAATTCAACAAAAATTTGCCAACCTTCCACACGCTTTTGAAACAAATAATGAAATCAAAACAGGATTATTCCTTTGCCTATTTTCTTTGCAAAATCAGGATAACTGATGATTCGCTGTGTATCAATAACCAAATGAATAGGTGTGAAGTTCTCTTTATTGGCCTGGCAATGCCATACAATAAAAGGTACAGATCCTAAATCAAGTAAAACCATCATCTTAACGAAGAACAAAGGGCTGAAGCATTACTTCTATATAAATTTCTTTACCCAATCACCACAATAGACTCCTCTGAAGCTGATCTATAAGACCCCTTTTCAACTGCTCATTGTGAAAACATGTGTTGCTTTTGCTTGCCTAAGATCCGGTCCACTTTCTACTGTTAACACTCAACTTTGCTTTGGGGAACTACTTCTTCCCTTATCTCTGTCTATGTGGTCAGGTGGAGCCAACCCCATGAGCTAGCACCTGACTCAGATGTGGCCCAACAGTCACAGCAACCACTTCAGGGACAGACCTGGAACCTGGCTCAAGCCACTAAAAATGTCGGCCACAGGACTTTTGCTGGAACCCTTAGAAAATGACATACCCTTCCTTCCACACTGAGGGTGCTTAATGGGTGGCATGTAAACTAGGCACTGTGTTTACAGAGGCCTATCCATGATACAATGAGAAGTACCTACCTGAGAATGATGCCAAACACAGAAAAGCATGAGCAAACAGGTTCAGAATCTAAATTTTCTGCAGTTGACACACTATTTAAGTTGGTATGCTTGTTTTTAAGAGTTGAAATTCCACCTACAAGGAACCAGATGTCTCTGCAGAACTGTCTTTCCAATCCAGCTTAGTAAGGTCTCAATTTATATTTTTGGCATGTAAAAAATATCTTTTCCTGGCAGTATATCTTATGAGCTCTGCATTTTTCAATACACGGTCTTATAGGGTGTGTTTTTCTTCCTTGGCTGAATTTATGTTGAATGGGTATATTTATATGGATAGATGTTAATGACTTCACAGAGACAATAAAAAAATATAGTAATAATGGCTGGGGCTAATGTCCTGGCATTACAGAGGCCTTTTCCTTGGGTTAATTTCAAGGTCAGTGAAAGGCTAGACCAAGATAATCTATCCTTTTCTGCCCCTTAGAAATAGCAGCTGCTCTGCAGAGACTGCTATTCTGACATCATTTCACATATTTACTTTACAAAATTACAATTTCCTTAACAGAGGTGATTTCAAATGCTTCTGAAATGTTCCTCTTTCAAAAGAATTTTTTAAAATGCTTTTGGGGCACCTAGGTGCCTCAGTGGGGTAAGCCTCTGCCTTCAGCTCAGGTCATGATCTCAGAGTCCTGGGATCAAGCCCTGTATCAGGCTCTCTGCTTCCCCCTGCTTCCCCCCCCTCTCTGCCAGCCTCTCTACCTACTTGTGATCTCTCTCTCTGTCAAATAAATAAATAAAGCCTTTAAAATAAATAAATAAAATGTTTTTAAAGAGTAAAGCAGCATTATGGAATGATCACCATGTAATAAAAATCCATAAGAATCCTCTAAGAATCCATAGAGGAAAAACTTCCCATGAAGTGAAGTAGAATATGATGATATTGCTAATCTAAACTGGGTATAAGTTTATAAAGGTAACATTTAAAGCAAAACCCAGATCGAATGAAAATTTCTCTTGAAAATTCCCTAAGCTGCACATATAGCAAATGTGCTTTGTCCTGTTTAAACTCTAAAAAAAACTCTGTACACCATTAAGTTCTACAGAAGGGGTTTTCCGTACAGGCTGGTTCCCTTAACAGGGCACCAAGTCAACAGTTGCTTGCATTCAAGAGGCTGTCACACCGTATTGTGCCCTTCACAGAATGCTTGATAGCTAAAATTCAGTTACAATAAATGCATGTGCCTGGACCAATTTTGTTATGCTTTCTTAATACTATCCAGGTGACCCATGACAAAGAGACTGGGGTTCCCTTTATCCTATGGAATCGTTTAGGAACACTACACACATTGGAAATGTCTAAAGAACAAAGCCAAGTCAAATGAAAACTATTTTTTTGGGTAACTCACTGGAAGGCAGAGTGATCACTCTAGGATCATCTAATCTGATCTTCAAGCTATTAGTAGATAAACCCTTCTATTAAAAATCGTTCAATCCGGGTGCCTGGGTGGCTCAGTGGGTTAAAGCCTCTGCCTTCGGCTCAGGTCATGATCTCAGAGTCCTGGGATCGAGGCCCGAGTCGGGCTCTCTGCTCAGTGGGAAGCCTGCTTCCTCCTCTCTCTCTCTGCCTGCCTCTCTGCCTACTTGTGATCTCTGTCTGTCAAATAATTAAATAAAATCTTCAAAAAAAAAAAAAAAAAAAGTAAAACCACCGTACACTACAAAGAGGAAAGTGAGACAGCTCTGGAAGAACCTGGGAGAAAGCCTTCCCTTCAGGTAAACAAACACAGATGCCCAGAGGTTCCTGACAGGATTTGAATACTGCTGACCTAGGGGTCCATCTCTAGTCTCCCCTTTCTCCACCTCATAGCAGGAGAATCACAGGCCCAGAGAAGGTGAGTGACTTTTCCAAGGCCATACAATTCACTTGTACCAGTGGACTGGATACCAAATTTCCCAACTCACTTCGCCATCATTTTCATTACAAAACCAGTTCCCTTCCACTTCCCACCCAGTATCTAAGATGGTGATCTCTGATAACTGTGTGCAAAGGGCTAACAGAGATTGGGAATGACCGAAGTTGGATGTACCAGGTAAGGCCAGACTTCCAGGAAGAGGGGAATTTGGTGCTAGCTCTTAAAACTAAGGCAAGTCAGCACTGAATTAATGGAGAAAGCTCCTCAGTTGAAACAAAAAACCTGAGACTGGAGATTGGGGCGGTGGTGGGGGTGGGAATGGGGTGTGCGGATGCAGCAAAACTGAATACAAGGTCTCAATTAAGGACTGGGTCTAACATACCCAGGGGAAGAGGGAGAAAGGAACAAAGGTGAAAAACAATCTATGGATGCTAAATAGCTAAGAAAGATCTATTGCCAAAACTGTATATCACACTTCCTGAAGATGAACCTGCCAAATTCCTTGAGCAGTAGTAACACAGGCCTGGTGTGTGGCTATGAAAAACACAGGCCTAGAGCCCTGCATTGAGGCCTGAATTCCAGAGGAGGCTCAGCTTCCTCACCCACAAAGGACAAGTAATAGCAGCTCCTAACATATTAAATGAGCACATGTTCAGGAAAAAATACTTGGTAAATATTAAGTCAGTATATAAGGTTACTGCCTTTTAAAAATAAAATGTTAAGTCATCCTTGTGTATGAAATAATCTACTTGCATGAAAAACCGATGCCAAAGGGACTTGCCTTCAATTCTCGAACATTAACAAGGAGTTTGTAGGCATCATGCAGTCAAGATTGAGGTGTCAGGAGAACAAGACAACATGAAGAATCAGAACCCTTCCTTGATACTATGCAGCCATCAAAAAAAAAAAAAAGTCTTGCCATTTGTGACGACGTGGATGGAACTAGAGGGTATTATGCTTAGAGAAATAAGTCAATCAGAGAAAGACAACTATCATATGATCTCCCTGATATGAGGAAGTGGAGATGCAACGTGGGGGGTAGGAAAAGAATAAATGAAACAAGATGGGATCGGGAAGGAGACAAACCATAAGAGACCCTTACTGTCACAAAACAGAGGGTGACTGGGAGGAGGGGGGTATGAGAGGGTGGTGGGGTTATGGACATTGGGGAGGGTATATGATACGGTGAGTACTGTGAAGTGTGTAAACCTGGCGATTCACAAACCTTCTCCCCTGGGGCTAATAATACATTATATGTTTATAAAAAAAATTAAAAATTAAAAAAAATAAAGAACGCTTCCTTGTATGACAGTTCTTGATTATACCGTTCTCAGATTTGTTATTGGGGTAATCAGGACATCAAGAAAAACCTCACTATTTGGGTCAGGCAGAGATACTGAATTATCCAAATATTCAGAAAGCACCAAAGGACTGAGATAAGGTGTAAGTGGAATAGGATAGCAAGGCAATGACAAAATCAAACCTGCACACTAAACAATAACAGAGCAGTAAGGATCAGAATAAAATTTACTAAATTTTATTTAATGCATATCAGTATTTAATGTATATTCAATGTAAATATTAAATTCAATGTAAGTAATCAAATAGAAAATAGGATAGCAAACAAACTCAAAAAACATGCTATAAAAATCCAGAAGGCAAAAGCTTAAAATGTTAGGGCCCTGCCTTCTCTAAAATAATCTCTTCAAAATGTACAGGGAGAAGGGGAGAGCCAGGACCAGGAACCAGTCACCAACACAAAAAGCAAAGGAAGATAAAAGAAGGAAACTTCACATCCTCTGCTGGCACTCTCCACACCACCACCCCAAAAAACCAAGAAAGTCTTTTTGGATTGTGTCACTGACCTACTTTTGGACATCCATGGAATAATTAAGTACAGTTTCATAAAGCCTGGGGCAGGGAGGGATAAGGAAGCACCCTGCATCTTACAGTAGTGACAGACTTAGCTCCTCTGAAACACGTTGGTGGTTTTCATTATGGAGTGCAGAGAGGCTTATTTTATTACTTAAATCTCACTTTTATTCATTCATAACCAATAGGTGTTATTTTCAGTGTTGGTATTTTTTTACATAACAGTAATACCAGTGCATGGGGTGAAATTAAACCCTACAGAAAAATGAAAAAGGCAAAGCTCAAGTCCTCTAGCCTCTCCCCTAAGGTTTCAACTATTCAATTCTTGACTATCGTTTGAAGAAAAGAAATTATTTATACACTCGGAGGAGCATGTGTGCATACCTCACAAACGTCCTTTCACTGATTTGACTGAGACCATGCTGCCCACAAAGTTTTGGATGCCACTACTGCCACAGCACTCTTCCCACAGTGCATGTCAGGCTGCAATGTGTGGCAAACCACTGTATGGACGCTCCTCAGGAAGGACCCGTATTAGGAAGGCAATGTGAGCAACTGCTTCGTAACTACCCACCCATCTACAAACCCACCTATATCTATTAGTTTTTTCAACAAAGCTGCAATGAATATCCTCAGCGGCAAGCCCAGCACCTGTTCTTACCCATGCTTCGCCGTAAGAGTCTGTTTTCCTTCTGCAGGTACCCCTAAGGTGACTGCACTAAAAGGGGTAGGCTAGTACAACTCTCAAACAACACAAATCGATCCTTAATAACAGTGAAAACTTACACTAAGATATGAAGATAAATGGAATAAAAATTTAATTGGATACCCTTGTGTCCAATATACAGAAATAGTTACCATTTTTAAAATGTCATGTAAAAACAATGTAATACTAAGGTTTAGAAACAAGCCTTCATTTGAAAATAAAGAGAAATAAGAGAAATAAGTCCCAACTTTTAAAGCAGTCCCCTCTTCAGATGAGTTTTCTTTTCCTCGAACGTTAGAAGGAAACCTATGGGTTGTAACTTGTATCTGTGTAACTACTCTCTTCAAGTGGTCTGGCAAGAGAGGTTGAGAAGGAACAGGCCTTCCAACCACTGAGGGTGAGCCCACCAGCTGGCCCCTCGCTGCTTCTGACTTTCTCTTCCATTCTAACAAAAGGCATCACAACTCTGGATCACTGCTTAGTACCTTAAAGCTTCAAGTATCACATAAAAGGGAAATGAAATTAATGTCCTCCTTAATGCCAGCTTCCTCAAATGACTTTGTCCCAGACGTGAGACAGACACTTGTCTACCTCAAATGTCACTCATCAGAGAGGTAGTCCAGCATCCCTTAGGTGAGCCTGGTGTTGAACTCAACGATTTCAGGATATGGCCTCTATGTGCTGCAGATCACTCAAATGCAAACAGGCATACACAACTGTACCCACCCTCACAGGACCATGAGACAAAACATGTGGTACTGTTAATACAAAGCATGGTACACAGTAAGTGCTCAAAAGGTGTCAGCAACATACATCATCATCAGTGTCAGATTTAAAAAAAAAATAAAAAATGAGCAAGACAGAAAAGAGTCCTCTAGCTCTGACTCCCAGAAGAAATAGATTTTTGCTTAGAAATATGATTAAACCTGTTCAAGCTTCCCACAATACAGCTAATTATGTATACCCTGCGGCCTCCTCAGCCCAGGAGATAGCAGCTAATCCAGGCCTGCAGTAAGGCAAGGACACATCAGACTAGAAAGAGGGTGAGGGGGGGCCCTCCATGGCACAGAAAATAGTATATGGCACCTATTGGCTACTGTCAAGTTCCAGACAAGTGGAACTTTCTCAAATATAAGCACTCTCCTTCCTCGCTCTTTTCTTCACAAGCATGTTATTTTATTTCTTAATTATCGTTATTCTCTCCCACCAACTATGTGAGTTTACAATACACTACCTAACACCGTTCCTTGCAAATGTCATGTGCTAAAGAAAAACAGTTACAACTTGGGCTTTTTTCCTCCTATTTAGAAAATCCATCAAATACACAGACCCATCATATCAAGTACCATAATAATACCTATCTCTAACAAAAATTATTTTTCAATCTCTACTTTAGTCTTTAAACTTAAAATACCACCTAAAGAAAGAACTTACAGAATCTTAAATTTTACCAAAATAAGACTGAAATCTGAACTTATATATTAACAGAATCACATTTTTACACGTTTCACAGAAAGAATTCCATGTCCTAACAGAAGGTTAATTTAGTCTTTGATTCATTCATTCATTTCCCTCTTCTTTCCTTCCTTTAGAGTGACTGGCACATTCTCTCCATCACCCACCCTCCACATACAGTGACTTCTATCAGCAGATTATTATTGTGCTAATCCTTGTTTTGAATTGCCCCACAGCCATTCCCCCTTCAGGGAAGAGAGCCTTGAGTCTCCTTTAGGGAACCACTCCTCCTCAAATGTCAGTCCACGTGGTTCCCCCCTCTTCCTAGCCACACGACCAAATCTGGTCAATCAGCATATTCTATCCTCCCCCTTGCTGACCACAGTGGCTGGCTGAGGTTGGGCACTAGACCCAACTCTAAGACTTCTACTGGAACTACAGGGGGAAAAAAAAAAAATCAGTCTTCTCACTGGCCTGCTGACTGTGAGGGTCATGCCATGCAAGCCTGGAGCCATCAGGAGTGGGGACAGCTACTGAGTCACACACGCAGAGAGGAAAACACTCAAGAGACAAAGTCTGTTCCTGGAATCTTTAGATACATCAGTCAAAAAACTATCTTTTTAGCCTGGAGCCATTTTCTGGTATTTGTTAGCAAACCATGCTCACAAATCAAAGTCTGCTCCACTTACAGCTTCACATGCTCATCTCCCTATACTAGATCACAAGCCCTTGAAGGGCAGAAACCAGATCTTACTGGCTTTCTTATAACAGTAAGCAGCAGCAGGACTGGTTCAAGAGTGCTTACCATGTGTGGCAGCATTGTGCTTGGTGGGAGTTTCCTTGCAACCAACTGTGCTATTAAGAAAGGCTTCATAAGCGCCTGTTTACTAGCTTAGCATTACTAACAGTATCCTCAAAAGGTATCCCATGAGGGGCTACTTGCACACATTGACAGAAAATAAAATGATGCATTCTTCCTCTTTGCCTCCCAAAAAAGCAATAATTAACTCTCTATATACAGCCCAATCCTCAAATACAGCAAGAACAATTTTTTTTAAAGTGAGCCAAGTTTCCACAGCAGTGTCCCTGAAACACCATCACATGAAAAGAGCAGAGGGATGGAGGCAGGAAGCAGGGAGAGAACAGCTCCCCAAGGTGTGGGGGTTCTTACCCTGGGCCCCTCGTCTCCAAGGGCCATGATGATCTGAACACAGTTTCTCTAAGGAGTGAGTCCGCAGCTTTCGTTACAATCTCACAGGAGTCTCAGATTCCAGAAAGGTGAGAACCACTACTCTACAGGGTACAGTAAGTGTTCCTGGCACTTAATTTCTCTTCCCCTAATCCAGTTAGGAGAAAATAACCATAACTGAACAAAAGCAAGAAATAAATCAACTGGTGCCTTTACCCACAAAAGATAGAGTCTCCAAAGAAAAGGCCAACATAAAATCAAGTTTTGTTTGTTTGTTTAAATCTGGCCTCTGCTGGAGAAGGAAATAATTTCAAGTGTAATTGTCCCTAATGGGAATGGTCAATGACAGCCAAGAAATGCCCAGCTGGATGGAGAGAAAAATGCATTGTCCTCACCTTGCCAATAGCCTGCTACTCTACAAAAGTACTTCAAAAAATTGCAAGCTACCTGAAACAGGGGAAGGGTGTTATTTATTAACACTGAAAAACAGGAAACAAACTAAATGTTCATTAAAAGGCTGCTTAAGTATTATGGTTTAAAACAACTGAAGCAAAATGATCCCTTAAACAAATATTTATTGAGCATCTATTATGTGCCAGCATACTGCTGGGAAATGAAAAACAATTCCAAGCCAAAGAGAACTATGCTTATAGTCATTAACATGGTATAAGATCTCTGTGACAACCATATAAAAAGCACAAAACCCCAAGAGTCTACAAAGCAAATTAATATACACACACATAAAATACATGTATAGAAACATAAACATACAATTAAGTCCAACCCCATTAATATAAATATTTCAGTATTCAAAGAGGACTAAATTAATGGTCATTAAAACATGACCTATATTAGATGATTATGACTTATATAATCATCTGTGCAAGGTGGGAATTTGGGTAATCATTCTTCAACCTTCTTCACACTTCTTCCACCATACCATTTGGATTTTTAAGAGCATATATAATATTTGCATGTTAAAAATTTTTTGAGATATATCACACACGAAATCGCAGATCCTTATTTGATTTTTTGAGAGAAGAGAGGCTGAGAAATTGTTGTAGGTCTTTATTATTAATAACTTGAGTTATAATAGTTCACCCAGAAGCTATTGTGCAGCTTAATAATGCATAAAAGAACTGGCTCTCATGCCAGATGATCTGGGCTCAAGTTTTACCATTGCTAACTTATTAGCTGTATGTCTTCAAGCAAATTACTTAATCTGTGTCAACCCACCTCAGAGGTGTTATGAGAGTTAGATGAGGGAATAGCAAAGTGGGAGGAAATGATGATGATAATGATGGTCACAGTGGTACTGATGGTGGTGATGATGATGGGGTAAAGGAAAGAGGAAAAGCTGCTCCAGATATGCTACCCATGAACAAGGAGGCTTGTCTGAAACAACTCTGGGTATAGGCTAATTCAAACCATCTGGCCCTTCACTGGATACACTCCTCACAGAGCAGCAAGGTCTATCTCTCCAGGGGTATTAAGACCTTCTAGCACATTCTTGCTCATCATTGACCTTACTTCCCAGCCAGGATAATCTGTATCTATGCACCACCCTCTCCTACCTCCATATCCACAAGAATGTGACTTCTTCAGCCTTGAAAGTCATGTTTTCTCTAACAAACTGGGTTCCACCCTTCTCTTTAATGGTGCTCATTAAGCCTTATCCAAGTAGATCCCCTTGGTTCTAATTAGCCCATCTTACTCTACTCTATTTATCTCAGTGCCTAGATTAGTCTTTGAAATATACTTTATGTTATGTTTTCTTATTCCCAACCACTTCAATATTAAACTCTGATTTGGATGTATGTTCTTAAAAATCATCCACCTACTCACCCATCCATCAACCATCTATCCCTTCAAGAATGACAATAATAAGCCAAGCACTGTGCTGACCCTAAGCCAAGGTAGGTATCTGAGACTGGGAAGTACCATTACACAATCAAGAGCTAAGTTATTATGAAGTTTAATGGTTCTAATAAGATTCACTTTTGCTCGACTTCCCTATTCAACTGAGGTTGACTTGTCTTACTGCCCCTTGTTTTTACAGATATGTGGTCAACTTGGTTTCCTTTTTTCTTCTCTTAAGTACTATTCCTGACAAAAATATTAATAGCATTAAAAGAACATTAGAATATATTTTTGTTTTATTTAATTTCTGTTGAATATTTATTAAATTTATTTCTTACTAACATATTTATTAACATAATAACATATGTATTATTAGCCCCAGGGGTACAGGTCTGTGAATCGCCAGGTTTACACACTACACAGCACTCACCATGCACATACCTTCCCCAATGTCCATAACCCAACCACCCTCTCCATACCCCCCTACCCCCGGTAACCCTCAGTTAAAAATATTTTTTATTTAAAAAAATCCATTACCCTAATAACAGTTGCTTTCTTGTGTCTTTGTGTTTTTGCATGTGTTTGTGTGAATTTGCACAGCTGGAATCATAACACACATATACTCTCATAACACCTCCTTACTTATTAAGCACCTTTCTGAACTCAGTATTTATGGTGTCGATAGCAGTAAAAACACCGAAAGAGTGGTCCCACCATGGTTTACCCTCATTGCGCTATGGATGAAAATGCAGATTATTCCCATTTTAAAAGATAATTCATTAATGAATGATCCACTCGTATGGATCCTTTTTCTTATTTTTGATTATGGACTTGAAATACTTTTTTCAGCAACGGGATTATCAGACCAAAAGCTATGGAAAAAACTTAAGGCTTTGAGTAGTGATACAGCTTTTTCGAAAGAAAGTTAACAATTAAACACACATAAAACCAACACTTTATTATCCACACTAATGGAAGGAGGTAGTGTTGAGCCTAACAAGTTATTTCTGTTTGCAACTGGGAGGCCAAATATTTACACATACTTATACACATTATTTGTCTTCTTAATTATGCTTTGCATGCTGACAGAGAGCATGCAGAAAAAAATGAGATCAAGTATGTTAAAGTATTCTGAAATATTAAAAGACCAATACAATACAATTTGAATCCTACTGGGGAGCACGGGAACATCAGTCATGAAATTCCAACTCAGCCAAAAGTCATCCCCACACAGGGATACTTCCTCTCCTACAGTATGCTGTGATTCCATTCAGACCTCAGACCTCAAACAGACAAAGGGAAGTAGTGTTAGTAACTCTCACCTAAATTCTTTTCTCTACCATTCCAGATGTACAAAATCATCGCCATTCTGCATGCTGCAAAACTAATCATGAAAAACAGAAACCCAACTGTCCAAAGTGCAAGAAGGAATGGACTGGGAGAAAGAAAATGAAAATCTTATATTAGAACTGTCTACTAAAGATTAAACGAAACTACAAATATTTATAAACCCTTTTAAATCACCACACTCCACCTATTTACACTGAAAGGCTTTCAAAAGCTTGCCTTTACTCCCAGCACAAATAAGACCAATGAAATCACCATGGCTGATCTCAGCAGCTTCCTACGTGGCCTGCATTCCCCAGTGTGAGATCTATGCTGCTGTACAAGACATTTCAGTTGGCCCAGAGACACATCCTTCAAAAATACTGTGTCACAACATAAGATATTCCCTTCACATTCTTTTCAAAATTGAGTTATAGTTAACATACAACATTATGTAAATTGAAGTTATAAACATACTGATTTGATACATTTAATATTGCCCTATGATTGCCAAAGCAGCATAACACCTCTATCTAGTCCAATGCTTACCATTTCTTCTAATGTTAGAAACAATTAAAATTTACTCTTAGCAAGTTTGACTATAATAGTTTTGTTGACTATAATCGTAGTCTCTTCAAAGCTATGTGGCAGAATCTAAAAGAAGTGCACGTGGTATTAGCATGTCTTCAATTAACAGTTGCTAACATCCCTCTTACACAGAAAAAAAAATAATTATAAACTCAAACATTTTAGCAAGCACAGTTATCTATTACAAATGACCTATATAGGGGCGCCTGGGTGGCTCAGTGGGTTAAGCCTCTGCCTTCAGCTCAGGTCATGATCCCAGGGTCCTGGGATGGAGCCCACATTGGGCTTTCTGCTCAGCAGGAAACCTGCTTCCCTCCCCCCCTCCCCCCATCCCCCCCCCCCGCAGCATGCCTCTTTGCCTACTTGTGATCTCTCTCTCTGTTAAATAAATAAATAAAATCTTAAAAAAAAGAAAGAAAGAAAAGAAATAAAAAAGAAATGACCTATATAGCTTTGTTCCCATTTCATTTATTTTTAGGGTTCCTATAGTCCAGTGACACTGGTTTACGTAGTAAGAAATGTATTTACCTTTTTAAAGATAATCTGGCAAGTAAAGAAAGTGAAATGAATCAAAGTAATAATAACAGCAATAATAAGCAGAACAACTGTTATGGAAGTATGACCAAAATCAATATGGTCGGAGGCGACAACTAAACTTCGGGAAGCTGCACTAAGCCTATTTATTCTGCATGGTCATCTTTTTAATGTCCTGATCTCCTCAACTTGACAGGGATATACATAAGGGTAAAGGTTGTATTTTAATAATTACCAAATTATTATACCAAATAATTACCAAATTACTTCAATTTCTAGGTATCCTATATAGAAGCAGATATTCTAGCAGTTCAGATTTCAAACAATTAAACTAGACACACTAAGACCATCAAAAATATTATAATTTCAGGTTTGCTTTATCTTGATTTCTCATTGGTCCTTATGTCCATTTTAAAAATCATTACACTTAAACTTTGCTCTATTTCGGTTTCTAAATGCTTTGTAATCATTAATGACTTGGAACACTTCAGCTCTGTTTTCCCCTCTGTCAAGTATTTGACCATCTGCAAAGAATACTGCAGATATTCTAATAAACAGGCAAAGTGAACTTTTATAATGCGTGGATATGGGGAATCCTTCTGACGGTGAAGTTATTTTACTCATTTATCTGTTTGCAAGTAAGATACTCACAGCTAAAGAGTTAAGCATTCTCCATACTAATGTAAAAGGCTGTGTCCACCCTCTGTTCTACCCCTACTTCATCTGATTTGCCTGTCTGGGGATTCAGGTTGCTTTTCCCACCACTCAGGTGGAAGTATGCTTTGCACAAAAATAGCTTTATCAATGGAAGGCCTCCCAGCTCTTCAAACAACAACAATGACAATAACTGCCACCATTCAGTGACATTAATCAAACTAGGAATACTCTTGACAATCTTCTGGCTGGCAGCCCATAAACTGAATAAGACTATAAAGATACCCAGTATCAATCTTCTTATCACTGCCCAACAATGCAGATGATCTGGAAACTTGGCATAAAGGGTCTTGGCTTTTCCATTCTTTATCCCCCTAATTCTTCCACATAGTTAAAAGCCAAAAGTAACCCCACCCAAACAGTACATAGTGAATTCCTGTTTACTCCAGAGAACTTAAAAGAGGCTAAAGGATGCAAAAAATGAAAACCAACAAAAACCTGAGAGCACAGTTTCGTACTTGCCAAGGTAAAATTCACATAGAGTTAACCAAACTCAAAGCACCTCAGTCAAATTTCAGTAGAGAATGAAATACCCGGTAAAATCTGCAGAAGATGCACAGAGAAAGTTTTATTTTGGAGATAATTTCCGTGCAGTTTACCACCACTCAAATCTCTCCTTGCTCGAACCTTTGAAGTTCCTCATAAATTCGGTCTCAGTACCGACCACACAGGTATCTCAAAGGGTAAATGATATTTTTAACAAAGCCAGGAGTGTTGAGGGTGAGGAACATTGGCCAGAGTTCAAAAGATGTGTAATTTCCACTGGGAGATGAATCTGTCGTCATTTTTGTTTAATAGACACTGAAAATGAAAACAACAAATTTGGAAGAGAACATATAAGCAGAAAAAAAATGAAGAGACTACGAAGAGTAAACTGAAATGGGACATGAAATGTCATTTATTTAATTTCATTTCAAAGGCAAGGACTTCAAAAGTTGAATATTTTCAACACAGACCAGTTCTTCCTTGTGGGAGAATCAACAAAAATATCAAATATTCTGGAAACTAATTTTAGCTCCTACTAGGATTAACTGTATGGCCTTGGGCTAGTCATTAAGTGATTCATACCCCAATTACCAAACTGGTAATTAGGAATACCAGCAGGTCAAGAGACAGGCTGAGATTTCCTCAGACTCTCAGGGACAACACTACTCCCTGCTATGCCATGATTTCCCTTTATGACAATGGAACTTTTAACCTTTCTAGACTCCTTTAACATCCAACAAATAGTGACTGTCTACTATATGCTTGACCCCTGATCTAACCACTGGGGAGACAAAGGTGAGTTAGATAAAACCTAATTCAAGAAGTGGCATTCTAAAGGCAGGAGACAAATCATAAAAAGCACACAGTGTAGGCTGTACAGGAGATTTGCAGGGTAATGTGACAGAAGGTCCCAGAGGCTGGAAAAAAGACAGTAATGTTATAAATAGGGCCATGAGAAAACACCTTTTTGAGAATGTGACATCTAGCCTAAGAATTGAGGAATAAAGAGTGAGCTAAGTAAAAAGGCATGTTAAAAGCTAAAAGAACATTGTAGAGAGGCAGGAGGATGTGTGCAAAGATCCTGAGGTGGGAAAGAGCTTGATGTGCTAGGGAATAGAAAGATAGCCAATGATGCTGGTCTTTCTAGTCACCCCAGGGATTTGTTCCCATTTCATTTATTTTTAGGGTTCCTGTAGTCCAGTGACACTGGTTTACATAGTAAGAAATGAGCCATTGGGGAACTGCTGAAGTTAACTACTTTTCTCATACAGGTTAGTCTTTATATGTGGTCAAACATTAAGCTATTTTTTGGTAGGAATTTCTCTCAAATCCTATCATTGGATTTTCTATTCTTCAACTGAATATATGGAATACAACTTTTTCTTGTTGTTTTTCTTGTTGACTTAGGCTCATTACTAATATTTGATAGCAGTAGCCATGAGGAGGACAAAAGTGTCTGAACCATGTTTTTATAATACAATTCCTTCTCTTCTACCAAAAATTACTTCCTGTGTCCACAAGCTGTCATAGCTTCAGCTGTGACCATCAGGCTATGCAGAACACTGCCTTTTCTATGCAATCAAGTGCCTGAATTTTTTAAGTTACTGCTGTCCAGAGGCCATTTCCATCACTAGGCCCTTGGAATACTTAAAAAAAAAAAAAAAAAAGACTAACCTCATTTAGTGGTCTTTATTTTAGGATTCCCAGAAGTATCACAGATGGTAAGGTCCATCCAAAGTTTGTCCTGTTTGGCAATGAGGTAAATTAGGAAGTTGGCTATGGTAGGCCGAATTCTAAAGATGGCTCCTCTAAGATTTCTGCTCTATGGTTTTTTAATCAAACACTAATTTAAGTACTAGGTTAAAGGAGTTTGAAGATACAATTATAGTCCCAACTCAGCTAACCTTAAAATACAGAGGCTACCTAGGTGGGCCTAATTTACTCACAGAAGTCCTTATTTAAAAAGCAGAGTTTCCTCAGGTAGATAGCAAAAAAAGTATCAGAGGGATTTCAAGGATAGGAAGGTTCCACATACTGCTGTTGGCTTGAAAATGGAAGAAGCCCCATGACTATGCAGGACTGCCACTAGATGATACAGTGGGCCCAAGTTGACAGAAAGCAAGGAATTATGGACTCAAGTCCTATAACCAATGACAGACTGAATTCTGTCAATCACAAGAGTACAGTGTCTAGGAGTCTGAATCCAGATGTCAACACGAGCAGCCAACACCTTGATTTCAGGGTAGGCAGAGAACCCAGACACATCATGCTGGATTTCTAAGCATCAGAACTCTGAGGGGTTAAGATACTCAGTTTGTTTGTGGTGATTTGTTACACAGCCATAGAAAATTAATATATTGGGTGAAGTGGGTGTCCCAAAAGTTTGCCAAGTTAATGATAAAATGAACAGATAAATGAGCTCTTACTACTTCATTCTTACAAATGTCCACATAGGGGGCACCTGGGTTGCTCTGTCAAATGAGGATCTGCCTTTGGCTCAGGTGATGATCCCAGGGTCCTGGGGACTGAGCCTTGCATAGGGATCCCTACTCAGTAGGAAGTCTGCTTCTCCCTCTCCTTCTCCCATCAACCCCTACTTGTGCTCTCTCTCTCACTTTCTCTCTCAAATAAATAAATAAAAGCTAAAAAAAAAAAAAAAAAGTCCATTAATAGCATGGCATAATGAAAAGTGCATCAACTAAATAAAATCTTAAAAAAAAAAAAAAAAGTCCATTAATAGCATGGTATAATGAAAAGTGCATCAACTTAGAAGCCAGAAGTCCTGGGTTCTAGTCCTGGTTTTGCCACCTAGTGCTTGAGAGATTTGGTGAAGAATTCACTTTCCTTCTCTGGACTTCTCTTCTTCTATAAATGAAGGAAATGCTTAAATTGAACGTTAAGATCTCTTTCAGCTCCAACAGTCTGTGAGATTAATCATCCCTTATTACATCAGAAAACTGAACTAAAAACAAATATGCACATTTTTCTCTATTTTTCAAATGATACACATCTTCTCCTGCAGATTAGCTTATCTTAATCTCAAGGTCTCAAATATTTAAAGAAGGCTGCAGAATAAAAATCTGCTAATATTGCTTATTTTTTTAATATATTCAATATATGATTACTACGTTTATTTTTAGCTTTGATTATACCAGCATCTCAGAGGCTTTTCAGTCCTGGCAGTTAACTAAATATTTAGGCATTTTATTTTAGAGAGCTTATCTTTGCATAAAAACTGAGTCAACACAATCCCAAAACTTATTTTTAACATAATCTAGGTACCAAATCAGGGTGGAGGGAGAGGGATTTATATCTAAACACATGACTTAAAGTCTAAAGAATGTTTGTTAAATAAAAAATGGTCATCAAAGATTGAGACTTCTGTTCAAATTTTCATATCTCTCCTTTGAATTTTTCATTACTGATTTTTATTTTAAAACAAATGGAGAGAAGGGCCCTTATATGTATTCCCCTCTGTTATTTCAAATGTAGCTCATGTTATACTAAAGTTGTAAGTTACTCTGAACTAAAACATTTGAAAATAGAAATCTCTCTAGAAAAGTTATGTGGAGTCTATGCTGCACTTGAATTATCTTTCTAGACTGGAAACTAGAGCATGTCCACAAAGTAATGTGTGAAAGTGAAAGGATCTGGGAGTCATGGGAATTTACAGTGTTTGACAGGCACAAGTTTCCGTAATTCACTTGCTAAATTCTCTGTACTTAGAGCTGAGCTCTAAGCTGTCACACAAGAGTACTTGTGCACATTCTATTAAAAGTAGGGCACACTGCAATGCAAGAAGATATTTCCCAATACACAGCAACAGGAATAAGAAGAGTGCAGTGCAAAAATCTAGATCAAACCAGAAAATATTATCCTGGGTGAGAGAATCTAGAAACCTGTACCCAAACCTAGTGGCTATCATGCATCATTGTATGCATGTACCCAAAAGGAGGCCTTGTTACCATAGGATAGTTGGTACAAAGACAAAGCCACAAGGTGAATATCGATAACATGAAGACCAACACTTTACAGTCAAATGGTGGCCCTTAGGTGATAGTAGGGTGACTTAGTATGACTTTATCTAGAAAGATGAAATAATCAAAATAAAGTCCCTTTAATTAAGATATAAGTTCTTATTTTAACTATGCACAAAATCTTAATAGAATAATAATGGGAAATACATTTTTTCCTTTAAGATTTTATGATAATGCTGTAAAATAATTTTAACTTCAACTTTAACAGCATTATCAAAAAGATGCTCAGTCCACTTTGGTGGACTTCCTGAAATCCCACAGCTTTTATAAGATTTACAATTTCTCTTTCCCTTGCTTTTGATGTTTATCTGCCATTTGGAGAGAGACCAGGACACAAAGAAGATGTCCTAAAAATAAATGAAAGTGTTAAGCAAGGAGGACAACTGGTTGAGCTATGACTAATTTTATTAGTGGTCTGTCATCAGTTAATGTTTTCAATTAATCCTAACTTCTGCTTCCCCAAGTAAACTCCTAACTTTAGGGACTAAGATAATGAAAACATATAAACAAGAGCCCCTAACCTCATAATTATGCTTAAAACCTTATGCACAGCTTCATTACAAAGTGTGGGTTTATGCATTCTCAACTAATCCTCTATTGTCTTCAAAAGTCCTAAATAAAAGAAACCCTCCAGAGATTGTTCTAAAGAAATAACTGGGCTGGCTGAACTCCACTCACTGTCGCAGCCAAGATTCTGGCATTTAGAGCAAGCAAAGGCAAGTAAGCAGCAAGCTTCACAAGGATTCACTCCGAGTGTGCTACATGTTATGTGGGGACAGCATGAGACGTGGTCCTGGACCATAAGACTGGCTACAAGGAGTATTTGGAACTGGTCATCTGGAACTGGTCAGTATTTACTTCCATTTTCCCTATTAGAGGCCTACTGAGTCTTTTAGTGTTAATAACCTAAACAAGGTTCTTGATATAAAACATTGCAAGATGTCTTCTTCAGTCATTCCTGGGAGAGTTTTCCCAACAGTGTCAAACAAGGACATGCTCTTTTATAATTCATGGTGCCAGAGATTTGCAATTGGGTGGACTCAAAGGATCTATAAACCCCCATTAATGTTGTGCCAAAATTTCTTTCCTGGTTACATTCTTCTTTTGTTTTTTGTTTTTAGATAGTCCATAATATTCACTGGATTTTTAAAGGAGTCTCTAATCTCCGTCCCCTCAAGAAACCTCCTGTCTACATAATTTTTCTCCAGGCTAATCACAGTACATCACTAGGAATTTATATATACCATCTTACTTCTGTGTTTGGGGTTTTTTTTTTTTTTTTTAAGATTTTATTTGTTTGTTTGAGAGAGAGAGAATCTGGAGCAGACTCTGCACTGAGCACAGAGCCCAATGTGAGGCTCAATCCCACAACCACAAAATCATGACCTGAGCCAAAACAAAGAGTCAGACGCTCAAATGAGCCACCCAGGTGTCCCCATCTTGCATTGACTCAACAACACCTTTTTCCTAAAGCTGAAATGTACCTTATAATCCTTGTTTATATTTAATAAAATATTTCCTTCGTGCTCCCCAGAAGTGATTATTAAATTGACAGGTCTCTGAACTGATGACATTTAAACAATACCAGGATTAGGCCTATATCAAATATATTGGTAAATAGGCAAACTGCATGTTCCTGAACTACAAATTAAAAAAACTAAGAAAGAAGCTTCAGTGTCCCATGGGGACATAGTGGGCACCAGAACACCAGGAACACATTTAAGTTGATGCTCTTTCAACACTGGACACTATTCAAGTTTCATGTACTTACTCAATGTGTCCGGAGTGGACTATGTGCCAGATACTGTGCTGTTGGAAAGTTACTGATCTAGGCAGAGGACCTGGCAAATTCCCAAGAGGGAGCACGCAGAGATCCCAATGGGAAGTGGGAAATCGGGTCTAACAAGGAAGTGGAGTGTTTTTAGAAAGAAAGAAAACAGAGCTGGAGAGAGAACAGGACCAAATGAATGACTTCAAAAGGGCTAGATTGAGTGGGGAGCATAATTCACCAGCCCAAATGAAAATATATTTATATTCATAACACAGAGGAGAGGTAATATTGTAAACTTTCAATTACAATAACAAAGGGACTCTATCAGAAGCCAGGGGACAGACATTGGTTCAGCTAAAACTCTGACCATAGGAGCAGGGAAAGAAAGCACAACCTGGTTTGGGCTCTAAATTGGGTGAATATTGTAATAAGTCCTGAGTGGGGAGAAAATCCCTTTTATGGGAACTAACATTCTTCTATTTTATAGAAAGAATGGGGTTAACAGATCTTAACTACTTGAGTAATATCCCCCAAAGTCTGGGTGCCCTTTCCCAAAGATGGGCTAAAGGATTAAAGCATGTAATGTTTGCAAATCCTTTGTTAAGAAAAACAAAACAAAAACATCTCTGTTTAGATATCATACTTGCTTGCCCTGTACCATCTACAACCAAATAGGAGGAACATGCCTCTCAGTGGTCCAAAGGAGGCAAAAGGTTTGAACAGATACCATGAGAGACCAGGTTTGCAAAAAGCAATTCTAGTATTCGTATATCCCACCCCAACTGGACTATGCCCACCAAGGATCTGAAGGAAGTCATCTCTCATATCGGAATGATAACCACTATACAGCTCCATCCCACACTGATGGTTGAAGCTCACCTTCAGGCAGAGATATGTAAGATGTAACAGAGATGTAACTGCTCCATGTCTTAAGATAAAAAGGAGAGTCAAATTGTTCTGGTTTGTCCCTCCTCAACTGGAACTCTGTAAGTTCCACCTCACCAAAAAAAATAAAAATAAAAAATAAAAGAACAGTCTTGTCCATATAGGATAGTCTGCTTTAATTTTGTCAAGTCCTGAAATGCTGAACTAGCCTGACACACAGAGTGTCTGCCAGGGTCAGGAATTGAAGAACCAGCCAATTAGAAAAGGTGGTGAAACAAGCAGGTACTTGAAACAGATACTCATAAACCTATGAGGGGCCAAGCTCTGAAGCTACAAAATACCACAACCGTACACATATGTGGTATACATTTATATGCAGAATGCCTCTGTAGACTTTCCTGCACTGAGGTGTTAAAAACAAAACCAGTAGTTCAGCTCAAAAGAACTAAGCACTACAGTGGAACTGGAATAAGGTACCACCAGAGAATGGAAAAAGGAACCATGACCCATGGGCAGATGCCTAACCTGTGTACTTATTAACTCTCTCACTACTATACAGAAGGTAGGACACTGTTTATACTAAAAAAATATTCACTGGAATTGAATTCCAGAGGTTAAAAATTTTGAAGAGCAGCTTACTTTCCTCTCACATGTTAACAAAGGAGAGGGCCAGTAGGATTCCAGTGAGGGACATCCTGGGAGTGTGGGTGCTCATTTTGTCAAGCTAAACCCCAGCATGACTTAAGGACACTGGCTGGGACAAAGTATTATAAGCTATATCCTCTCCATGCCATTGTGACTACTTCCACCTTAATAAAAACAAGCAAATACAGTAAAAACAAACTGACAATGGGAATGGTGGTCCAGTAGTAATGGAGTTTTCTCAGAGCAAATACCTGTTTCTGCCTTTGAAAAACAGAACAGTCCAGGGAACAAAGTTCCCATCCGCTGTTTCAAAGTTACTTTTCACTTTTCTATCCGTTTGTCCCCGCCCCCAAGCCCTCCCCTCCACTAATGAGCCAAGGCTTTCCTCTGCTTCAGGCTCATGCTACAACGTCTATAAGAACAAGGAAGGGCAGTAAGAAAGCGATCTATAGGCAAACACTAAAACAGGTTTGAGTATATCTGACTAAGACAGCAGAACAAGACACAAAACAAATACGCCCGAAACAGAAAACTCCCCAATTAGATCCCAATCCCACAGCCAAGTGTTGGCATCAAAGATGGCACATGCCATCTCTAAAATGCAGAGACTAAGAAATGAAATCAATCTTCTCTGGTGAATTGAATGGTGGCCCATGTAAAGATATGCCTGTGCCCTAACCTTATAAATATGAATTTAGTTAGAAAAAAAAAAAAAAAAAAAAGATGTTCTTTGTAGATGTAATTAAGAAAGATCATCTTAGGTGATCTGGCTAGCCCTCAGTCCAAAGACAAGTGCCTCTATAAGGAACAGAAAGGAAGACATGGAGAAGACCACATGAAAACAGAGGCAGAAATGAGAATGGGGTAGCCACAAGCCAAGAAATTCCCAGGGCCACCAGAGGCTGCAAGAGGCAAAAAAGATTCCTCTCTTAGAGAATTTGAAGGGACTGTTGGCCAGTTGACACCTTAATTTAGGACTTCTGGCCTTCAGAATTGTGAGACAATAAATGTATATTACTGTAAGCCACCAAGTCTGTGGTAATTTGTTTTCAGCAGCCCTAGGAAACGAACCCATCTGCTACACTAACTTGGGTATTCTTCGCATAGCGTGTTCAACTCCAAACTGCAGATGTAGAATAACTTTGTAAATAAACATCCAGACCAGTACGGAGGCTCCCAGAGTAAGGACCCTCAGCCACTCTAGTAGTAGCTACAGATCTGTAGATCTGCAGAATTTGACTAATTGTTTAGTCAGAAGATGTAGATTCACATCACCTTAAAACTGGTAAGATCCTAATGACTGACACACCTACCACCCTGACGAGCTCATATATATTTTTCAGATGAGGCAATCAAGTACTAAAAGTCAGCTACTTGCTCAAGGTCCATGGCTAGCTGACTCAATTAGATCCCAGCCCAAATCCTAATTTGGTGCTTCTTCTGCTACTACCCAAAAGAGCAATAAACGTGGGGACACTGTGCCTCCTGTCTTCTCATTTTATATGTATAGCCTTCCTCAAAGGCCCTCCAAAGACAACGATCATTTTGAAAGAAAGTAGTGTTTCTGCTTCCCGTACATCTACCACTCTAAAAACTATCTCACAGGAAAAGTACAATGGAACTAGCAAGACAGGCTCTCCCAGAAGAAATTATCCTTACAGAGGACCCACGCATAATCCTGAATCAGTGTTTCTTTTCTTTAGGTAACTCCCACAGCCATCTCTGTGGCTCTCCTCTAATCTAAATAGGTCTCTATAATAATTTGGTCAGGGATAAGTTCAATGAGAACAAGCAGAGATTCACAGAATTTCTTATAACCAGGAAGTTGACTTCCTTGGTCAATGACTTGGATTGACCATCAAAGCCAGAAGCAGAGCACTCTGGTAACAAAAAAGAAAGAACATGCAGGGGGGAAAAAAATTACCTTAAGAATTTCTTGTTTGAACTGGGAATAAAAAATGAAAGGAATAGAGCTGTCCAGGAAAAAGAAAATGCAATGCTGATTCTACTTACAAGCAAAACATTTAAAGCTATTCATAAAGAGTATGGAAAAAGAAATCACACCACTAGTCTCAGTTTAATTGTTAATTGTGGAGTAAAACAAGGAAAGCTAATAAGCACTAATAAAAATGGGGTAAGTATTATCAGTATCAATCCAACATGGAAACCCAATAGTGAGACTGAAAACAACCTCCAAATGCACATGTGCCCTCTCTCCCTGTGCCTGTCACTCCCCACTCTCTCACCCCACTTCTCTCTCACACACACATACACACTCACTCACTCTTCAAAGCTTGTCCTCTGTATGACTCATCTGTGAAAGAAATGAAAATGTACACTATCTTTGAGCAAGCTCAAAATGCAGGCAGACAGCAGACAAATGCACTTGACCGTGAAACGTTCCAAGAACTCTTTAACTCATAAGGAAGCTCTGAAGAAACAATGTCATTACTTCACTAGATATTAAGAAAGAGAGCCCTCCCCCAAATATTTATTCTCATGAAACAATCAGGTCTACATGAAGTGCCCAGGTGGCAGTATATCACAGTGCCCTCTGACAAACGAACGAACACTACAGGCTTTTCTCCTTAGCATATCCATATCCAAACATCTTGCCTGCCACATCGAAGGGTTCACAGACACTACCATCACACTCCTCCCTAAATCTATCCCAAAGTGAGAAGTCCTTGTTAACCACATCACTTGATTCAAGTTTATTTATTCAAGTTCTAACTACTTCCCTCCCTTCTTGCCCCTCAAACTTGCTCTCTGTGTCTCTAGTTCCTCTGCTGGTATCAATCCTTGTTTGATTGTGATGACTTCATAGACCAAATCAGCTACATGGTGGCCAGAGTTTAGAACAATCCACTGAACAGTCCTGAACCCAGTAAGAATACTGACTGACACACCAATCTAAGAAATAGGGCTATTTCATCCTATGTAAAATTGATCTTAATCTCTAGAAACAAATTCTGATTGGGTAATACCAGGCTAACTGCAGACGGCAAAAACCCAATACTCATTATTAGATTTTAGCACTAAAGAGACAACAGTGGCAAAAAAACGAAGGCTTACTAGAACCGGTAAGAGGGATCCAGCTCTGCTCCTGCACCTTTTCATATAAGTCTTTGCAACAAAAACAGGATAGTAGGACACCTTAAGTAGCCTCCACAATCCCATCTACAAAGACACTTCAACCTGATCTCTGAAAATTAAGCTATAAACCTCAGTAGGACATTTCTAGGCTTGTTTAATGTGTTGTTGCTAAGTATTGTTACCATTCTGACACAGAGTTAACAGAACTGGCCTGACAATTTCAGAAGCATATTTTCATCCAATTTTTAGTCCTAAATTGATTTTAAGTATTAATGTTTTTGCTTTGTTTTTTATCCCCTTCTAAGTTCTGCTGCCAAAAATAATGAAATACACCGTACTTGGGTTTTTCTGAATCATTATAGTTCTACTGACTGTACCTAGCCCAAAAGGCAGTTAATGGAGAGTCAAAATGGATCTTTCAAATCCCTAGACAATGATGTACGTAGGCATATGTACATCATACACAGGCATGTATAGAATATGTAACTCTCTATAATGGACTATCCATTACACAGCTAATCTTTATAGAATGGATACCTAACAATGCGGTACCTTGTGGAGTCTTGTAAGGACTATCACTCTCTCCATTTTACAACTGGGTAAACTGAGCAGATCAAGATTCAAACTCACACTGGCTGACTCCAAAGCCAATGTAAGTGTTACTTCACCACAACCACTGAAGTAAACTAAGACAAAAGGAAGCCACTATACACAGAGTGAAACGCATTTGGGAAATTATAATGAATGCCTACTGCCAAGTCCTTTATTATACCTCGTCATTGCACAAATGTATGTATGCACATATATAAACACATACTTTTTCTTAAAGTATATGTTTCTGAATTCGAAATAAAGGCCTAAAGTAAAGGAATGGTTTCAGGAAACAGAAGACCAACTAAGATCAGCTCTTAGCTATCAACTGTAGGCCTCTTTCTCATGGCCACAGGATGCTGGTAGCCAGTTTCTTTTATAACACAGTGACGTGACCCACAGGAACTACAGCTCTGAACATATTTATGTGTTTTTCAGAAATTCAAGGAAAGCCAGTAGATGACAAATTAAAAATATGTAAGTATATATACTAATATATACACAGAAGTACATGTATACATTATGTATTATGTATAAAATTTCACACATATACATCCTAACCTTATTGTTAGTACCAGAGACAGGAGACAACAGTTTACAGATTATTAACTTCAATCAATTCCAAATCTTTGGTCTCTAAAAACCCTTCTACTCTGAGACTTTCTCTGTTGCAGCACCACTGGTGCCTGCCATATAACAATTGCTAAGAAGCAGAGAGGAATCCTGAGCAGCAAGGATGTAAATGCAGTAAGTTCAAAGCATGTTGGTTAAAAAAAAAAAAAAAAAAAAAGCCACACACCCCTGGGTACTCTTTTTTCCATTTATTCGTTTAAAAGATATTTACTAAACATGGATTCTCAATCCTTATGCACAATGATTTGGGCCTGGGGTTGTTCTAGGTGCTGGGAATGTAGTGAAGAAAAATAAAGTCAAGATCCTTGTCTTTATAGATTTCTATTTAGAGGAGCCAAAAATGACCAGAACCTAAGACACACAAAAGACAAATCTGACTGTGTATTACCTAGCAGGACCCCCTTAACATATTGCCTCCAAATTAATTCAATGAGTAATGGGTGATTACTGGGTTTCAGGGCACTCTGCTAAGCATCAGACCAGAAAGGATATTATCAAGGCCTGCTCTCAGTAAGCTGAATCACCCTAGAATGACCATACACAGAGGTATGAACTAGGGGAAAGTGCCAAAGTAATATATTGTTATCCATCCAACAGTCTACCAAGAGAAAGCACTCATTTCTGTCAAGAAGTTGCAAAGAAAAGGGAAAGTAAAAGATGCCTCCAATTTATTCCAACACTAGGAGCCCTCTCCCCTAAAAATAAAATAAAAACAAAAAACCCATATCCACTAACCCCAAGAATAGTGATGATTTCCTTAGTCTGGCTACAATAAATCTATTTTGAAACCAACAAAACTAATTAGCAATGATTACTTATAAGAGCGCATGTATTTCTAACCTGAGGAGTCTTAATTCATTTTCTGGTTCCCCTCACCCTGTGCTCTTTTTTGCTTTAAAATAAACAAAGGGGGGCGAGTAATAAAGAAGGTGGGAAGAGAGGGAAAGGTGGGGGGAGGAGGAACTTGCATTTCTGGGCATTGGGTCAAGACCACACAGTATGAGAGAACAATAGTGGCAGCTGGCTGGGGGCTGGCCAGGGCCATGCTCCTTCTGCTTAGCCTTTGGCTGTAACCACTAGACCACACGTCTTCACTATTTTTCAGATGACCAGAAGGGAAGACTTTTAAAAACCATACTAGAAAATAGCTTTGCTTTTAGGATGTGTTTATATTTGTTCTGGTGTTTTCCTGCAGGGTCATAGGGCACAATTTTTTGAAACACACGTTAAAAGAACAGTCACATTGGCATCATCAGTCCTCTTGACTTGACCAGAGTGCAGCCCAATTCAGCAAACCCAAGGATAATTTTTTTTAAATGCTTATCTTGTTCCACACTTCACCACAAAGCAAACAACCTAATTTACAAACTTCCTAATATTCAAAATGCCTCCAGATCTGTCAAAATTTTTTTTAAATGCCATCCTTGATTTGATCACTAACAAATATGTCCACTTCCAGGCTTTTATGATGTAAGAGAAAGCTGCAAAAATGGACCTAAGAGCTAGTTCAATCATTCTTCAAATTGAACAAAGTCACTCTAAAAAGATCTTTCTCTTACTGACTGCCTTTCTAACAGAGGGAAAAAAAAACATGAAGCTAATCCAACCATAATCTCCACTCCCATGAATCACTGCCATAACATCTGAGAGAGGGCCAATAGTAATTGTTGCTGCTGCTAAAGGCAGGAGGTCACTCTACGGAATGTCTATTAAGATATTACAGCCACAGTTGCCTTTAAATGAACAACTGCAACACAGATAATAAACACAGTAAATTGCACTAGGAAGAATATATGATGTGAATAGTTAGGGCAGAAGACAAAAGGAAGAATATATGATGTGAATAGTTAGGGCAGAAGACAAAAGGCTCAAAAGAAATAGATGTATTGTGAGAAAACCTACAAACACTAGGTTGAATGCCTATCAGAGAGCCTTTGGAAGCAGACAAAAACGTAAGTGGTTTGGTTGTGGAAAGATATGAATTATCACCTAGATGGAGGCAGGATACTGATAACAGTCCCCAAATCCACCTCAAGATGGGAACAGAGATAGGATGCTGTCCTGATGGAGGGTTTCAACTATCTTGACATCTACTGATGGTAATGTGCCTTTAAAAAGCCCAGCCACTAAACTGATACAAGTTAAATGAAACTAGGGTGATGTGACAACTAAACACAGTATGTGATCCTGGAAAAGATTCAAGATGCCCCCCCCAAAAAAAAGATTTCATATATATATATATATATAATTACTGGACAACTGGTGAAATTTGAGACCTGTATAATAGATATAAGATTATATCAAAGTTAATTTCCTGGTTTGATCATTAAGCTATACTTATGCAAGCTGTTAGTATTTTGGATATCTGGGTAGAGAGTATTGTGGAATTCTTTGTACTGTTTTTCTCTTTTTGTAACATTTTTGTAAGTCTGAAGTGATTTTAAAATGAGAAGTTAAAAAATAAAAATGAGCTAATACACACACACACACACACACACACACACACACGCCTCTGATAAATTCTTGACTTACAAAAATGTCACCTTCCAGAGGGAAGAAACAAAACAGCCAACTCTTTGGCCTTAATTCTGATTCAAATGACCAAGTGGTGACAGAAACCTTCACAGCTACAGACTTACTTATGTCAGCCTCTTCAGAGAGTGGGCAGTAGTTAACCTAGGACACAAAAATATAAAAATATATTCCACACCCCACACCCCCCCCAAAAAAATTTATGTGTAATTAACAAGACTGAGAGGAGGTAGAATAGTGACTAACCCCTGAAGAGGTAGAGAGAGTGGCAGGCATCCTGTTTCTCTTCTCAGAGATGGATCCAGAGGTCAGAGGGCTGAAAGGAGCAACACCCATCAGCTACAGGGAGGGGCACATCTGGGTCAGGACGCTTGGGCTGAGAGCCCTTGAAGCTGTTAGAAATGGCAGCTACTGTGGCTCCTTGAGAAGGGATGGGACACTTTCTCCTTAGGAGTTAGAAGGACCTTGGTAAGAGCTGGCTAAGTCCAACAGGTTGCTGACTGCTATTAAGAGTACACAGGTACAGAGAATCTTCAGGTTCCCATTTAGTTCATGTAGCCTGCTGAACTGGGAGAAGAGCAGTTCAGGTGAGACACAAGAAGTGCCTTTGTTATTCACCACTCCAAAACTCAGCAGCAGATGTGGGTTGCTGGAAAATAAGAGGTGCCATCGAGGATGAAGTGAAAAAGTCATAAAGAACATTAGAATAAGTTAGGTTTCTACACTGGGCTTTAGAAAGCAGAACTGAGAAAAATGATGGGTGTAATCCCAAGGCCGAAAATTTGAAAAAGGAATAATGATAATACTATATATAGCATGAATCACATGCCATATATTGTCTTATGGACCTTAAATATATCGCTGCCCTAAAAAGGTGAAACATGAAAGATTTTCAACAATCTCATTAGTAATTTAAGAAGGCAAATGAGGGGCACCTGGGTGGCTCAGTTGTTAAGCGTCTGCCTTCAGCTCAGGTCATGATCCCAGGGTCCTGGGATTGAGCCCAGCATCGGGCTCCCTGCTCCACCGGGAGCCTGCTTCTCCCTCTCCCTGTGCTGTGTTCCCTCTCTCACTGTATCTCTCTCTGTCAAATAAATAAAATAAATAAATAAAAGTTTTTAAAAAGAAGGCAAATGAAAGCAACATACATTTTTCCACCATCAGACTGACACAGAAACACACACACTTAAATTATACAGTATTGGCAAAGGATTAGAGAAAATAGGCACCTTTGTAACTGACAGGAGGCAGTATAATTAAGTACTTTTTTTTAGAGTAATCTGTTAATATTCATTAAAATATTAAATGTCCCTACCATTCGACATGCAATTCCACTTGGTATATACCCTGGACAAATGCTGAAATAGGTAAACAGTGAAGTATGTACAAGGGTTTCCAGTCTATCATTCTGCACATTACAATGGCATGAGGAAAAGCTGAGAAGTGCCTACATGTCAAACACTGAAGGTTTAAGAATCTATAGGAAATCTATACTATGTCAAAAATTCTACAAAACAGAGGAGTTTATTCCTAGATTACATGTATAGGAATAAATATACAGAAAGTTCTAGAAGGATACATACTACAGGTTTAACTTGAGAGAGGGACTTTTGCCTTCCATTATGGCTGGGGATGGAAGGTCCAAGTATGAGGATACAAGTGTAACTAATGCCCATGACAAAGGCCTCAAGCCTAGAAAGGTGGTAGTGTGCTGGTGAGGCCAACAAGCTGAGATCTGAGGCCTGCAGAAAATGCTGAAGGCAATCAAAAGGGATTTTATGTTTATGCTTAGACCAAAAAAGTGAACAAAGAAGTAAAAATATTAAACAGCAGATGTGTGGCAATCCATAAAAGGTAGGTAGGGAATTGCCAAGAACCAGCTTTTGTTAAGAACAAGTCACACAAAACCAACCATACCTTAATTTTCCTTAGGTTCATTCATCTGATTATTTGACAGGTATGTACTGAACACCTTCTCTGAGCCAAACAGTATGTACAAAAGATACAAAAACATATTTAAATAAACAAACAAACAAACAAACAAAAAACCCTGACAATGCTCCCGTCCTGTTGAATACAATAATCCAGCAGGGGGGACAGATATGAATCAAGTAACCAAACCAATCAATTTACTATTATAAGGTGAGACAAGAGCTTGGAAGTCAGGAATCAAGTGTCTCCAAATAGCTTTGCAAAGAAATGGAGTTTGCAGACAGAATACAGGGGTCCATGAACTTGGATGGTAGAGGAAAAAAATAAACTTCTCTTGCCCTAACCTTTAACTGAACTTTAGCATCTCCTTCAGTACGAGCATGGGCAACAAACCACAGTGGTTGTGACATTGTCGTGAATAAAAATCATAGGTGTTCCCATATAACATTACTACTGTTGCAGATATTCTGAATTATCATTTATCGGACTTATGAGACCTGCCCTTCCTTTTATTAAATAATGTGATACTTAGAGAAGCATATACTTATATTCCAAGTGGTTTTAATATTTTGGTAACTATTTCTACATAATTTTTTTCCTTTTTAAAGGAATTTTACTTTATTTTATGCATCTGAGAAATGGTCTAAAAGCTTTACCTGATTGTCAAACAAATCCATGGCATCAAAAAAGATTAACAATCACTCACCTAAATTCTGGTAACAAGTAGATAGGTATGTATATAAATGGACTACAAAATCAAAAAATATAATTACACACATGGGCTCACATAAAGAAAGCAACCCAATTTCCTGCAAAAAAATAATAAACTAAAATAAACCAAAACAAAAAATAAAATAAAATAATTAACACTAAGTTATCTTCAACTCTTTAATTTTGACTCTAGTTGTTCAACAAATATTTGCTAGAGCTTACTTTGTGCCAGCCACTGTACAAAGCAATGGGGAAACAGCAGCAAACCAATTCTAATAAGGTGGCCTGTTCCTCCCTCATCTTGGATCTTCATGGTCCATCAAAGTAATTGGTGGACAATCTATAAATGTTTGCTAATTGCTAAAAGAAGAATGCCTACAACCGGAATAAGTGCCGCCAACATGTTATGAAGTCCTAACATTCAAGCAAAAATCTGGCTGTCATTCCACTTCTTAGGAAAGTTTCATCAACTCCCCAGCATAAAACTCAATTTCATCTGACTTTCTCTTTCTTCCCACTTTGTACCTCACATTGCTCAATTAAACAGTCTGACTTTTATGAGAAACTGATCTTCGCAAGAACATCTAACCAAAAGGAACAAACACTAAGAGAATAGTATTCAATTCCTTTTAAGACTTGTACAAATCGGGGTGATAATATTAAATACTATTATGAATTCTACCTATATAAAAACATTCACAGGCCTCAAAGAGGAAGCTTGCAGCCAGCTTCTTGCTCTAGTAAGAGAAAAAGAAACACAAGGAAAATAATACAGAAGTCTAATCCTATTTCCTAGCAACTGGGGGACAAGTGGGAGAAAAGGGAAACAAACCAGAGACCTCACCTTCAGACTCTTCACCTCACACTATGTGCTATTACCAAGAAAGCTCTCACAAACTAGGCAGAACTATCCTTCCAAACCATTGCACCACTCATAAAGGAGTGAGAACTGCATCATGACACAAGAGCTTAGCAATTTCACCCCACACCTTCTTAACCATACAGATTCCTTTGATCAGTTATTTTACCATGAAAAGGAAAATCTAAGCATTTGCAGTGAAATGGTGAGGTGAGCTTAGCATACAGCTGGGCTGATGAACAGCCAGGCCTGAGATGCATTATAGCAATGGAGGCTACAGTTACTTCATAATCCTCTACTTGCAGACTTCAAGTTAAGCCTGACTGCTCAGTAAAATCACTTTTTCCATACAAGTGAAAGTAGTCCCTGCCTGACCTCTGGTGAACCCAGGCAAGGTGACTTCAAATAAATTTTGTGCTCAAATGAGCCAAGTAATTGGAAGTGGAAGTGGAAGCTAGAAAGAGAATCCAGTTATCCTACTATCTGCCCCCCTCTCCAACTTTTAGTTGGAGCGCTTTACCATGTATAGGACTTGTGCTAATCACCTGACATATATACTGATTCTTACAAAACAATTGTATAGGAAGATACTATTATTATCTCCATTTTGCTACCAAAGAAATATGTTTGCAGGGACTAAGTCGTTGTACAAGGTGAGAGATCTATTAGTGATGAGCAGGGATTTAAACTTGGGCTGGCAGAGCCTACCTTCCTGTTTTTAAGTAGGTTCCATACAGAGCTCGGAGCCCAGTGTGGGGCTCTAACTCATGACTGTGAGATCAAGACCTGAGCTGAGGTCAAGAGTTAAACATTCAGCCAACCTGAGCCACTCAAGTGCCCAGAGCCTACACTACATTCTTAACCACCATAACATTCTGCTTCTGATCTCAGAATCTGATCTTAATGGTAATCAATCTTACTTTTTCCTTTAAATACTCTAAACAGCTCTTTCAAATACTGGGTGCAGAGCATAAAATACAATGCAACTATTCATTTATTCTAGGAGTTCTTGAAGCATTTGGGGCTAGAGTTTGGGCACAGTAGAAAAAGGTAAGAGAAAGAGCATACTTCATTCACTTGTAACACGACTAAAACAGAAGATTTCTTTAAAATGAAGGCAAGCAGAAGGAAGCCACACTGTCTTGTCCTCTTATGAGAGGAGTGGTTTTTCCTTAGTGTCTTCCTCTTTTCTCTTCAACCACTGCAGGAGCCACAATAAAGTAACTCCACCTAATAGAAAGGGTAGATACAATTCAACTACAGCTTCCTAATAATTCAGCAGTATGTACGTTGTAGTAAAAACAGCACAGAGCTGGAAGCTAGCAGACCTGGATTATCTATCCAAGATCAACCAAAGGTGCCTGACCTTTTCAGGCACTGGTCCCTCTTACATAAATAAGGGTGTGACACTGTGTCACAAGTAGGAGGTTTAGCTACAAGAAAAAGCCAGTATGGCGCCTTTTCTGACCTATAAAGGTATCAGCTTCAAAGTTTCAAATAATACATAGATTTACACACCATCTTTCATGTGATACCACCTGTTTCTTATCTTCCTAAACGAATTCTACATAATTCTGGCATCAAAAAGATATTCAAGGAGTGGTTCATTAGATAAATAACTAATTTCACTGAAGAATCCTTGGAATATGAGAGAACTAATACTTCTAAAATAAGGTGGTAATAACAGCAGTTCTGACAGACATCATTAATCATAGCTAAGAGAAATATATGGGAATACAGTTTAGAGAGGCTGATCCAGGCTCCAAGGGTCCAGGTTATCCTATTAGTTCCACTGAGTCACTGGGTCATCTTTCCATAGTGTAGCGAGAATAATAGATACTTCAGATTGTGTGTGTGCCTGTACCAGATGCTATATTGGTTATGGACAAACAAGGATGAATGCTCCAGCTGTGGGCATTTGGCTCAGGTTACCCACAGTCTATGTGGGAGGCAGGTAAGGACCAGGTAACAGAAGATTAAAACAAAAGCTTACGTGGTTACAACAATGAGTCTGTAGCTTGTCAACCCAGATTTAACAGAAAGTTAGGAAAACCCAGAAGAATCATTTCAAAACTGTATCTTACTCACTAGCTTGTTGTTTAAAAAAAAAAAAAAAAGTTATATACTCTCATCTGTAGGCCTTTTATTTTATTTTTTCTTGCCCTATTCCTCTGGCTATGACTCCCAGTACTATATTGAATAAAACTGTTAGAAATGAACATCTTTGTCTTGTTCCCATTCTTAGGGAGAAAGCATTTAGTCTTTCACAATTAAGTATGAGGTTAGTGGTAAACTTGCGGTTTTCACTCTTGGCCAAGTATCAAAGAATAAGCTCTTCAAATAGAAATTTTAATGAAATATAGATATTGGAGTAGGGAGAAACTCTGTCACTTTTACCTATCTCATATCTCCCCCCCTTCTTCACATAACAATGCTTTGATTTTTCCCTTAGGGGAAGCCAAAACTTCTCTACCACCACAGTTCTAGCACAGTGGGCAGGGGAGTCAGGTCTGGTCAATTCAACTATCCCACCCTATGGTCCAAGAATTTAGTCCAAGAAAATTCAAATATGGGACTTCTTTAGAATTATTATATAAGGCTCTCTTTCCACTACTTATAGATTAGGGATCAACAAAGTATGACCCATGACTGAAATCTGGCTTCTACCTGTTTTTATAAATAAAGCTTTATTGAAATGTAGCCATACCCATTGTCGATGGCTGCTTTTTGAGCTACAACAGCAAAGCTGATTAGCTACAATAGTGACCAGAGGGCTCCCAAGACCTAAAATAATTACTCTCTGACCTTTTAACAGAGTAAGTTTCCTGGCTCCTGTTCTTGATAATATAATGTAAACCTGGAACAGTCTGAAAGTCTATCACCATAACTGGAAAGAACCTACTAGAAATACCAACACAAAAGAAGAAACCAACTCCAAATATTATGGAAGTTTCTGGATTCAGATGGGCTGGACCTATTATATCCCAACTTATTATAAGTTCCATAAGCCAATAAATCCAGCTTTTTCTCAGGCCAAGTATAAATGAGGCTTCCTTCATTTGAATTTAAATTAACAGCATAGATAAAAACTATAATGCTCATTGAAGAACCACATTCCTCCATTATATATATCCATGAATACCATAAAGACATTCAAAATTTCTTTTCAACTAGAAAGTCACTGAATGCTAAAAACTGTAATTTATGTAACAATTAACTAAAACTGTAAAATCAACTAATTCAGGGCTCATTTAGACTGTTTTTCCAACCAACCATACTAAGGTGTTATTAAACAATAAAAGAACAAAAAGGATGCAAACCAAAGTTACCCCCCTCCAAAAAAAAAAAAGAGAGAGAGAGAGATTCAACGCAGAATAATCATTCACAGAACCACTGAGCTCTAAGTATGAAACAAAAGTTAGGTGCTTCCATTGTAATCTCCCTGATACAAGGCTAACATTCCAAAACCAGCTAAGAAAATAGGTTTCTGCTTCCCTTACCAAAGCCAAAACTTCTAAGGGGATAGATTTATCTAATTAGGCAGACTGTGTTTAAAACTGGAGCTGCTAATTTTCTACTGGGTATGTATCTCCAAGAATGTCCCCTAGAGGCTCTCAGCAATGGGAGATAAAATTAAGCCTAATATTCCTGCCACCTATGCAGTTACCATTTGTCTGTTTCTCTCTCTTCAGGAAACTGAAAAATACACAGAGATGTTGTTCTCAATGTAAGCTATATGTTCCTGTGAGGAAATAATTTTATATTATGTTTAGAAACAGAATTATTTTGTGTTTAAACTTGTTTTAATGTGTACATTCTGGAGCAAGGAGATGTTTTCGTTCAACAGCATGCTTTCCATCTGCAGAAGCCAGATGTTAATCTACAGGAAAACTCAAGTGGTTAGTAAGACCAATTACATTCAGACAGAGAACAAGTATCAAATAGCAGGGAGAGGGAGGAAGGGGAGGTTTAAAATGGGAGTTGGTAAAGTCATTGTAGAACTGCAGCTTACGGGGCTAGGGAAACCTCAAAACAGTGGGGTTTTTATCCATACCAAGAATACTATGCCCTGACAAGATTTTTTTTCTTCCTGGATACTTCCTCCCCTTGAATTGAAGAATCATTCAAGAAACTCAGATAAAGTATATAAAAATGAAATGAGTGAGAATTCTTGAAGGCATCTTCAAGATGCCTATTAATCTACATTAATGATAAAAATCAAACAATCTCATCTCTATAATGATAAAAACCAAACACATCTAGGACTATGCATGGGTTCAAATTCTACCTCTGTCACTTTGATGGAAGCTGTCAGCCACCCTACAGTCTTCTTTCTGGAAGTGATAAAATACCCAGAGTACTGGCAGTCCATGGCTGCCTCTTTTTGACCTAGATTTCCCACCCTCCCCTGTAGATAGATGTGGCCGATTTAAGTATGTTAGGGCCAGTGGAAGTGATGTGTGCATCCTCAAGGTCCTGGATACTTTTATCTCCATTAACTGGCTGAAAAACAGCAATGACTAGTAGAGCAACTTCTAAAGTCATGAGTTGAGTATGGCAGAATGACCCTGCAAAGCATGGACTGCTCACTTCCATGCTTAGAGAGAGAAATCAACTTCTATGTTACTTAAGCTACTACACTTTGGAGTCTCCTTGTTATGGCGACCTAACCTGCACCCTACCACTATAGCCACTTACTGTCTGTGCTACTGAGCCAAGTTATTAAAGTTAAGTCTCACTTTCCTCAACTATAAAATGGTAGTATTTTGTGATGTCCTAAGAGTATACTTATTTAATAAGGTACTAAGAAGAACAAATGAGTTAAGACATGTAATATGCCAAATCGGTGACTTACACACACAAAAGAGCTCAATTAAGGGTAATGGTAGCAAAGATAAAGGACAACTTAGGAAGTGGCTTTCAAACGTCTCTGACAACAAGCAGCTATTGTGCCCACGAAACCCTAATGGTAGAAATGTCTATCTACTCTATATACACAGCAGAAGTGCCTTCTCTTCCAGCTTCTTTGGTCTTGGCTGCAGAAACCAGATGAGGAAGGGGACATCATCATTTGAAAAGCATCACATTAAGACACACACACATTGTATCCCCACTGCTCTAAGGCTTACAATCTTCAGAAGTTGACTTGTGGTAAATGTGGCTGTCCTACCAAGTAGAAAAGGAAGTATAACTGGATTGCCAAGGCTAAAATATGAAATACCCCTGGGACTGGTCAAATAGACACCTAAAAGTTGTCTACCACAGAATCAGGCCTGGACTCTGTGAAGGAACAACACTTCAACCCAACAGGGGAGCTGTGGCAGCATCTAGTTCATCAAGAGTTTCAATAATCAGTCACACAATACACATCCTGGTTTAAAAAAAAAAAAAAAAGAAAGAAAGAAAGAAAAAAAAAAGGAGAAAAGAAAAGAACGAACGAAGGAACGAAGGAAAGAAAAAAGTCTATCTGCTTTGAGAGCTTCCATCACAATGTATTCAGAGAAAACAAGGGGTAACTTATAGGTACTGCAGAAGAATTAAGATTAAATAATGTTCAATTCGAATTTAGCTGTTCCAAACTCTTTAAATGGCTCTTTAAATCTTGCTCTATGTTATTAAATGCTATCCAAAGTAGTTATTTGTTTCTGCTCAGTTGATTGGAGTTTCACATTTATATACAAAAGAGCTAAGTAGAAAGACACATTCATCCATATAGATCACCTAACCTGGGTAGGCTGAGAAACATACAAATGAACTGGAATCATCTATGATTGCATCTTGATGCAGAGTTCTGTACTCAATGAAGGTTGTGGCCTGATGGCTTTGCACACATTTCCCGCTCTGGATAGTGCCTCTGCAAGTTATAACTACTGGCCCTATGACACTGGATTCTTTTTTATCTTTTGTATTCCTAGGATGTATTCTTAGGATTTCTATAACCCTAGTATCTGCTGAATACTGCAGCTGAGATCTTTGGCACCAAGATAAGGCCACTATTTTTGACTTTAGGGACTCCCCCAGGGCCCTGACATGAGTTTTACATGTCACACGATACAGGAAAACCACCAGACTACATCAACCAGCAAAAACCAGCATCTCGAAAATGGGAGCACAGGTCATACTACCAAGGCTTGAATCCTTCCATCTACACTAATAATCCCACTGTATATAATGGGATGTGGGCTACCATGGCAAGGGCATGCTGAACCAGAAGGCGATGAGAAAAGATACTACATAATCTATATACAATTCTAAGATCATTTATCCCATTCAGATAGGTTTGACATAATGTTTTGCATCCTACTCCATGGAGACATCAATATTCAGTAAGCCAGACTCTGCCTCCTCTAAGAGACCTAAGGACACTACAATTGCCTTGGCTACCACATAGCCTGAAAGTCCTGAAGGACTGAGAGGCCGAAGCTCAGGGACTACAACCACACAGAAACAGTTTCACTATCGATGAAAGTTCAAGAGTAGAAGACATCCTCTGGTACACTGGAAACCAAGGCTTTAGATAGAGAGCAAAAATCACTGCACTTGGGAAGCAACAAACAACTTGGGGACTTTATTTCTATTCTACTTCCCTGAATTGTTACTTACAGGTTCCCGGCCATCCATGGCTTCCATCCAGAGCCTCCGGTCTTCTTCCGACAATGCCTGCATGGTGATAACCCCTGGCCTGTGGAGAAAGGAGGACATAGACATGAACCCAGTGTCACTGGTGGAGAGATCCTGATGAATGTGAAACTTCAAGAAATACCCAAACAACAGAGTAAAGATTGCTAGGATAACAAATGAAGAGAGGCACACAGGCAGCTTTCAGAGCCACCTTTCAGCCTCAGAAAGCAAAGTCATCTCCTGAATTCCCCTCAATAAGCCTGTGTCCCTCAGGGAGCTAGGAAAAACCACAGCAGACATTACCCTACTACTTACAGTTAAGGGACACAAATGACTAAAGTGATTCCTTTAGACCAGTTTTTGTTCCTTGAGGTCTTATTCATTCCTATTCTCCAAAATGTGTAACAGAGACCTTTACTCACAGTATGATAGCAATTCATATGTATTAAAGCGAACAGAATCACTGGACTCAAAATTAAAGAGAGAGGAAACAATCAAGCTGGGGGGACGCTGGCCTCTTAACCTCTAATCCAAGGTTTCTAAACTCCTTTTGACATGGAGATGTTTTATGATGGTAAACAGATTTATAATGATATTAAATGTATATATTTTTTTAAGATTTTATTTATTTATTTGACAGAGAGAGATCACAAGTAAGCAGAGAGGCAGGCAGAGAGAGGAGGAAGCAGGCTCCCTGCCAAGCAGAGAGCCCAATGCGGGAATCGATCCCAGGACCCTGAGATCATGACCTGAGCCGAAGGCAGAGGCTTAACCCACTGAGCCACCCAGGTGCCCTAAATGTATATCATTTTTAAAGTGAATACTTGTCATGTCAGGTCTTAAGTTCTTTACATGCACTACTTCTTTTCACCCTCTCAATTAAATCTGCTTGACCTTTCAAACTGAACACAAACCCTCCAGAAAGCTTGCACATGGTATCAAATGGTGTTTGTTGAGTTCCCCTTACAGATGGCACTGCACTAGCAGAGACTTGAGCAATGAAAACGTTCTTGGGAGAGGGAGCTAAAAGTGCTCTGTGCTCATTAAAGCAGGAGTCCTTACAGTCCACAGATGGGTCCAAGAGAGTCTATAAACCACTCTTCCATCTTCAAATATATGTATATTTTTATGTATTAACAGTTCAATCTCAATCATTATCAAAAGAGACACAACCCTCAAAAAGTTAAGAACTACAGATTTAGTGGTGCCTGGGTGGCTCAGTCATTAAGCATCTGTCTTCAGCTCAGGTCATGATCCCAGGGTCCTGGGATTGAGCCCCACATCCTGTTCCCTGCTGAGAGGGAAGCCTGTTTTTCCATCTCCCATTCCCCCTACTCGCATTCCCTCTCTAGATGTGTCTATCTCTGTCAAATAAATAAATAAAATCTTAAGAAAAAAAAAACTACTTATTTAAATCCTCATTTGTAAACTCTGAGAAAGCTTAAAAGGAAGTAAGAGGTCCACTAAGCAAGAATTAAGTCTTATTACCATCTGAGTCTGCGGTATCATAATGATCGCAGAACAGTATGGTAATGAAACACATATGGGCCTGGCCATACCCTGATCAGTACAAGTCTATTCATTCTGACCCATATAATTACTGGTACTGACTTATTTCCACAGTCCCATCGATATGCTAGATCTATTCATGTTGAACACATTTTAAATATCACATCACTCAACATCCCCTAAGGAAAAACATTTCTGAAGCTGTAAGCATCTAAGTACAGGGGGGTTGGGGACTCAAGCGGCACTGAGGTGTGGTATGAGTGTGTGTGTACATGTTGTGTGTGTGTGGGTGGAGGTGGACAACAGTGGTGGTAGCTGGGTATGCGGATGGATGAGTGAAGGTCCTGAACATGAAAACTTTAATTCCCCAGAGGCAATCCTTCCTGTGAAGGCCATCCTGAGCAGAGACACCCCAACACAAAGAGGACACAAAAATACAGTAAGCCTTTTCTCTACAGCTCCTGCCAGGGCCCTCCCTCCTCTTCCCAGAAATTCTCATTCTCAGACCCAAATCCCCATTTCCCACAATGAGCCCATTAAGTGCACCAGACTTTGTCTGCAGACTACTGGCAGTCCACAGAGCTGATACTTGGCTGGCAGGCATGGTGGACTGATTCTACTCCTCTACCTCAAGTGCAATGCTTTAATGGCTTAGAGGGGAAAAAAGTCTATGAAGCTGCAGTCTGCTTTAGAACTCTCAAGTCCCTGGACCTGAACCTCTGAGTATTGCTCAAGTGTTGTGCCTGGACCACCAGTTTCAGAATCAGGCATTCCCTGAAAAATGGAGATTCTTAGCCTAAAACTACCTTATTACTAAATCTTAATTTCTGGGCTGGGTCTGGGAACTTGGATTTTAACCAACTCCCCAGGTGATCCCAATGCACAGTTAGAGACCCACTGCCCTGGCCCCCACCCTTTCCTTCCTGTCCCCCCACACTAAAGAGCAAAAGACACCCCCCGGTATACACTAGGGTCAAGCAGCCAACAAGTCTCCAGTCCATTTCCTGCTAGGTTCCTACCAGCAAACAGTGGGACCACAATAATTGCCTAGCATACCAAGATTTCAGGGGCCCTGCAGATATCACATCAACCTCATGGCCCACATTGTGAGATTTCCACCCAGAACCACAAGGAGGAAGTTCAGACAAACTCGGAGGCCACTTGGCTCTAGTAACCAGGAAAGTCAACAGGATCTGTTTTCACTTCAAGAAAAAATATCAAAATGTAAGCTCTTTTCCATATGTGGTTTTGTTCCCCTTTTTTGTGGAAGGGGGTAGTATGGAACTGAATAAAGTGGATTTAATACACTTAGCTCTAATCTTATCACCATTCCAAGTTCAGGTAATTTTCTCTCAATCTTGTATATGAATGTCTGGATCACAGTACTATCCTTTCTAGGCATCTAGAAAAAACTCCTTCAGCTCCAAGTTTCTTTTCCTTCATAACAATTTAAACCATAATTACATAAATCTCTTATGTGTGAATTTCCAAGGACCAAGGTGAAAGGGTCAACTTTATTTTGGAATCAAGCAATAACTATCTTTCCATATTCCCCCTCCCTGTGTCCCTACTAGCTACCATTCCTCAAAACAAAATAAAACGAGCAAAACTCTCTATGACCCTGTACTTTCCACGTCAGCAGTTTGTGTTTTAAATGCATCTGGTTTTTCATAACAAAAATGGAGAGGGGGAAAGAGAAAGAGAAATCCAGAGGAGGGTGTGCAATGAGCAAGGGAAAATATAAAACAATGAAAGAGAATTGAAATGAGTTCTTTCTAGCTCTACAAAGAATTGTGTTACTATCAAATAACCATAATGGAATATAATCTACAGTAATAATAACTGAGGAGGGTATGTCAGATGCTATGCTAATCACTATATATAAATTAATTCATTTAATCTTGACAATTACATCACGTGGTAGGTATATTCTCATTATCCCATTGGGGAGATGAAAAGAACCAAGGCTAGAATAGTTTAAGTATCCTGTCTACAGTCACAGAGCCAGGATCTCAACCCAGAAGTCTATTGCTTCACCCTTACACACAAGACCACAGCAAATGTGGAGGTGCCCTACCCTACAGAAAGCAGATACTGAACATTCCTCCTCCAAGCACCACAAAATTCCTACATAGAATCAAATAAGATCAAACCATAAAAGGTTCTGTAAAGCCTGAAGTGTTTCATAGATACAGTCATCACCAGAACACCATTCAAACAGCCAATCCAAAAGAAGATGATGATGTCCAATGTGACTATAGCTGACTTTTCTTCAGCAGAGGTTCTCCACATTTCTTCTGCTTCAAAATACTCAAGAGATGGAAAGGATGAGTTATTTATTTTTTTATTATATTAAGTTAGACACCCTACAGTACCCTATTTGTTTTTGATGTAGTGTTCAATAATTAATTAGTTGTGTATAACACCCAGCGGGTGATGAGTTTTTTAAAAGAACATAAAAGGCACCAAACATGGGGGCGCCTGTGTGGCTCACAGTCAGTTTAAGCGTCTGCCTTTGGCTCAGGCCATGATCCCAGGGTACTGGGATGAAGCCCCAAATCGGGCTGTCTGCTCAGTAGGGACTCTGCTTCCCCTTTTCCCCTTCTCCACTTGCCCCTCCCCCCAACTTGTGCTCTCTCTCAGACAAATAAATAAGATCTTTAAAAAAAAAGAAAACCAAAAACTTAAAAGAAAGCACTAATCATAAAGAAAAAAGGAAATAAGGAAATAAGACTTCAAAAAAATGAGTAATTTTCATTCTAAAAAGGTACCATTAAAAGAGTGAAAAGGCAAACTAAAGAGAAAGAGATGCTATCGTTTGTATCTCCAGTGAGACTCTTAACCAGAATATGTAAAGAATGCCCACAAATAAGAAAAAAAAAAATGAACCCAATTAATGAAATGGATAAAAGACATGAACAGGCACTTCAAGTAGGACACACAAATGGCCAACAAACATAAGAAACAGGGCCCAACATGATGTCTCTTTGAAGAAATGCAAATGAAACCACAATGAAACACCCTTCTGAAGGGAGAGCATTCAGAAGACCACCAATACCAAGTACTGGCAAGAATACAGAGCCACTAGAACTCTCACATATTGCTTCTTAGAAAGAGAATTGATAAAACCAATTTAGTTTACTAAAACTAAACATACACCTCACCTGCTGTAGGAACTAGCAATTCTACCTCTATGCATACATCCAAGAGAAATGAATGTGTATGTCCATCAAAAGACACATTCAAGAATGCTGTTTTATTTTTTTAATTAACATATAAGCAAGTAACATGTATTATTGCATTATTTGCTTCAGGGGTACAGGTCTGTGAATCATCAGTCTTAACATAATTCACAGCACTCCCCATAGCACATACCCTCCCCAATATCCATCACCTAACCACCCCATCCCTCCCATTCCCCTCCCCAGCAGCAACTCTCAGTTTGTTTCCTGAGATTAAGAGTCTCTTATAAGAATGTTGTTTTACTCTTAATGGCCAAATTTTACAATAACAAAAAACTCAAATATCCATCTATGAGAATAAATTGTTTATATTTAAACAAGGGAGCACCATACAAAAATAAAAAAGAACCAACTACAAGGTACAATCAACAAAATAAATCAATCTTATAATAATGAAACAAAGAATCCAGACACAAACTACTAACAGTACAATTCCATTGATATGACATTCAAACACTAGTCAAAGTCATCTTTGGGGACAGAATTCAGAACAGTGATTTTATTTGGGGGAAGAGGTATGATGATGACTAGAAGGAAACCATCTCCTCAGGTAATAGTAATGTTCTATAATCTGATCTGGGTGGTTACACCCGTATAGGCATTGTGGGGGGCAGTCATAAAGATATGCTTAAGATACACACTTAAGATTTGTGCATCTTACTGTGATTACACTTCAATTAAAAAAAAAAGTCTTTTAAATACCGAAGATATAGGTCTTGTCATCAATAACTTAGGCACCCTAGTTATCCTGACTCTCGTGCTTCATAGCTATGTAAGTGCCTAGTGGACAACTAACTGAACTACTCCATATTCTTCTTCACACTGCAGATTTAAACAATACCTACTTCAAGGAGTCATTGTGAAAGTTTAATGAGATATTCATAAAGTGTTTTACAGTGTTAGACACACTGTAAATGCTCCAAGAATTTGCTCTTATCACTGGGGCAAATGGATGTGGCAGGTGGAGGGGAAGAGATGGCAAGTGTACAGTAGGGTCAAAACTATGGAGGAAGAAGAGCAGGTGAACATAGTTTAAAAAGGAAAAGAAACCAGCCACAGGTGCTGCAGATACACGTGACCCCATCCCCAACACACTCACACACAGCACTGAAAATCACACCTCTACCACAAAGGGAGCCAGGCCAGGGGCTGCACTGACACATAGGCTCTCACGACACAGCCATTTCCTTTTTCCTCCTGAGTAAAGCATTTAAGTGGCCTACTTCCCCCTTTTGGAATTAATGTCAGATAACTGATAAGGACAAAGAGGGGTCTTTAGCAATTCTAGAAAATCTGCCAAGGAGGGCCCTCTGCCCATGAGTTGGGAGAAGTAACAAAAAAAGACCTGCAATCCTTTCTACAGCTCAATTCTAAGATCAATGTATGATATGGCACCTCATTTTGAATCTGAATAAATCCTTGGTTAGTGCTATATCTTTATCAGCTTCAAACTGGTGAACAAGTATCTGTAATTTTCTCTAAGATGGCACTCTACCTCTCACACAACAGGGGAGAAGATGCAAAAAATTACTCATCTGTCACAGGCCAAACTGCACCCCAGCACCATACCCCCTTCCACTCTGGCCTCCAGAAAAGAGCCCGTGGAAAACAGTGTAGCCTTCACTGCCACATCCAGGAGCAGGGACCACTGATGTCACCTCACAGGCTCCTCAGCAGCAGAGAGCAAACAGAATTACAACCAGCCCTGACTCCAGGGCCACGCCACAGCTTTCCTGCTCTAATCTTATTCCTGAATCTGAGTCAACAATAGTGATCTCAGTAGCTTGGCAACTTCACTACTTCCTACTGGACAAGGAAATGCTGTTACTGACTCCACCCCACTGAAACAAACACTCAGAACCTCTTCTTTCTAAATCAACCTCCAAAGATCCAAAGATGTAGGGGTTACTCATTCATAAGACTCTAAGTCTTCTGTTGGCAAGAGTTCATTCCCCAGCTTCCAACTACACTACAGCACATGTAAGAGTCAGGTTATGCTTGTATAGGAAGACACAGAATGGTGAAGCCTTGGAGAATGGGCTGCCATCCCTAGTGGGAAAGAGGTGCACAGATGCCAGGGACAGGAAGTTGTCCTTTGCTTCTAAAATCCTACTGGGAAAACAGGTTCCCAGCCATTATTAGGGTTTGAAGTTCAGGACATCTTCATTTACACAAAGATATGGCCAAAGCCATGCCAAATAATCTTGGAGAATGACAATGCTTTCTTGTCTATGAGATTACAGATTCAAACAGCCACAGAGAATAGGAAGTAAGCAAAATCAGTGAAATTAAATGAAAAGATTATTTATTGCCCCAAGGAAAATAGGCTCACTCTCATTTTCCATAGAATATGCAGCCCTTTACTTTTTCTTTCACACATTTACTTTTTGATGGTCATAGGAACAAAAAAAGGACTTCCCCTCTGGGAAAAATAATGGTGCAAGTACAAAGCAAAGCGGCAGCTGTCACCTGTCATCACAGTGAGACAACAGGGCATGGTGGGGACAGGAGTAAAGTGAAGAGTGTATGCCCCACCTAAAGGAGGCATCCACTCCTCACTCCATAAACAGCTGGTACATGGGGAGGCAGAGCAACATTTACAGACTTTTTTCAACTTCAACATGTTGGTTCAAACACTACTCAAGCCAAACCAAACATGTCTGTGGACCGCCTGTTTGCAACTTCTAGTGTCTGTGTCGGTCTTTCTCTGGGCTCTACCCCAAGTTACCACGATGTATTATAAAGTCATCTGATGCACTAGAACCAGCAACGATGCATGTCTGTATTTGTGATTCACCTCACAGTCAAATTCAGCAGAGCATCTCCAGTGTTTCATAAAAGGAGGAACGTGGGCTACTTCCTCTTTTATCCCCAATACTCAGGACCCAGTGTCATCACTGGAGGGCAACATTAATCTATATGGAGATAAAAAGTTATAAATATGCACTGAGATAATGACCCACTGATGGTCCTCATGCATTACAGAGCCTTCTGCATAAAAAGGATATAAGTAGGCTAAAGGTAAGAGACAGAGTTACTGAGAGAGAAAGCAGAAGTTGCAAACTAGTGGTTCATTAACTGTGACTAATATTTACTGCGTATTTACTAGGTGTCAAGCACCATGCTAAGGACTTTACTTGCAATATAGTTTATTCTTCAAAATAACTTTCTGAAGTAGGTATTATCATTATACCTATTTTAAAAACTTGCAAAATGTCATAGCATTAGTAAGTAGCAAAGCCTCAACTTGAACCCAGTCTGCAAAGCCCATACAGAAGCAAAGCCTACACAGAAGCACAATACTGTACTGCCCCCACGTGCATGCAGTGTATGTGCCCTGGCATCCATGGTGATTGAATCCTTAAGCCTTAAGGGGAGGGAAGGAAAGAGGGGAAGCAGGGCTTGTGCGCATGTGCTCTATCACACAAACACACACACACACACACACACCCCTTAAGAAGTTTTCAGAAGTAGGCTTCTCATCAATTTAGAAAGGATCTTGTCCTAATAATGAATAAATTATAATATATCACTGCCTACAGCATTAACCCCTTGAGAGGAAAAGTCCTAAAATAATGAGCACCATAGCAGTAGTGATACTCTCAAGAGTAAATACTGCCAATCATATCAAATAATTTCCTACATTTTTATTTTAAAGGAAAATGCAGTCATAAAACATCAGGAAGCCCAAATAAAGAAATATTTGGCACATGAAACTGCATTATCCTAAGAGAAACTTATATGATTACCTATTATAGGCCAGCCATTATGCCAGACACTGGGAACACAGGAAGGAGTAAAGCAAATTTTAACGCAGCAGCAGCAGCAGAAGGCAACATTACTAATTGCCACAATGAGTAAAACTCAGGGAGAACAAAAATACTTGTTACTACCATTGATAACAAGTTGAAAAAATTATCTAATTTAAGAAATTTATTAGTCATTTACAATTTTTTGTTTTTACTATTGTAGCTCATAGTGCATAGAAATGTAAGTAAGTGGAATTTACTGATTGACTTGTTTCCTCTTTTCAGATTTAACTGCAACATTTTGGTTTAGATTTTTTTAAAAAACTCATTTTATACTGGCATTTGCCATTAGCAAAACAAATTTCAGTATGCAGACCAAAGAGTACAAATAAGGTCGCCCCCATTTCCCTTCGTAAAATCCAAGAACCACCACATCCCATTTTTAGTTAAACCAGAGTCAAAGAGTAAACACGCTCTCAGTTAATTTACAAAAAAAGAAAAAGGGGAAGAAGACCATTCGATAACAATTTCAAACTGCATGAATATTTAAGATTCCAAAAACTTCTAAACTCGCTTATTTTACAGAATAGCCAAGAAGCAATCCAGAAAGCACAATACTTCCCCCCAGTTTACCCCCACCCAAGTATGGAAGTTACAGCAGAACACCCTCTGAGGAAGGAAAAGCCATTTCCTGTCTAAAATGTCAATGGTACTGAGACCAGCACTCTAATCCAACCACCAGGAAGGCAAAATCAAATATTATTTCAAACCAGGGGTGAGAAGGGGAGGGGCAGGGAGGGGGAAGTCTGAAACCAGGAAAAATAGATTCATCTGTTGCAAAAGATAAAGGCGCCCTGCACCAAGAGGGAAAGGCAGGTTGGCCTGGTGTTCAGCACACATCGGACAGCCAAAATCTCACATCTGTTTTCTTCACCATCCTGAAATAAGCCGTCCCTGAAGCAAAGAGCCTGACACTTTTCATTTAGAAACCAAGGTAAAAATGTAATGTTTAAACAGAAGCTTGATTAACTGAGCATGCTTGCTTTTGCAGGGTAGCAGGTATGAAATGATCCATCACAAAAGGGTGAGAGGAAGGAATTTCGACAAAGAATGAATCATTTAGAATACCTTTCCTTTAAGGAGTAATTCACATCATTTCTTCTCTAGCGCAAAAATAACCTCCCACCCCCAGCCGCTGACTCCTAATTGTTGATGTATAAAGGAGAGCTGATTTTCCACTAGACCTTCTTAGTAGTTACTAATAAATATACTAAACTGCCATCTAGAGGTTGAGCACTGCAGCAAGTCTGTTACATAATGTGATCCTTTTTGGAAAACACATACCATCTACACTCACACAACCTCACCAAGACATACAAACAAGTGCATACACACACGACACATAGCAAATTAGAAACAACAGTATTATTTTAACTTAGTACAGTTCCATTTTGAGACAGTAAGTCATAAAGAAAGGCATAACCCTTTTTGTCTTATAAGGATATATATACAAATAATGGATTACCACATATATAATTTGAAAACAGAATCTTCCTCTACCAGCACCTTTGCACATATACTTAATGCACCTGTACTCACTCTTAGTTTATAGTAGACTTGAAAAATCGTTAGATTATAGGAAAAGGAACAACATCAAAATGGAAAAAACATGCTCAAAGAAACATCCACCAAAGCAAAGGTTCAACATAAGAACAATGAATTCCAAAGTACTGGGGTTGAGAAAAAAAAAAAAAAAAATCCAAAAGCACAACGTTTGCCAACACAGGACTGCACCAGGTAGTATTATCATATTCCATCTTCAAAATAGTCCTGCAAGGGTAGTATGATAAGCCCTGGACCAGAGTCACACAGATAGTAAAGGGCAGGTCCCAAACTGAAATTCAAGGCTGTTTGCATCTTTTACCTGCATTCTGCAGTCTGCCATAAAAAGATCCTTGAAATGAGGGTGGTAGCTGTTTGGAGGGTTTGGGTTAGATTTTCTCAGGTCTTCTGTAAATCTTCTAAGACTCCACTATTCTTTCTTTAACCAACTTTTCATTTTCCTGGAATTTTTTTCACCCTACCTTATACTGGAATGCAGAGTATGTGAGTACTTGCTCAAGTCTTAATTTAAATAGCACCTAACATGATTAAGCTCCTGTAGTATCTTACAAAACAGTTCACCAAAGTCCTAAAAATAAGAACAAAATTGTCTAATTCAAACATTACTCTTCCATAACAAAACAAAAAACCCCATGCACATAGTACTAAATTAAAAACTGTAGAAAATGATGTTATCATGCCTCTGGAAGCAAATTACTTGACACACAAATTTAGAGTTGAACAGAGGTATACAGAACACATACCTAATTCAACAACCAGCAAACCCCTACCAAGAAGAGCTCATACACTGTGCAAGGGCACAGTACACACAGTGGGATGACAGGAGAGTTGACAGTGGGCATGGCCCCTCAGGTTGATGCTGGTCAGAGGAAACTGTCTTGCTTTACCTGTTTATGGGAAGCCTGCACTAGGAGGACTTCAGGTTTAGTTTGAAAGCAAAATCAGGTGACAGCTTTTAAGAAGGAAAGCCCAGTAGATTCATAGTACTTCGTTAAACTTCCTACCTCCGCAGTTGGTAAAATCTGTGGCATGTGGTTGTACTTCATTAATGAGGGAAGGAGGCAAGGAGAGGAAGAACAGGTTCAGAGTATTCCAGTCATGCCATCAATCTCTGTACGAACAGAAGGATTAGGTCCCTGTGTTTGTTACATTTGTCCTATGCTTTCTGGTCCTCCAAGATTACTGAAACACTCAACATCCCGGTTTGTACCTTTAATTGCTTGAATGTGTATGTATATGCATTTGTGTTTGCTCTTTCTACAGTCAAAAGCAAACCCTGTGCAGGTAAGGACTGTGCTTGTCTTGGCCCCCATGCCAATGCCAGGAATGGGGCGTGTAGTACTCCACGTAATATCTCCAAATGTATGGACTTCTGCTGGAGTCAGCTAGTCCTGGAAAAAATAAAGTATTCTAATTGTTTCCTTTCCTCAAGTATAAACACCTCCTCTCAAGAGACTACACTGATTCAGTGCATCAAAACGAAGCCTTTTGTTTCCATTACTTTCCATATGGTTTAGTGGCTCCTCCTGGAAAACATATGGGAGAAAATATCCATGTGTCACATCTGTGAGAAATTTCTTTAAACAAATCCAGAGATGCTGGGAGGAAGACTCCACCATGATCCTTTAGCTTGAACAAATATTTTCCTTACTTTTGCTCATTAATTTCCATAAAATGCCGCACAGTGGAGTTATTTAGAGTGACTGAAGAGAGGTCCCGATTGGCAAGTATTAGTAACTCACATACCACTACCATGAACAGCTACTTTTAGATGGAATCCCATTTCTACCCATGAATTTTACATTAAACTCCCTCAAAAAGAGGTGGCATACTTTAAGGAAGAAAATGATAAATCCAGCCCTTATTCAATTAACCAACATAAAATACAGACCTTCAAATGCTCGATGCTATGGCAAGATAATTCAAAAAACACCAAAGATTGTTTCTATATTAAGACATAAGAATGATTCTTTTTTTTTTTTTTTTTTTTTTTAAGCTAGAAAAAGGTTAGGCTACCATCCAGATGATGCAAAGTAAGGAAGATAATTTATGTCAACATGCTGTTTGTGAAGTGGGGCTTCTTCAGCAAGTATGTGCTGGCCCATCCATCTAAAAGGCTGTCAGGGATACTGCTGCTGCTTGATTGAGAGAGGTCCTCCCATTCAATACTGGGTTTGGTTCCTCTGCTAGGACAGATTTAACAAAGTACCACAAACAGGTGACAACAACTACAGAAATTTAGCAGCTCACAAGCCTGTGAAGAAGCTGTGAAGTTCAAGAGCAAGCAGTTAGCAGGGTGGGTTCCTTCTGAGGTATGTGAAGGAGAATCCTTTCCATGCCTCTGTCCTAGATCCTGGGAGTTTACTAGCCATCTCTGGTATTCTCTGGCTTGAAGACACATCACCCTCATCTCTGCCTTCATGCTCACATGATGCTTTCCCTGAGTACCTATCTGTCTCGGTATCCAAATCTCTCCTTTTCATAAGGACATTGGTTATACTGAATCAGGGCCTACCCTCATGACCTAACTTTAACTTGATGACCTCTAGAAAGAGCCTGTTTCCAAATAATTTTGATTTTTAGACACTGGGATTAGAATAGAACTTCAACATATGAATTGAGGGATATACAATTCAATTCTTAATAAACAACTTCTAAGAAAGTAAGAAAATACTCCTCTTTGTACCATATTGTGGCAACATCCTACAACTACTGCAAGTCATACACACTCATTTAAAGCCTTACAATAGTCTTAATGCTAGAGTCCTGAAATGGAATTAAAAACAAAAACAGAAGACAAATTCAAAGCAGTATCACATCAATTTAATGGACAAGATATCTTGACCTAAACAACCTTTCACTTTGGAATTGAAGAAAGACACAAGAGTTTCTACTAATGTTAACTTTTCAATGTTGGTAACAACAAAATCCTTTTGAAGGAAAGATATGAAAACATCAGCCTATGATATATTTACTCAGAACAGACCAGGGGTCTTCAACAAATTCTCAGGTCTGAACCTCCCCTAAAACTAGTTTTGAGAAAAGGAATCGAAGAAAGGCACTGGAGAATAAGGGACAGATAAGATGTGAATATGTGGGATTAGGAAATTATGTGAAGTTACTATAGAAGGCTGTAAGATACTGAGAAGAGACGATAGGCCTAGTTGATATACCAAAAGAAAAGCAATTAGATATAAGAATTAAAAGTAGATTTCTGAATTGTATTCAGTTTACAGAGAACCTCAGACATAAAGTTCAAGAACTATGGATCTAAATCTCATACCTCTGAATTAACAGTTAATTTTATTCCCAGCTTGTTCCTGGGTCAAAGAATCACGACACTTCTTCCTTTAGGACATAAATGTCAGAGCTTAACCCCTTCTCATCAGCATTTCAGGAAGAATAAATTAACAGCAATGCATTGTCATACAATGAAATAAGTGATAAATACCCCGTTGCTTTCTGACTCATGCTAGTCTCTCTAGAGAGAGAGAAATGAGTGTCACCTTAAAAATAACAGGGAGAAGAGATGTACCCCCCAAAAAACACAGCATTCGTGGGACACCTGTGTGCAATGTGCCTGTGCTCTTCTGTACTGCCTCTTTAAACTGTTAGCCATGTGAGGATCTTCTGGAGGTCACAAGGCAGTAAATATAAGAACAGAAGCTAGTTTGCAGCTTTGCATCCATTTGTTTATGATGCCATGTGCAAGTGAGTATAATGAGAAAGCATTTCTTAGATTTCACATCTAGCAAGTTGAACACTCAGTGGTATCCCTGAAACCTAAGAAATGACAGCCCTGCGCTTAACGCTGGAAACGTTTCTAACATATCCTCAGTTTGCGGCAGCAAGGTGCCCTGCAGTGAGTGCCCATGCACCTCGGTTCAAATCCCTCCTGAGCCCTGGGGAAGACTCACACCTCTGAACTACAGATTCCTCACCAGTAATGTGAATTAACTGGAGCACAGTCCCCCTAGACTGTAGTGAGGATAACATGAGAATGTATGAAGAGCATTCAGCTTCTACAGAGTGTTCTCTTACTGCTAGATCCCTCACCACTCTTCCACCTTTAGCTTAAAAAGTGAATTTTACCATGGTTGCTGCTGTTGCTTTTTTCCTGGTCATCTCTTATGAGAGGTTGGAAATTACCTCTTCTACTATATTCTTCTCCTCCATAAGGGTAAGATTTAAGCTCCTTCATAAAGAAGCCTCGTTTTTTTTTGGGGGGGGGGGGGGTTCTGTTTTGTTTTACTGTCATTCCTAGTCACAGTGTTTTTAGTAAGGAAACATTTTCATACCCTGAAAAATCTGTATTGTGATAGGCGTGGTGTTTACTGCATCCATTATTAGTGAGAATAAAGGACAAATGAAGAGCTTATTCCAAAAGTGGATTTCATAGTCTCTCTCCAGGAGGGTCAGAAGGACTGTGTAGGTCTGGGGCAGGGGCCAGGAAGCTGTAGTTCTAATGAGCACCCCATCGATGCTGAGTGCAGGTATTTCTCACCACACAGTCAGACATGCTGACGTAATAAACTGAAAAATATTGACCGGCTGGAATATCACTTCCTAAAAGCTATAGCCTCTGTTTAAAAAAAAAAAAAAAACACAAACATAAAATATCAGCACTAAGTCTAAAAGATACAAGTATTCAGAATAATCCTAAAAACCCACTATGTCATATATTTTAAGTAAAAAAATACTACTTTCACGTGCATGTGTACCTTAATAGAGTAAAACACTAATAGCCGCTACATAAACATTTATAAAGAGAACAATTTCCCTTTTACTTCCACATTTCCTAAGTGCTAAACTTGCATTTTGTCCTTCCACCTCTCTAGCCATTCAGGTACAGCTGAGGTATCAGGAGAATACCTCATTGGAAAAGCAGTGGGAATCAACTCCTTGCTAAAGCACACTGGGGAAAAAACCAAGGTGTGTAAGGAATCTTCCAGAGGAGAGAACTCTGGGCATAGTTCCCAGGAATGTTGCCAATGAACCCATGGAAATGTTTTTCCTTCTCTCCTTAGTCCCTTCCTGGATGGGTAAGAAAAATGCAGAAAGACACTAAGTCAAAACAGGAGACAGATAAGGAAAAATGCTGCCCAACTATAACCTAATCTTTGAGATCAAAGATAATGACCTATATTAAAAAACAGAGAAGTTTTTCATATATGTTCTATGTTATTTTAAGTAAAAGTCAAGAGACACAGAAGATGCTCAAGCTCAGAAAACAAAGTTTCTTAAACTCCCAGGTCCTAGAAACAGGATGCATGCATGGCATACCTAACAGGGCCATATGGGAAAGAGCCAGCAGCCACAGGGCTACTTGTTAAGAGTAATGAGGGCACAGCCTAGCTGGTGGTTCCTGTTGGAGTTTCCAAGGGAAAGGCAAAGCACATCAGGGTCAACAATTGATCCGCTAGTTTGAATAATTTCAGGGAGCTCTAAACTATAGGAGTGGCCCTCCTTGCCTGGTACCTGAACCTCAGATAATTAAAGCAAAGAAATATTGCCTCTTGGGGATTAAGGGTTTCAGTGGAGGAAGCCTGGCTCTGAGTTGGTTAATTTGCCTATCAATGGCACGCTCCTGGCTGTGCCCTTTGCTATCTCTAAGAATTAGCTGGCTCAGAAGGGGATTAAGGTGTCCTAACACCACATATACAGAAAATTTAAAATATAAGCAATACAACAGAACTAGCTACTCACCTCCTGCTTCCTAAGAGGAAATTTAGCAGCCTCTTTCTGAACCCAGACTAAAAACCCCCTCCCGTCATCCCCAGGGAACCAGAGACAGAACTTAGGAGAAATCCACTTCCCAAACCCACTCAGTATGTTCTATGTGACACATTTGCCTTCAGCTTATAATTGGGACATACAAAGCTTTTAGGTTATAATCAAGGGGAAAGATGGTAGGAAGTACTCGTGAGGTGGAAATGAGACAGAGGCACCACGTTGAGTTTTAATTGCCTAAAAAGCAACTCTCTAAAACTTCTGGGAAAACTTCTGAGGAAGAAAACAGGAAATAATTCAGTTTCAGAAATCATTTCTGAGCTGGTTTTCAAATAAGGGACAGCTGCAACATGAGGCACACCTTCTTCCAAATAACCAAAGAGATGATAGTCTCTAGAAACAGTTGACAAACAGCAAACAACTAACTCTGCTTTTAAACATATGTGTCTTCTCCACCTCTTTCATGGATGCCAACAATGTGAATTCCCTTAGATTCCATACTGAGAACAGAGACGCATACAGGTGCTTAGAGTATCCTGAGTTAGGATTTGTTTAAAATCAAGAATAACCAATTTCAGTGTGAAGAAGACCCTATGAAATTCCCCTATGCTACCATAGTTCAGCTTATGTCCTCATGCACCCTTTCCCTATTACCCTCCCACATCCCCAAACACAGTGAAGACCTGGAGTACTCTTTTCTTTATAAATTAGTTTACTTCTCATCATTCAGAGTCTAACCTTATAAAATAATCAAGTCTGGTGAACGTCGGGACAAGCTAATTAACAAATAACAGCTAACACTTGCTGAGCGTTTATTATTTGCCTCCCTGCCAAGCATTTTACGTGGATTATCTCCTTAAATCCTTACAATTCTAGGAACTAAGTACTATTACTAGCTTCATTTTCCAGATAAGGAAATCAAGGCCCTAAGTGATTAAGTAGTAATAGCAAAAAGTCACATGGCTATGAAGCAGCAAAGTCCAAATTTAGGGCCCGGCTACCTAACTTGAGAGTCCAAGGTATAATGATTAAATGCTGAAGAGATGAGGTAGTTTCCATGAACTTCTGATTAAAGCAAAAGTGCATGCTCCCTTCACAGGAGCTCGAGCAGCCCCCAGCAGCCACACTGCAGGGAGACAAGAGGGCATTAGAAAGCATCCCAAACATGCCAACACCACAGAAGGCACTCAGTCTCTCCATCTTCTAGAGTCCGGAAAAAGTGGCCCTAAGTAAATGTCCCAGAAAGGACAGAAGTACTGACTTCACAAAATGGGGGGGGGGGGGGGGGTTAAATAAAGGGGAGAAATGGCATTATAGGAGAATCGGGTTGAGATTTAAGGATCTTTAAGGCTGGCACTGTTGATCTTGAACAGATAGCACAAAAAAGCTTAGCACGTGGCTTTCACTCAAGGAATTAACCTGTTGCCAAGTAAAGTGTTTCAAAGAATTGGAACGTTGTCAAACTAGCTTAACACCATGAAATGGCACAACTTAATGAGACTCCATAAATATTGAGGACTACAACACAGAGCTCCCTCTACAAAAAGTGATTTTACAAGTGGTTTGCTGCCTTTCCTGGGCATATACACACAGTGGTAGGTAAAATGCTACAACTAAAAGCTATCTTTTTTTAACTGAGTACAACTTGTTCCATCGTTCATTTTACCTGATTCCTTTCAGACCATTTTTTAAATTTAAAAAAAATAAGTATTTTTAATGTAAAAAAATCTCAAATAGCTCATATAATCATGCTGAACAGTTTTCTTTAAACATCTACTCCACCTCCTAAGATAACAAACATTACTTCTCAGGAAAGCCCTAATGTTAAAGCAAACCAAACCAGAGGCTCAGTACTGAACCTACAAGACAGGAGAAGCTATGCTAATCCTTACAGACTAGCAACTGGCCTGAGGTCTATTCTAAAGTGAGTATTTGGAAGAGGAGGGGTGGTGGGGGATCAGAGGACAGAAAAGCTCTGACTGAATGGAAAAGGTAAAAAAATCCAAATAATCCTAATAAAAATCCCCGTAATATCTGCTCCTGAGCAAAGTGTGACTGCTACTCACCTGTCTACTGCTTCTACGTCAAAGCAAAACCTCTTCTCGATAGAGTCTGTTTTCCGCCGGGTGCAGGATTTCAGGGTGACAGATTCATCTTCTCCCTGTTGGGAGCATAGAGACTATCAAAATGAGGCCTGACCACAGGCTATGCTATGTGCCTCTCCAGCATACCACAAACACACCACATCAACCAGAGTGATCACCCATCTTCTCAAGCCTGAGTGTTCATAACACACAGGAAGGTGGAATGTTGACCAAAAACCTTCCCTCACCCACGAGCCTCACACAGCTAAAACCTGTAAACCAAGTTTGACTTTGAGCCAAATATCTCTTGTTTTAATTTGGTTCTAGAATATCATAACGATAAGCATCAACCCATGCTACATCAACTCTTGTTGGCAATGTTTGCAACAGGTTTAATTTGTGGGTATTTAAAATTTTATTTATTTATTTGAGGGAGAACAGGAGTGCAAAAGCAGAGGGATGGGCAGGGGGGAGTCAAAGGGGAAGGGAAAGGGACAAGCAGTTTCCTCACTGAGCACAGTGCCTGATGGGGGACTCAATCTCATGACCCTAAGACCATGACCTGAGCCAAAACCAAGTATTTTTAATGTAAAAAAGTGAGATTTTTTTACATGACTGAGCAACCCAGGCACTCCTAATTTGCAGGGCTGATAAGGGTTAAACCAGATGACCTGCAGATCTCCTGACTCTGAGTTTCTGTGTTTCACTGCCTTCACTTTTTCAGGAAGGCCTTTCTGGACCAGGTCAAATATCCCAAGACATGTTCATATAGCACCATGAACTTCATCTTTCACACAGCACTAACTGTAGCTAGAACTGTCCATTGATGAGGGCGATGATTCCAATCATGTCTCCCTCCTCCTTAGACTGAAGCTCCCTGAGGGCCGGGACTGTGTCTGTTCTTGCTGATTCCTGTGTTCCCAGAGCCCATATAAGCCCTGGAACAGAACAGATGTTCAATAAACAAGTTCTTAACACCTTCACAGGTGTATATAATGTATAATAAATTGTACATGTCAATTTTTGAGTTTTTAACTTCTGTATCTCTCCAGAAATCAAGACCACAATCAAGCTAATGAACATTTCCATCACCCCCAGAAGTTTCCTTATCTGTTGAATTCCATCTCTCCACCCTGTCTACCCTCAGGCAAATAGTGAATCTGCTTTCTTGTCATACAGATTAGTTAGCATATTCTATCATTTCATATAAATGGAATCACACATATGTGCCCTTTTATTTCTGACTTTTTTGACTTGGCACAATTCTTTTGCAATTCACATGTGTTGTGCAAATCAAGAGTTTGTTTCTTTTCACTGCTGAGTAGTATCCTTTCATACAAAGGAATCCAACACTTTCATCACATAGTGCTCTTTTATTGCCTAAAAACATAAGGGTTTCTGTCCCTGATTTCTTCTCTTTTTCCCCATATAAGAATGTAGGGTTCCTGTTTCTCTTGCCTTTGCCAATCTTTTTCTCTAAACAAGGGGGAAAACTAGTAAACTTGCCTAATTTGTTGAACTAGGAAACGTGACTTCCTATGGTAAAACTTAACCACCCCCTAGTCAAAATACCACACAAAACACAGAAGACCTAGCGAGAGATGGTTTATATTCACCAGCTTTACATCTACTGTGTTTTTTAGGAGGTGGAGAATAGCAGGTGGAAAGGTCCTGTGATCAGGGTCCATGGAGCCTGGGAGGAATCGAAAGCCAGCTAGTATGGTTCAATCCCAGAGTGAAAGGCAAACTGGTATGAAAGAGTCTGAGGGAATCAAGAGCCAAATCATACACATTATGATCCATCAACCTGAGAGCATGGGGAAAATAATGAAGGGTTTTAAGCAAGGGAAGGGACAAGGTCAGCTTTGGACTGCTCCAGACCTCACACAGAGAGAGCTGCCTCATCTCAGAAGCTAGGATACAGGAGAATTCTCTTTCGCCACAGGCAGTCTGATCTCCAAGATGGTAGAACAAATCTGCTCACATACCCTTGCCTGAAGTTAAGAGAAAAGCAGGTACTTTTACAGGAAAATAATCCGAATGAAATGGACAGCAAAGTGAAGGAAAGTGAAGTGAAAAAGCATGTTAGGGGGAAAAAAAATCCATCCTATTACCTATGTTAAGTCTACCTCCACTTACTAGGAGAGCTTTGTACAAACACATATATCATATGTAAAGATGTCAAATGATTCTCCCGTACAAACCAAGATGACATCACCTCCAGACAGTCAGTCTTCCACTTCCCTCCACCCTAAAGCTGAGGAAATAGAGTGATGTCAAGGACAGCCATTATTTTATATATTTTTCTGTTATTATTGTTACTATTATTAGGAGCAGCCACCTTCGATTCAGGAGATGCACACTCCAGAATCAGGGTCTGAGTACTGGCACTGTAACTCACCAGTTGTATGGCTTTATAAATCACTTTTTCTCTCTAGAGACCTCGATTTCCTCCTCTATGAAGGAGAAAACTGGATTAACAGGATAATATAGGACAATACGTGGACTTGGAAAAATAGAAAATAAATTTAAGGAATTATTAGGAAAATTAATTATTGTACTATTAAACTCCTAATTTAGAACTCATTGTGTGTCAAGCTCTCTTCTAAGAGTATATATACTAATTCATACAAACTTCTTAACAACCCAGTGAGGTGTTTACTGTTAATTCACAGAAAATGTGGGAGTTCCACACATCCACTTCTCAGTGGGATAAGACCAAACAGAAAAAAGTTCTTCTTTGAAGATTTAGGAAACCACAAGGTCAAAAGTCCCAAAATAAAGAGTGTGAGAGAATAATTTAGGGATGCTCATTTCTAGAAAGACAGATTGGAAAAGGACAATGGCTCAACCCAGGGGAGCAAGTCTAACTCTTATTTCCATTGTTTAAAAACTAGGGAATACCCAGTGATTAATGTTTAATATCTCTTCCGACTCCTTAATTTCTTTGTTTCTATATTTGAACAATGTTGTTTTCCTGACATTACTCCACTCTTAAAATATTAAAAGAGCTTTGGTATATTCTTCTTTAATACATGGAAGGGAAAGAGATGCTGATAAATTCTGGTACTGTGGCCTAAGTAAAAAAAAAAAAAGCAAGGAAGAAAAATTGGAAGTGGTACAGACTAAGGGGGGAGTCTGATAGAGTAGCCAACGGTAATGACAGATGCATCTAACATTACTGAGCTGGGCAGTCTAATTTCAAAGCTGGTGTTCTTAGCCTCTGCAATGCCTGCCCCTCTGTAATGCCCTCACAAACCCAACATACCACACCACAGTGTGCCACAGAGAGAACCAGAGATGGAATACTTATTGGGGACTAATTCATCAACATATTAGACACAGCTTAAAAATTATTTAAACATAGAATCAAGGAAATTATGTAGAATGGAATCCAGAAATACAGACAGATGAAAAATATAAATGTTTCTGTTAAAAATAGTTAGCTATCTCCCAAAGGAGTTATGCCCAGGAGACATGGAGAGGAGGCAAGATTCAAAATTATAAATGATAAGAATCTCCCAAAGTTACTAAAAGACACCAATCTCCAAATACAGTAAGGCCCCACATTCCCAAGAACAAAAGCATGAAAAAAAAAAATGGGACCATCATTATGAAATGTAGAAACCAAAAAGAAAAAAATGAAGACATTAAGAGCAGCCAGAGAGAAAAGACACATTACCACAAGAGGAAATGCACTCAGGCTACAGCTAGGGAGCCCAGAGGAAAAGAAAAAGGCACAGTGACAGCAGGGCCTATATGGACAGAGCCGGCTGCAAGAGTATTTCTATCCTAACATTCTTCATACCATGTGTCTGTAATATCCTTCCCATTAAGGGGCTGGTCTGCATGCTCTCCCCATGAAACTGGATGGGCTTGGGTGAGCTTCAAACAACAGAGCAAAAGGAAGGCTGTTTGACTTATAAGGCTACAGGCAGTCTCCGCTTTCTTTGCTGGAATATTCACTCTTGACATCTGTAGCTGCCCTGAGGCCACCATGCTATGAGAAAACCCAACCAATCTTCCACTGAGAAACGAGATGGACAGACCCTGAGACAATACAGAGCAGGGAGGAGAGAGGGAAGGGGAGGAACAAAATCAGGAGAAAAACAAAATCATCACTGACCAGTTTCTAGTGACTTCAAACCCTCACTGCTCCAGCTCCTACCACCATCTGATTGGAAGCCCCTGAGAAACCCTGAGCCCAAAGCACCCATCCAAATGCTTGCCCAATTCCTGACCCACAGAAACTGTGAGAAATACTAAAATGACTGGTGTTGTTTCAAAAATTGCTAAGTTTGGGCACCTGGGTTGCTCGGTCAGTTAAGCCTCTAACTTTAGCTCAGGTCATGATCTCCAAGTCCTGGGATGGAGCCCTGAGTCAGGCTCCTTGCTCAGTGGGGAGTCTGCTTGTCCCTCTCCCTCTGCCTTTCTCACTGCATCTCCCCTTGCCTCTTCCCCTCTCCCCCAGCTCATGCTTTCTCTCTCAAATACATAAATAAATAAAATCTTTAGGAAAAAAGAGTTAAGTTTTTCGGTGATCTGTTATACAGCAACAGATAATCGGGACACCTACACGATAGCTGGCAGCCCTCTTTGCATCAAGTAAGAGTGACATCCATCAATTTCATAGGACAAAGCCACCCAGGGATCTCTAGCATCTAAACACATTTGACATACTTAGTAATGTATATTTATGAAATACCAGAATCCTTCTTAGTTGTAGTTCTTAAAAGAACTTTAAGCTAAGAATATTCGCTTTGCTATAATTACTGTCTAATTACTGCTATAATTACTGTCTACTATTCCTCCTGAAATTATTGTATAAAAGTGGGAAAATTACAGCAAAGCAATCTTGAGAAAGAAGAACAAAGTTGGAGGTACCACAATCCCAGATTTCCAGATATACTACAAAGCTACAGTGATGGGGCACCTGGGGGCCTCAGTGGGTTAAAGCCTCTGCCTTCAGCTCAGGTCATGATCCCGGGATACTGGGATCCATCCCCGCATTGGGCTCTCTGCTCGGCAGGGAGCCTGCTTCCTCCTCTCTCTCTCTCTCTCTCTGCCTGCCTCTCTGTCTGCTTGTGATCTCTGTCTGTCAAATTAATTAACTAATTAATAAAGCTGCAGTGATCAAAACTGTATGGTTCTGGCACAAAAAGAGATATATACCTCCATGGTACAGGATAGAGAATCCACAGATAAACCCCTATCTATATGATCTATTAATCTATAACAAAGGAGGCAAGAATATACAATGAAGAAAACACAGTCTCTTTAACAAATAGTGCTGGGAAAAGAGTCACATGCAAAAGAATGAAACAGGGATATAAAAAGAAATATTACTCAGCCATGAAAAACAATGACGTATTCCCACTTGCAACAACATAGATGGACCTAGAGGGTATAATGCTTACTGAAATAGGTCAGACAGAGTTAGACAAATACCATATGATTTCATTTACGTGTGCAGTTTAAGAAACAAATGAACCAAAAAAAAAAAAAAAAAAAACAACAGATGGACAAAAAAACTGACTCTTAAAAATAGAGAACAAACTGGTGGTTACCAGAGGGAAGGTGAGTAGGGGCTGAGTGGAATAGATGAAGGAGTTTAAGAGCACACGTACTGTGATGAGCACTGAGTAATGTATATAATTGTTGAATCATTATATTGTATACCTAAAACCAAATGTAATACTGCATGCTAATGATACTTCAGTTAAAAAAAAAAAAAAAAACTTAAAAACAAGAAAAGAAAATGACAATGACACAATGAAGGTGTTGCTATACATACGCATTATAACCTTCCTATTTAGCCAAGCAAATCAAGCATGAAATTTTAAACATGAACTCACCCCCTTTCCTCCTGATTTTTGGTCAAATGGTACCATGGTAATTTGTTTGGAATCCCGTTGATATGTACAGTAGTGCTTCACCCAAGAGGTTCCAAAGTGACCTGCAAGGTAGGATTTCCCATGAAACATCTCTATGTGTCGAAAGCATACTGGAAACACACACAACCCATAACCCACAATGCTCACCTACCCTTAAACCATTTCTCGGGGCAATATAGTCTCCACCAGCTAGACTGGAATAGGCAGAAATCTGATCCCACAGGCTGGAAATGGAAGTGACCCCAAGCTTTCCCCAGGGACCAAGGAAAACTGTTTCCCACTAAATGCAAGATCCAATGGGTCTTAAAATACAAGGGAAGTAGAGGTTCCCTGGGGAAATTAATTCACTTTCCCATCATCAATCTCCACTTGAAGTTTCCTTTCTTCCCTGACAGGAGTAAGATGACTGAAGAAAGAACACAGAAAAGCTCCTCGAAGTGCCTGTCACTGTTCCCATCTGGCATGATGACTTCATGCTTCCCACACAGCTGCTCTGCAACTCTCTGCAAAGACATACAGGGGTTCTGACCTACTGCCAAACCCCTAATCTGTACTTTAGCAAAAGTCAAGATGATCTGAAAAGCAGACAGGCAAACTCTGACACAGAGATGTAAATGGAAGTAACTATAAATAGCCAAATGTAATCTAAGGAGTCTGTCCCTCAGTATTATCCCTCAGGGAAGAGGAAGAATGCCCTTCAGTCAAATCCTAACAGTCTCTGATTTTACCTGGTGGTTGGCAAATTACCTTGTTTTTTTTTTTAAGATTTTATTTATTTGACAGAGAGAGATCACAAGTAGGCAGAGAGGCAAGCAGAGAGAGAGAGAGAGAGAAGGAGGAGGAAGCAGGCTCCCTGCCTACCGGAGAGCCCAATGTGGGACTTGATCCCAGGACCCTGAGATCATGACCTGAGCTGAAGGCAGAGGCTTAACTCACTGAGCCACCCAGGCAGCCCCAAATTACCTTATTTTGAATAATAAAATATCATTAGGGAAAGAAGGGATAATCAGCATTATAACCTTCCAAGGCCCTCAATCATTTCATTGCCTTAGATGCTCACAGAGATCACAACACAGAAATGTTTTCTGGGTGTTTTTTTTTTGTTTGTTTGTTTTTAAGTAGTAATAGGAGATTTAATAAAGATTTTGTAGCTCTTTTTCAGGGTTTCAGTGCTCATAGCAAGTGTTGAATAGCACTTAGGAAACTAAAAATGTAAAAAGCAACATAGTAAGTATTTACATTGAAGCATCAAAGACAAAAATACCAACCATTCTAATTTATTTTTGTGGCTCAGAGAAAAAAATCCAAGGACAGCACAACACAAAGATTCCTCAAGTTCTGTATCTTAAACCATTTGATTAGCCAAAGAAATAAGGATAATACTGGATTTGGATTTAGCCTACTGAATAACAGAAATACCTTAATTCCATCCTGAAAACAAAAAGATGGATGGATGGATGGATGGATGGATGGATGGGAAAGAAGAGAACGAGGAGAGGGAGGGCAGTCGCCTCGTTGCAGTACACTAAATGGCAACTAATAAACATGGAGGAGTTACACAGCTGAGAAACCGCCATTTTGCAACCATCACAGTAACTATCCTTTTAGGCAAGAACTGCCAGTGGATGCTAACTCTAGGCGGGGACAAAACCTGTTGAGAAAGATATAGTCTTAAAGGGTCTCCCCATAGACTGTTAATGAGCTACAAGGGAAGAATCTTGACTGTACAGTGGATAAACTAAATGATACTTTGACTGAGTGACCAAAATTAATATCACCAGTGAGGGGCAGACAGCCTTTCTTTGCCACTAGATGTGGTACCCAGAGAAGAACACAAATATTACTTTTGTAAGACTTGACAAGGGATCCCTAAACTGAATCTAATCATTGGGAAACATGAGACAAACCCACACTAAAGAAAATTCTAGAAATGAACTGGCTTATTCTCTTCAAAAATGTCAACGTCATGAAGGACAAAGAAAAGCTGAAGAATTATTACAGAGTAGATCATGACAAGTAAATGCAGTACGAAATCCTTTCTAGACAGAAGGAAAAGAAAATGCTTTATGAGGGCATTACTGGGACAACTGACAAACTGGAATATGAACTGTCATTTACATTAAGTACCTTATTAATGTTAAATTTGCTAGATACAGTAACTATACTGTGGTTACATAAAAATAATATTCTTATTTTTGGAAAATACACACTAAAGAAAAGGAGCATGGAGTATGGAATCTGTTCCAAAAGGATTCAGAAAAAATGGCAATGTGTGTATGTCTCTGTGACTGTTATGTGACTACATACATACCCGGAAAAAGAAAAAACTCTTTAATTGTGGAAAAATTGTAAAAATTCATGCATCTAGATAAAGAGCATATGGATGTTCATTATACTCTTCTTGCAATTTTTTATTCAAGGTTCAAATTATTCTAAGCAATAAGTTACCAAAACTTTCAAATAGAAAGAGCTATATCCCATTGATATGCTCTAGACTCAGAGGTTTGAGAGTTAAAATCTTGTTTTAATGATAATCAAGACATTCATGTTTTAAAAGGCACATGAAGTATTTGAATAAAATTGGATTATTAATGTGAGTGCAGATTTTATATATGTAAGTGAATAATATTAACAAATTAAGTATTGTAAGTGGACTCTGAACTATATTCAAGTTAACCTTAAACTTTTTGGGCTGGATCTTCTCATTAGGCAAAAAAGTTAACATCTTACATTGAGGCTTACAGAAAACCCAATACTACAGTACCTTCCACTTCTTACAAACCTCAACAAGCTCATCCTTGTAAGAATAAAGGGAATAAAACCCCTCAAGATAACCAATGCGTCCAACCTCAAACCCCACTTGTCACAAGGCAACAATTTTGGGGCCAAGCAAACTTTTGAGCAATCACTAGCTAGAATAATCACTGAAATCAAGTGTTTTGTTCCATTAGTAAGCTTCTAGGAATGAAGACATTTGCCTTGCCCTGAATCAACAAAAGGACAGTAAAGAGTACGAAACCCACAAAAATCTGGGAGGAGTAACACATCCAACTAAAAAAGGAGGAATGGAAGATTAGGAGAACTGTCCATTAAAGAAAAAAAAAAATTGACTTTCTTCTATCACTAGCACTCTATGAGCTAAGTCTGGAAGTGCTACCCTCATAGCACAGCCCTATTAAAAAGCCTTTCCCCAGGCCTTGCACAGTAGTCTGAGTCATCACAGAGAAGGCTAGGTGAGCAGCACCTGGTGTTTCTTTCCTTGACATCTCATGGGCAGGACAATGGGTTTCTCTTCCTACCTCTCAGAGTGAGTTTCTATTTCTACTCATAAAATTTAAGTGTTGAAATGACAGCAACTAAATAAAGTGGGGAGAGGGCCTAAGTCATGACTGTTTGGTCCCTGCTGAAACAAGTATTTAATGGAACAAATTCACTCCATAATAACTCCACCCAAGGATATGACTGCTAACATACGATAAGGTCAAGCATGCAAGGCCCTTCCAGAGCCTCTATACCAAGAGTGTGAGAGACAAAGCCATGCTAAGGGTGCAGACATGTCAAGTGTGACACTACAGAGAAAAAACACCACCACAGAGCCTCAGTGAATTCCAGGTTCCCGAGGGAATTTCCAGTTACAAAGAAAATAGAACCCATCATGAGGAGGTAGACAAGACCTTTGGATACCTTTCCCTTAAAAAACTCAACTATCAACTATCAACTACTCTCATTCACCCAAATCTATATTTATAGAAGCTGTGCTCTAGGTTAGGCACTACTAACTATACCCTCTACCTCCTGGGTAAAAGGCATGCCAAGCTATTGGCACTCACGTTTCTCCTGAACGTATAGGTACCCTTCCATGGTGTAGGGACTGATGGTCTTGTGCTCAAGGGGGTTCTCCTTCATCTTTTTCATCAGTGATTCCACTTCTGACCTGGTGCCTTCGAAGCGATTTCTTGTCTAGGATGAAAGGCATTTTATTTAAATCAAAGAAAGGAAACCTTGTTCCCATCTCTAACAATTTATAACATCAACCTATGGAAACCTAAAACCAGGTAAGGAACATTCAACCACCTAGGAATTAGGCAAATATTCACTTTCAAGACCTACCTTTTGACCTTAAAGTCCTATACCAGAATGACTCTCAAACTGTCAAGACCATCAAAGTCACCTGGAGAATGTGGAGAAAATACAAATGTCCAGGCCTCGTCCCCTGAAGATTAATTTATTACCTCTGGACCTAGAAATGTGTATTTTAAACAAGCATCCCAAGGGACCCTGATTCAGATAGTTCAAAAAATGGTCCCCAAGGTCCTGCTTCACTATGTGGCTGGCTTTCAAAACAGAGGGACTTATTTCTCCAACTGCAGGAATGCCACTTGCTGATGGTTCATAGGTGGTTCCCTCCTCAAAAAGGGAGCTTCCTGGGCGCCTGGATGGCTCAGAGGGTTAAGCCTCTGCCTTCGGCTCAGGTCATGATCCCAGGGTCCTGGGATCGAGTCCCGCATCGGGCTCTCTGCTCAGCAGCGAGCCTGCTTCCTCCTCTCTCTCTCTCTGCCTGCCTATCTGCCTGCTTGTGATCTTTGTCTGTCAAATAAATAAATAAAATCTTTAAAAAAAAAAAAAAAAGGGAGCTTCCTCACTCAAGGCAACTCCTTTCCCCCAGTATAACCTGCACACCATGACTAGTCAAGGCTAGGGCAAAAGGGGAAGGGGCCCAAAGTCTGGTACCCTTGCTTCTATTGAGGCCACTGTGAAGGTCCGTATCAGCTCCAGGACACCCCAGGGCATTGACTGAGGCCTCATAGCTAAACTTCTCCTGCAAGGGTCTGCTGTCCTCTCTCACACAGGTGATTTTGCTGATGTTACTCCCCTGTAAACCTGCTACATGTAACCCTCCACTTCTGAGTCTACCTTCTGAGGAAGCTGGCCTAAGGGGAAGCCATGCTTTGTGAAACCTTGTCCTCTGCAACTTCCTGTTTTCCGAAACAACACAGAAAACCATGGCAGGGCAAGCTTCAGGCTTCTAAACCCATGCAATACAACTCACAAGGCAACACTTGGGTTTCCTTTCTACACAGCATCATCTGGAGACAAAGACAACATGCAGACTAATATAGCCAGCCACACAGTGAATCAGGGGCTTGAGATCAGGAACTGCTAACCAAAGACCCTTAGTACAATTCTGAGCACCAAAAGGTCCCACTGATTAATATTTGGGGAAGGAGACAGAGTAAAAGGCTCTGACTTGGATTTCCTGTGAGCATTATTGAAAGTTGAACAAGATCATATCCTTTGAGTGGAGGCCAGCATGTATGCCCCACCCCCAACCCCTGAACACCCTCCAAGGTCTCTTGTGGCCAAGTAGCTAGATGCACAGAAGGGAGGCCGGACCTTGCACTGCCAAAGGAAATCCTGACTCTGGTGCTACAGATTTAAAACAAAAATATCAGCAGGACTTCCGAGAACATAAATAGTGCTTAGAAATAATGGAAAAGAGGATGATGTTCTAACCTGGGGCCACCAAGCACCCTACAAATACCTGCCCCCAGCTGCCCTTTGAACCCAAGCGAGACCCATCGTCCTCATCTGTGTTCCAATCCAAATAAGTGATCTCTATGCAATCAGACCCATACTTTGTGTTCTTTCCTTTCCTCAACCAGGGAAAGGAAGCTTATCCCTTTGCCCACTCACATTCTGTATGCTAATGGTCAATTCAGTCTTGAAGTCGCTGAAATCCTTGGCCAGCTCATAACCATGGTGATAGAAAGTGAAGAGTCCTTGCAAGAATGCCAGGAGCTGCAATGAAAGAAGAAGGGCAGAGTCCACATTAGCATGCTGAACAGGTATTATGCAGCTTTAACCTGAGTTCCGAACCTTGATCTGAAAAGCTAAAATACGGTAACAAAAATGGCTATCACCTACTAAGCTTCCTTGAATGCCAGGCACTGGTAACATATGATTGCTCTCACTAAATGCTCCTAACAGCCTAGCATGTAAGTACTACTGTTGTCTCCATTTTCATATTGAGAAAGCAAGTTCAGAGAGGTTAAGTAACTTGCTCCAAAAGACAAAGTAAGCAGCAACCAGGATTTGAAACCAGGTCTCCTCACCATCAGCATCCAAGCTCTTAATCGGAGCCTCAGTACCTTCAAAGAAAATCATTTCTTCAGAAATTGAAGACCAGTCTCCTTCAAGTCCAACACAGTCTCCATCAAATACATCTGTATTATCAGGTTACCACCCAGAAAAGTGTAGTTATATTGACAGCCAACAGAGAGAGGAGAAGAGGAAGATGGTATGTCCTGAGTTCGCAGCATATAACAGGCAAAGCTAAATCAAAAAAAATCACCCGGCTCAGACTTCAGCTCAAATGTGCTTCTGGGCTGTCCCTAAACTATCCACAATAAACACTAGGGATGCTATTATTAAAATATTCCCATGTTCCCACATCTTCAGTTATGACGGTTTCCCTAAATTATCATCCCCTCGAGCTCAAAAGTACTAAATCCATTCACTTTGTAGTCTTATATTCAGTGAAAAGTGAAAACATCTACTCAGCCTGATTCTCACAACACACCTTCACACTCTGAGAACTATGAATGTTCCCTCCCTGCGCCCTGCCAGTCTTCACTTCTCTAGGCTCAACCAATATTCCTACCTTATTTCCTCCCAGAACCTACACACAAAGCTACTGTTGTTGGGTTTCCCTGGCCCCTTCCCAAGTTCTAGGCTTCCTGCCTCAGTTCCAAATTTCAACCTGGAGAAAGGATTGTAATAAAAGCTTCAACAAGGTTTTAGACAAACCAGAACTTTACCTTGTCACAAGTTCTGTTGTACTGCATTTGGGGACTCCATCCCTGTTCTAACTCAAACTTTTCAACTCACATTCTCTGAGTAGTCTACTCTGACCTCCCTGATCTGCCTCTAACACATGTTACAACAAGATGCAGGTGCCTTGCTTTATATCGGTATTTAATTTTCCAGTTCCTAAAACAAACATACTAGTAATTAAACATATTCTCACTTTATTTTTCACCTAACTCTCCTCTTCTAAGAGGTAGTCCTAACAATGATGGCAAGGGAAACTCAGCCCACCCCTGTTCATCTCCCACCTGGCTTGTGGCAGGAGTGGGAAGCACTAAGGTAGGTGCTACTCTACCTGAGTTACGAGCAAAGAATGGTTTTTGGATTGAGACACATGCCCAGCCCAGTTGATCAAAGAGCTCTATACTGTGAAGTAAGGCAAAACCCTGCTTTTAAATAATATGATAACCTACTGCTACTGTCTCCAGGGCAACTACCCCTTTAGATCCTTATGGGAGGTCAGAAAACAGGCCTTGCTGGTCAAAGATGTCTGGCTCAAAAAATATCTTGTGACACCATAAACAGATCACTTATATAAATCAATGAATGAGTGGTAAACCACATAGAATCACCAAAGACTAATAATAAATTCTTTTCTTGAAAGATGTTGGAAGCTATTGAACTTCCACTATATAAAATACTTTTTTTGAAAGGAAAGCTTAGGCTTTCCTTTCCTAGATGACTCCAGTAATAGAGAAGAAAAGACACTTATGCCAAACCTAGTGTCAGCGTTCACAGTGAAAACTATTGTTTCTTATCTTTTCCTTCCCTCCACCCCTCGCCCTCCATTTTCGAAAGCTGTGCCCATCACTTTTCCAAGGCACTGAATCATCCACTCCTACAGAATAATACAGAAGATAAGCAGCTAATTCTAAAGTCATTTCTCCTGTTAACTCTAATTTATCTTCCACTTAAAGTCAACAGGGCCTCTCTTGCCCAAGGTAATTAAATATCTTCCAATAGCTCCCTAGGACACCACCTGGGCATGCATACAAGTACTCCAAGGCAGAGAGTTCCTAGTATTTATTTTGGTTTTCACTTCCTTTGCTATCATGCTTGATTGTCCGCTTCTCTATGGGAAATGATTCCATAGATATTGTTATCTTTGGCCCACTTCCCTTCTCCCCTGGCGGCATCTCTCTTCCCCTGGTCCACCTCCTGACATCCCCTTCCCACACATTGCATGAATCCACTACCCAGTGGGAAATGAAAGTCTACTCCACAGAGGGCTGGGTGAGGCCCACAGAAAGACCCCAGAGATGGGATCGTCTATCTGCCTCAAAGAAATGCTTGTACTCAAACACAAAGAGGATAAGCTTATTGTAGCCTCACCTTGGTTGGCAGATAAGTCAGCACAGCCATAAAGACTCCTCCCTGAACAGTCAGAGCCACGGAATCATAGCACAACAAAGGAAATACCAAAGAAAGACCTGCCCCACCTCCTTTTGCCTTCAAGGACCCCCTTCCTTATTCTCTTCAGAAAAATAACTAAAAAATATCTATTCTTATTTCCTAGCACGTCTGCTAGGAAATAGGAACAGGTCTGCTAGGAAATAAGAATAGATATTTTTTAGTTACACACACACACATGTGTGTGTGTATTTAGCTATGTTGTCTGCAAGAAAATAAGAATAGATATTTTTTAGTTATACACACACACATACACACACACACACACACACACACACATACTTTTTTTTTTTTTTTTTTTTAAGTGAGCAAAAATGTAAGTGTTCCACTTGGTGACAATTGTACCATTCTGGACTATCTGATAAATTTAGGTTGTTTCCATTCATAGAATAAAGCTACTGTTATAGGCCGAATAGTGTTCCCCCAACGCTGACAAAAAAATTATGTTGAAGTCCTAACCCCAGTAACAGAATGTGACTTTATTTGAAAATAGAGACTTTATGGAGATATTTAAGTTAAAAATCAGGACCACAGGTTCTGATCTAAAATGACCAGTGGCCTCATAAAAAGGGGATATTTGGACAGAGAAGCAGAGAGATCACACCCACATGAGGACTGGGAGAACAGTGATGTACCTATTAAGCAAGGAATGCCAAATACTGCCAGCAAACCACCAGACGCTACAAGGAAGAAACAAGAACCTCCCTACAGCTTTCGGAGGGAGCATGGCCCTGCTGACACCTTGATCTTGGACTTCTAGCCTCTAGAACTATGAGAGGCAGTCAGTTTTTGTTCTGAGAACCCAGTTGGTGGTACTTGGTTATGGTAGCCCTCCAAATATAACCACCAACAATGACTCATTTGCATGACAAAGAGAAGGGCAGATAGTAGAGTGATGAAAAGCTGCAAGGGGCGCGCCATGTAATGTCCTGTACTCCGCTTTTCCAGGAGGACACTAATGTGACCTACTACTGTACTGGGTGGTGGTGAAGACAGAGATCACCTATGTAATAGCCTTAGCACAGAAGTGCCGACAGGAGCTGTTCAGGAGACAGATATACTTAGATGGATGTGTTATAAGATACACTGTGGTGGCAGTGTCCAGCCCGGCCTGAGGAAGGGGGGGAACCCAAGATAGTATGCAACAAATCAAAGGAAAAAATAAGATCTACGATGGGGCAGAAGTAGTGAGAAAGGACAGGAAGGCAAAGCACCAAAAAATATTCTCAAGGTACAACTCAGAGAATGCAATGTCTGATGAATGTGGGGAATGAGTTCTCTGTAGCACTCCATAACCTTCAATTATGAAAACTCAGAGAACAGATGGAACGTGGCTTCACCTTCAAGAAATCAGGATGTCATTATCTGCAATCCAAAATCTCCAGAACATTTAGTACCTCAACAAGAAAATAAAGGCTTCCAGAGCACACACACAAAAATATGGTTTAGATCCCAGAAGTCTGAATTTTCTTCCCTGGAACACTAAAATTTTGTTTCTTTTTTCTGAAGGTCAGAAACATCCTGGTACTTGAAGTTACTTTCTAAGAAACAAATAAACATAGTCAGTAAGCATGGAGGTTCCTTGAATGGCTGGAAGATTCCCTTGACTGCAACCACCTCAAAATACAAATACCCACACCAAGTGCCCCAGAAATTCATTTCAATAAATTTTTTTTGCTGGTTTTCTTTCCACATATAAGCAATCAAATACTGTTTCAGAGAGACTAAGAGCCAGATCATGCCACTTCTGCCAGGTACCAGATGTCACCTTAAAGAACAAATGTGCTTCCATTTCCTCATCTGAAAACAGACATGGAACAGCAATCATTTACCCTCAGAGACAGTGTAAGGACTGGAGGACATTATGAAGGTGAAGGGATCATTAGCATATAACACAGTTACACCCCATCATCAGCTATTATTTCAGGGTCTTCTGCATCATCTCAGCCAGGGGCTCAAACTTAAAAGTGCCACAGAATCACCTTAGAGGATTACTGAAAGAGAGATGACTGGGCCCCACTCCCTAATTTTTGGGTCTGGGTTAGAACCTGAGAGTCTGCATTCCTCAGACTTTGACAACCACAGATCTAATCAGCAGTGTTCTGGATCAATCCTCACACTATCCACAGCTCCCGAAGCACTGACTGGCCCATGACCTCATGAGGTGGTGGGTTAAGCCATGTTTACTTCTATAAAAAGTGAAGGTTGAACATGTGAATTCTACATGCAGCCTTCTCAACCAACTCATTTAACTGTGGGCAAGATCCTATCACTTTCCTTTTATTCCAACCAGAAATTTTTTTCATTAGCTTTCCAGGTGCCTCAATGCATGGCCTGGGACACAATCACAAATCGTAACAGTTTTCCACTCTTGAAACCCCTCTGCCACTTCTCCACATGATCCCTCCTGACCCAACTGGCACTGAGCTGCTTGCTCCCTTGGCTACCTCTCTACTACATTCATCATATTTCCCTAATGAGGCTTTGAACTCCTCAGAAACAGCAATGGGATCTTCAGCAATTTTTCTGGTAGTGAGTAAATGCTTTCAGATTTACCAAGAATTTTTCTATTATAACAGGTAGGCCCTGTTAATATTGCCACTTGACTCATTTGCTCATCTGAGCAGACCCTGGTTGACTGGGTGCTAGTTAGCAACTATATACTAACTGGGCGCTAAGTAGGTTGATTCCCTCTATTCTAAGCATCATACATGCATAAACTAAGTTATTCTTCCTAACATCTTTACATTCTTTTTCCTTTTTTTTTTTTTTACCATTAACATGTAATATATTGTTTGTTTCGGGGGTACAGGTCTGTGAATCACCAGTCTTACACAATTCACAGTGCTCACCATACCACATACCCTCCTCATTGTCCTTCACCCAGCCACCCTATTCCTACCTCCCCCTCCCCTCCAGCAGCCCTCAGTTTGTTTCCTGAGATTGAGTCTCTTATGATTTGTCTTCCCTCACCTTGTTTCATTTTTCCCTCCCCTCCTCCCATGACCCCCATGCCCTGCCTCTTAAATTCCTCATATCAAAGAGATCATATGATAACTGTCTTTCTCTGATTAACTTATTTTGCTTAGCATAATACCCTCTAGTTCCATCCATGTTACAAATGGCAAGATTGGGGGGAGGGGGGTTGATGGTTGCATAGTATTCCATTGTGTATATATATACACCATATCTTCTTTATCCGTTCATCTGTTGATGGACCTCTAGTCTCTTTCCATAGTTTGGCTATTACAGACATTGCTCCTATAAACATTTAGGTGCACTAACATCTTTATATAGTAGGTGATATTATTATACTCATGTTGTAGATAAGGAAACTAAGGCTCAGAAAGATAGGTAACTTCCCCAAAGAACACACAGCTAGGAAATGGCTGAGCTGAGATTTAAACCTAGGCCATCTGGCTCTGGAGCCCTTACCAATGATAATGCTGCCTTTCAAAAACTCAAGATGCTGATATACTAAAAGTGAGTTTCAGGAAGTAGAAGGATTATTCCTTGAAGGTTTCTTTAAAAAAAAGAAGGGGGAAGAGGAAGGAGAGGAGAGGGATGAGGGGGCGGGGGAAGAGGAGGGGGGAGGGGGAAGAGAAGAAGAATGAGAAGGAGAAGGAGGAGGAAAAAAGAAAAGGAAGAGGAGAAAGAAAAGGAGGATGAGGAGAAGGAAAGCCCATCTAGATCAGCAGTCATCCAGCTGAGTCCAGACCAGACTGGCTGAAACACCCAGATTTAGAAGAAATAAATGTCTACTGCTATATGAGGTTTTGTGGTTGTCACCCAGCAAAAGTTAACAGATGTAGTACCTGACTCACTAGGAACACCTACTGGGAGGTCAAAGTGGACAGCGACAACGACAAAAAAATCACCTCAAAGAAGATGGACCAATTAAAATCCAAGACTTCAAAAGCAGGCAATTGCAGAATAATATCAAAGTGCACAAAAGATTATTACAATCACACTATTGTTTTCCTCTACAAATTCTGGTAAAATCAATTAAACATACCCAAGCCTCAATCTACAACAGCTTTTGAATGCCTGCCCACACCAGAGGAAACAGTCTTCAGTAAAGCTCTCATTGAAACGCTGGCTTTAACAGCTCTGTGTCCTAAGCAGGGAAATCAATAAGCTCACTTTCTCTGACAGATGGCTTCTGCAGAAACATGAGGATTTTGACCTGAACTGTGACAGAGACCACCGCTAGATAGGAAGTTGGCTTTAAAGTTTCTAATTTTCAGATAAGAAGAATGAAGTAATTCAAAACCTCAAGGAATTTGCCAGATGAAGTGACAGAGAGTGGAATCCCAGTTTTTTCAGTATAGTAAAAAAAATTCAAAGCATCAGATCCCAAAGCCAATGGGATTCTGATAAAACTATTAGTGAGTCTACATGCCTAAAAAGCATCCTAGAAGTCTGTAAGTTAGAAATAGAGCACAGAACACTCTTTACTAAAAAGAGTGGTTATTTTCTTTCAGTTTCTTACAATTTTATTCTGTTGCCTAAGAAAATCACTTTCTTAAATCTAGGTAGCTAAGAATCTTGTTTCTATAGAGACCCAAAGCTGGGGGTCTCAATCACAGCCAGCATTTTTAAGAAAGAATCCCAGGTCTGTAGGAGTTTTAAATTGAGGCCCACATGCTCTTTTGGTGGTACATGGATATCCTGGCCATGTGCATTTGGGGGGCCACAGTGGGGCAGGGCAGCACCCGTGAGCCATGACCAGGCTAAGGTGGCCTCAACTAAAGCCAGACTTGTTTCTACGTGACACCCTTTTATACCCACTGGGACACAGTGACCAAGTCCAAATCCCATTATGGTTCACTAAACACAATCTCCTCTCTGCCCAGTTTTAACAAACTACAAGGAGAAATCACGTTATGTAATAGCACATTTTAATGCATGGGAGGAGCTTAGAGGGGCTTTGAATTGAGCAGACAAAAAGAGGAAAGTAGTATGTACATTCCCCTTTTTCCTTGGGCAACTACTATATTTGGATTATTTGAGGGAGAAAGAAAGGGATAGGAGGGTGAAAAGTTAGGGTGTAATCACTACTCTCGGGCAAGATTTAAACCTCCCTTGCCCTCTTTCCACTTAGACACCAATTAGCAGAATGAAGGGGGACTTAAGGAAGCAACTACCCCTGAATGCACCATCACTACCACTCAGGTTGCCCAGGAATGGCCTCTGGGGACAATCCAGGGTCAGTCAGATCGACAGAGCACTATGACTTAGCAGGAGGCACAGCCCCGGGGCTGGTCAACCTCTTCATCAGCAACTTAGAGCATTTTGTAATCTAAGTAGTGAAATGAGGGTTGGAGACCAAAGTGTGGGTACACCACAAAACCCTGAGCATCTACTTACAGGCTCCACGAACTCAAACATCTTCCTCTCTTGGACTTCCTGCACCTTGAAGACATACTCCAGCGATACTTCATAGAAATGCTGCCGGACCAAGTCCACTTGGCTGTCTGCCTACAAACAAGAAAGAATTTCAGAGAAAAAAATTGGTTACTACCCAAGGAGAGTATTCAGCAAGCAGGCCAGAAAAAATCTCTGGAGATGGTTTTTAAAAACAACGCAAACAGCACGAAATAGACCTAAGAATAATGACAGTACTCACCTGGGCACCTGACTTTGTGTCAGGCACCAAGCCCTCAGGTGGACATATTTTACATTACTCGCTCCTCATTAACTATAGTTATTTAATCATCATTCCATTCCTAAGAAGAAGACATTCTCATTACCTCTAATTCACAGGAAGAAAATGAAACCTACTGACGTTAGGGAACCTGAAGCAGCAGGTACACGGAAGAATTAGGATTTCTGTACTTGTGAATCTGCCTCCAAGACCCTTCATCACCTTTTTTTAAAGAAGTACTTATTTTTTTGAGAAAAAGAAAGAGAGCAAGTGCATGGCAGGGGTGGGGGGTGGGGGGAGTAAGAGAGAAACTATAAGCAGACTCCACAGTGGGACTCAATAGCACAATCACGAGATCAGGACCTGGGCAGAAACCAAGAGTTGAGTCTTCCCTGACTGAGCCACTCAGATGCCCTGCACCTCAACCATCTTTAACCTAGTAGTCTGTACTGCCTTCCACACCCTGGGGTAGACCGGGGCTCCATGGAAAACAAATCTTGAAGGAGGAAAAAAGAAAAAAAACAAAAAACACCTGCAGGGATATCCACATCCCATCAAAAATGAACCAAATAAGCTGTTAGAGGGCAGGGAACCTCAGAAAAGGTCATTTCCACATAAGTTTCCCATACTTTCTTTGTTGTCAAAGCACAAACTGTCAGTTTACCCCAGCAGAGTAATTACATTACCCCAACCTAGCCTCAGTCCTCCCTCTTTGCAAATGTGAGAGAGGGGACACCTGAAAAGGACCACACGGAGTACAATTAAACCACTGATGTGGGACATAGATGCCAGAGGAAAAAATAAGGGGGAGGGGAGAGAGAGAGAGAGAGAGAGAGAGAGTGTGTGTGTGTGTGTGTGTGTAATAGCAAATGCTATGCTGCGAAGTACTGCAACTATCACAATAAAGCTCATAGACTTTCTGCGGCTTTGCTGTCACCTCAATCTCTCAAAGCAGATAATTACAATGAATGCACATTTTCGATGACAAAATATACACACACACATATATATATATATGTGTGTGTGTATATATATATATATATATAACAATTTTATTTATTTGCAAGAGAGCACAAGTGGGGGGTGGGGAAGGTGAGAGGGAGAAGCAGGCTCCCTGCTCAGCAGGGCTCTGACGCAGGGCTCCATCCCAGGGTCCCAGGATCCTGACCTGAGCTAAAGGTAGATGCTTGACCAATTGAGCCACCCAGTATTTTTTAATAGAAATGAATCCCCCCTGCTGGTAGGAAACACATCTCTGCTCTCTTTAAAAACGGAAGGATCAGAAACCATTCTACAACATACTTCACAAAGATACGAAAAGCCCCCAAAGAACCATGTCTTTCTGTGCTCCCTTGTCAAGATCCCTACAGAATAAACTTGGGACATATCTTAGCTGCCATTACACCAAATATGGCATGGCTATCTTTCTCTCTAAAGGACTTGACAAATCATTCATTCATTCAACCATCATGAACAAAAAGAAACTTCCTTTGTGGAGCTCATAGCATAGTGAAGAAAAGAGATATTTAAAAATCATGTAGGTAGGGAGAGGGTGTGGGGTTACAGACATTGGGGAGGGTATGTGATATGGTGAGTGCTGTGAAGTGTGTAAACCTGGAGATTCACAGACCTGTACCCCCTGGGGCTAATAATACATTATATGTTTATAAAAAAAATTAAAAAATTTTTTTTAAAATCATGTAAATAAACAGAAGATTACAAACTCTGGGAGAGCACAAATAGCCCATCCCACTCTCCTGTGAGCATCTTCCTCCCAGATCAACGTATTAATACACAGAAGCTAGTCTACTGAGTAGTGCTGAACAAAAGCAAAATGAAAGGCTAAGCCTGGGGACATTTTCTAAGCCTCCAAGCAGAGCAAGTTGGCATCTGAGGACTGAGAGATCTTTTTTTTTTTTTTTTAAAGATTTTTATTTATTTATTTAACAGACAGAGATCACAAGTAGGCAGAGAAGCAGGCAGAGAGAGAGGAGGAAGCAGGCTCCCAGCTGAGCAGAGAGCCTGATGCGGGCCTCGATCCCAGGACCCTGGGATCATGACCTGAGCCAAAGGCAGCGGTTTTAACCCACTGAGCCACCCAGGCGCCCAGGACTGAGAGATCTTTATTCGGAGACACGGTTTCAGAAATGCTGCACACCACCACCCCCCCTCCCCGCCCCCAAGGTATGGTGGTTCAGACCTCTGGGCTGACATCCCTTCCACCTGGGCTCCTGCCAACTAAGCCCCATATGTTCCCGCAGCCTTTAATTTCCTCGTAGTGCAAATCCAACACACTTCCACCAGGGATGCATCTACTTCCCCGGACCACCCACACACCTCCAACATTCTCCCTGCTCAGGCTTGCCAACTGACACTGCAACGGAAGAAAGGGTCATTCAGGAAATGTGCAAAGTGGCTCCTGCAGTTAAGCAGCAATGGAGGAAACTCCTCTGAGACAAATAGCAGAGCCCAGCATCAGCCAGAGAGCTAATGGCAAACAACTGGCGTGCACTTGCAGTTCTAGCATTCTCTAGCTAGAGAGACCAGCTCAAGTCCCTTAACCTCTCTGGGTCTCCTTCCCACACCTGGAGGCTGGAGATGGTATCTGCCCTTGTTCTGCAGGGGAGCTATTTTCAAGAGAAAATGAGCTTAAGGATATGAGCAATTTGAATACCAAAAGATGCTGTGTGCACAGTTGCTGTCACTACCACCAGTACTGCTGGGCTTCGATCCCAGCTCCTCCCCTAAGTCAGCCATTGAGTCTTTGGGTGATTATACTCCTCTCCTAACTGGTCTCCCTGTTCGCCTTCTCCCCACCACCCCAATCCAGTCTGCACCCAGCAACCAGAAGAGCTTTCTTCAAATTTGAGCCAGAGCTTCTCACAACCCCCTCAATGCCTTTATCTGGCTTCTACCATGTCTACAAAATACTCTATGACCTGCCCACCTATCCCTCCTCCCAGCCTCCCTCCAAAGCATTCTCACCATGCTCCAGCCCCGAGATAGACTCGCTGCCCTGTAACATTCCAAATGTTTTCCTGCCAATCAATCTTTGCACTTGGGTGTTCCTTCTGCTGATAAACCTCTTTTCCTTGATAAATACAAAAATTTTTAAAACTTTAAGACACATTTGGTGAGTGCTGTGAAGTGTGTAAACCTGGTGATTCACAGACCTGTACCCCTGGGGATAAAAGTATATGTTTATAAAAAATAAAAAATTTAAAAAAAAAAAAAACTTTAAGACACAGTAAGAAACACCTTTTTTTTATATTATGACCTGAAAAAAACATGCCTCTATAGGCTTCTTCTGTTCTAGCCTCCTCTACTGCATTTCATGACCCAGTAGTCCAGATTTTTATGACACACACAGTTTTTAAAAACAGTTTAAGTAATCTCTACACCCAGAGTGGGCCTCGAACTCACAACCTTGAGATCAGGAATCACACGCTCTAGCAACTGAACCAGCCAGGCAAACCAACATACCCACAATTTAAAGAACACTGTCCTAAGCTTTTCTCTTGGTCGTCCTTCTTATCCTTCTGGTTTCCATTCAAATATTAGCCTCTTTAGAGAAGACTTTATTAACCACATTATTGTACATAAAACAAAGACTTCCTTCCTTCCTCCCAATTTGTTTCCTTATCACTATATAAAATTCAATTCTATGATTCTCTATTCTAGTATTTTGCCTACAGCAATATAATGTCAATGAGAGCAAAGACTTAGTCTCATTTTCCATTTTACTATCCCATCTTCCAGAACAGTGCCAGGCCCTTAATAAGTATTCAAGAGAGATTTGAGGAATGAATGAATTGATCTCTATGTGGCCAATAGTGATCCAGTTCTCAGAAGAAATGCCTAACTTGATGCATTTCCAAAGGAAAGGGAAGAAAAAATCCAAGTGGAATGGTATGTTTCTCCTGCTAATGTCCCTTCTCATCTGGGCCACAGAATTCAACATATCTTTTAGACCCCCATCCTGCAATGGACTCACAGGTCAAGAGCCCAGCCCACCTGGCTGGCCACTCAAAATCGTTTCTCCACTTCTTACCTGAGAAGCAGTGAATCTCCCAGCTTGTTTGAGACACACCAACCATTTTATGCTTCTTGGAAAAGAGGCCCTGTCCTAGACTAAAAGTTCCAGGAAGCCAATCATTCATTTCACTCTCCACAATTGGCTCAACACCTGAATAGACTCACAGAAGCGTGTAGTGTACATTTGTTAAGTGAATATTTTCTTTGAAGCTTCATAGCTCTTGAAAAATAGCTGATTTTTTTAAAAGAATCATCCACTAGATGGCAGTGTCATTCCACATGACTGAGCTATGATTTTACCCACCAGGATGTGGGGATGGGCTAGATCTTAAAGGTATTCAGTTCTGAGGCCTGCAATCAGGGAAAAATTCTGGATAATCAAAGAAAGGAGATTTCATTAAAAGTGCACTAGGTATTTAGTCACGTTCCTAAGTTGATTTTTTAATAAATGTGAAGAAATCATCACTAAATAGCTGAAAGACCTTGAATAAATCGACCTCTGCAAAGAACCCAGTTACTTCAAATCTATTTCCAGGAGGTTCAACCAGAAGATTATCAAGGTCCCTCCTTCAGGCCAATTCTATTTTCATGATATGTGCATTGAATAACAACGACTTACAGGCAGCCCAGCAATGTCCCACCTTCCCAAGACAGAAAGACAAGCAGAAGGGCACAATGAGGTAAGAGAAAAGAACTACAGAATCCAGTGTGCACAACCTCACTGAAGAGCTATGAGCAGGCTATTTAACACCTTCAAGCCCTAACCTCCTCATATGTAAAATCAAGGGAATACATCTGTACCTCGCAAGAAGGTGGTAAGGATTTGAGAAGGTTCCAAATGAAGTGCCTAACACAGTACCCAGTATAAAAATAAGCATTCAGTAAATACTTCCTACTATTATTGTTGGTGATGGTGAAAGTATTATAATAGTACTTTTATCAATTCAATTCAGCTAAGGTACAACTAAAAAGCAATCCTTGAGAACTGACCCAGATGTTTCTGAAAAACCTACAGCCTGCTCCTTGCCTTACAAAGTACTTAGAAAGTACTTAGAAGTACTTTGACTGGGTCAAAGACAAGCACACAACGAACTGTAACAAAAGAACATAATGAAGAAATGCCCACTAATACATATAACTGGCCAGGTCAGTGCTATGGACTAATGTTTGTGTCCCTGACAACACTCATATGCTGAAACCTAACCTCCAGTGTGGCAGCACTTAGAGGTGTGGCATTTGGGAGGTGATCAAGTCATGAGGGTGGAGTCCTCATGAATGGGATGAGTGGCCTTATAGGAGAAACCCAGGAGAGCTCCCTTAGTCCTTCTACCACGTGGGCCACAGCAAGAACACAGCCATTTACAAACCAGGAGCAAGCTCTCACTAGACACTAAATCTGCCAGCGCCTTAATATTGGCCTTCCTAACCTCCAGAACTGCGAGAGTTAAATTTCTGTCTCTATACGCTACCTAGTCTATGGTATTCTATTTTAGTAACCTGAACATATGAAGTTAGTGAGGAAGAGAGTACCATCCATTTTCAAAAAAGGGATGGGAAAAAATAAGCCAGTCTTGTGGTTAGTACTTTTTATTTGTTTAGCAGCCATAATTTGCCTTCTCATGCATTAAGTACACAGAATAGATAGTTTGTATTTTATAAAAAATGGAACTAAAAGCTCAGAGAGATGAACACTTGTCCTAGATCACACAGTGACTTTATGGCACAGCAGACCCTGAAGTTAGATATCTCTTTGCCACCCAGTTCTGTGGTCCTGACACCATGCTATCTCAGGAGAGGGCTTGGTGTAGCCTTAAAAGAGTATGTTGGACTCATCCCAGACCATATCAGCAGGATTCAGGAATAGAGGGAACAGACTGGAGAAGCATCCTCACTCTGGGGGATGCCATGCCTACAGACCAACTGTACTACAGGCCTCTCAACACCAGTAGGTGCTGGAACAATCATGTCGTTGCTCAACTCTTAAGGACACTGACTCCTGTTAACTGCTTAGAAACTACAGAGCTGGCCAGCTCTGGTCATTCTGAGTTGCAGCCAAAAAGACTATCTTTAAATGTAGTTTCCAAACCTTAAATGCCAAATGATACCCAAAGAAAGATAACTAGAAAGTGAGGGCATCAGGATAGATCCTAAATGGATTTACACACTTAGCATGAACGACCACTTATGAGCATCTTCCAGGGCTCATACCCCATGTACAGCTGGGATTCCATTCAATGAATTCAGTACTTTATATACAATCCACTCAAAATAGGTTTTCTTTAGCCTTCTCAAGTGTATTTGACAAGATTTACCTGAGTAGCTATGCTATCTTCAAGAATCACCTTGCCATGTGTTTGCTGCTTTTTCCCTAGACAGGCACAAGATTTTCAGAGATAGGTTAGTGTTTTCTACCCCCCACAGTTCAAACCAAGTGCTCAGTTGCTTTTGGTTGGTTGGCTAAGAACTGGTCTGCAAAGCCCACCACAAACACTTGTTGCCAGAGTCGCTACTGGGCCCCGTTTGTCACTTACACAACTGGTTTAAACTCCCATATCAAAGCAGAGAGTTCTGAGAACCAGATGTTCCTGAGGACCTTGTTGGCAGGGGACTTGACTTCACCATCTCCTGAGGAATTGTCATTGTTCAACCTTCAACCACAGGATCTGCAGAGTAACTTTCACCTAACAGAAATACTGCATGGTATTTGCTCAAAAACAAAGTAAATTCAAGAATGAGGGCTAGCTTGACAAGTGTCCATCAACTAATGAATGGGTAAAAAAAGATGCAGTTTAGAATTACAGAGGAGTATTACTCAGGCACTTCAAAAATATATATATATTGCCATTTGCTGCAATGTGGTTAGATCTAGAAAGTATAATGCTAAGTGAAGTAAGTCAGCCAGAGAAAAACAAATATCATATGATTCCACTTGTGTGGTATTTAAGAAAAAAAAAAAATGAGCAAAGAAAAGGAGAGAGAAAGAAAAAACAAGAAACAGACTCTTTATTAAAGAGACCACACTGAAGGTTACCAGAGGGGAGGTGGGCAGGGAGATGGGGTAAATGTGTGATGAGGATTAAGGAATGCACTTGTCCTGATGAGCACCGGGTGAGGTATGGAACTGCTGAATCATTGGACTGTATACCCGAAACTAATATTATACTATATGTTAACTAACTGGAATTTTAATAAAAACTGAAATAAGAATGAGGGCTAGCTTGGAAGTCACAGCCTCTCTTTAGCACATACTTGAGAAAGGTCAAGCAAATTGTTAAAAGCAAAATAACATTCATGTAGTCAACCTCGGAGTTCCACTAAAGAAACTGCTCTGTCTCCCAAGAATAAAACACCCCCACTATGCAAATCTCCATGAACTAAACAAAAATGATCAGAGATCCACAGCTGCAAAGCTAACTTATCTTTCCAAGTGAACATACTCTTCATGTCAATCCAGAAAGGCTCAGGGTAGGTAAGATAAATTACCTTTTTTAGAAACAAAGTTACGAAAGCATAAAACATAGGAATAACAAAACCCGCTTCAAGAAAAAAGAAAAGGAAGCAAGAAAGACAAACTAATATCAAGTACTGGTTGAAGTAATTTTTTTTTTTTTTGGTTGGTTGAAATAATTTTTAAAAAATAACAACCAGGGCACCTCAAAGGCTCAGTTGGTTAAGGCTCTGCCTTGGGGTCAGGTCATGATCCTTGGTCCTGAGCTAGAGCCCCAAGTCAGGATCCCTGCTCAGGAGGGAGCCTGCTTCTGCTTCTCCCTCTCCTTCTGCCCCCTCCCTGCCCCTCCTGCTCTCTCCCTCTCTCAAATATATAAATAAAATCTTTAAAAAATAATAACAATAGTATGAACAATAAAGAAGGATGACCAAAGTGTTCCAGATGCTTATGTCTCAAATTACTGATATAAGGTAGGAAGACAAAAAGTAAGACAGAAAGTGCAGAATCAAGGTAAAGGGTAAGAGAAACAGGAAACCAGATTTCAGTTTGAAAGGAAGAAGCACGTTTTGGTGACTAGAGCTGCCCAATAAGGAGGTGCTTGATCTTGACCAGCAGTACCTGCACCCATCCCACTAGTAGGTTGGACAGCCAGAAAAGGGGTGCTGTGGGCGGGAAGATACAAGGGCAATACAGGCAACAGGCATCTGATGAGGGATCGAGGTCAAGCTCCTGGTTTGTGAGGTCTTTTCAAACCTCAGGATTTTCTGGCAAAGGTGAGCCAGCACGCATCCCCTGTACCACACAGAACTTGAACACCTTATTCAGGATACTACTGAAGTTTCTTACCTCCTGAAGCTGCGATTCTTTCTTCTTGGAAGACAAATTTAAGTGTTTTTCTAAGATGCCACAATACTTTTCTGTCTCCTTGTCATACTTCTTTTTGGCTTCCTGGCAAAAAGAGGAAAAGAGAAAAAGTAAAATGTTGCAGGAATAAAAGCAATCTTGTCAAGACCTCTGCCTGTTCTATTTCATAGCTTCATCATTCCCTCAGACCCAGAACAGGGGACAACGCAGCTGTTTAATGTGCATTAAATAAAGCCACTCCCCAGCCAACAGCAGACCAATGGTTTTGAGTATTTATCATAAAGGAACCACTACAATGCCAGAAACAAGGTAAATACCAGTATTTAATAGTGGCAAAGCCAGGATTCCATGTCCTGAGAATCTCAATTGTGAAACAGAAATTTCCAATTTCTAAGTTCAAGCATATTCAAGGGCAAAGAACAGAGCAAAGTTACCTATGAAGCGAATTCCAGAGCACAAAGATCCAACTGAAATCTTAAGTGGGACAAATCTAGAATAAGGGTAGTTCTAGCTTTAACAATGGTAAAAAGTCCTTAATATATAGACCTAATATCCTTGGGCACAACAGTAGCACATGTGGGTCTTTAAAATGAATGAAGATTCAAAAGAAAACAAATGAATTCACAGAAGCATCATTCTCAGTAACAAACAAATAAAAAAAGCTAAAGCAACATCACTGCCCATAGATAGGGTTTGAGGTCATGAAAGGGTTGGACATCTAGTAAATTTAAATAGAAGGGTGAGGTAGTCATATGGCAAGTTGCTTATAATGTAATGTAAATTATTAATATGATACAAACTTGGTGCATCCTACATAGAGTGTAGCTACCTAGAGACAAAGATTAGATGGCAAAACGAGAATAATCGAGTTAAGGAAATGGGACAATGGGTGATATTCTTCTCACATTGGAAGTTTTTATTACCTACATTAACAGCTTTCAAAATGAAAAATAATAAATATCATAATACACTTAATAATCCCTGCTTTACCACCAAATCACTGAGTCATTGAGATTCTACTTTTATCTCCCATTTTACAAATAAGGAAATTTAGATCTAGGGAAGTTAACTTGTAAAAAGTCATAGAAAGTGACAGAGCTGGGATCTGAGGCCAGAGAGGCTGCCTCCAAAGCCCACCTCTCAGTAGCACCTGAGATGTATATTCACGGGCGGTCTCTTTTTTCCATCCACTTTCTAGTGGGGATGGCAAGCAAGAAGGCTGGAAAATGGTGGACAACGGCCTAATGAACATGATCAATTTCACTAAGTGAGCCCCTCAGTCTTACTCTTGCCTTAGGTGGAACCCACAGGACCTAATTTTCTGCAACTCCAAGGCCTCTATAGAGGAGAAAAAAAATTGTGCAGCCAGATAAGGAAGCTCAGAGACATCTCCATTCTTTGTGAAATGAAGAATGAAGTAACCACTCTGTGTCCGGCTCCTGTAGCCAATGGTCAAGGCAGAAGTGGTCCCAAGCCTTATGGTAGGGGTATTCTAGTAGGACAGACACAATTGACCCAGAAACAAATAAATAATTATCAGCAGCCAAAAGTGCTATGAAGGAAATAAGGTGCAGTCAGAGATTCCACAGATAGGGTGCTCCATAGAGGCCTCACTGGGGAAGGGAATGTGAGCTGCTAATCATCTGAGGGACAGGGTGGACCCTTCTAGAACACTAGAGCAGTAAGTACAAATGCTCTGAGCTTAACACTGGGAAGCCTAAGTGGCACAGGAATCACCAAGAAGCTCTCGCCTGAAGCCCTGACAATCTCCTGCCACATCAGAGATCCATTTTTCTGGTTGACAGCATGATTCTAAGCCTTCAAAGTGGGAGGACTCATCACATACCCTTGTTAGCTGACATGTAATCATTTTTACAAACCTGAATTTTGCTTGGAAGACTACTTATCCACAAGAACAACACAACATGCAGAAGCAAGTGAGGAAAAAGCCCGAGGAAACATTACTCCTTCAAATTTGAAGAAGGGTACATACAGGCTAGACACTTGACTTAAACAACTCTTTCCTGCATAGAAATCAGCAACTTTGCACTACGGCCCCAACTCCACTTCATGCTCACAGATCCACTCCAGCAGCCTGTCAGCAAGCCCCAAGGAGAACCCTGTGCTGCAAGAGCCAAGCCGGCCAGAGGTGAAAAAAGGCCAGTGAACATGAGTCACCAGCATTCTGTGACTTTCTGGCAACTTGAGCTGCCACATTCCATGTTCAAGAGGACAGCCAGAGCTAACGAGAAAGGGAAGCAGTTTCTGTCCTGGAAAACAGCAACAAGACCTCTGAGGATAACTCTACTAAGATAATGGTCTTAAGTTGAGAGGATAGTCTTAGTGAGTTTAAATTCTCTACTCAGATATAAGATGGTGCTTGCCTTCCAGGGAATCCACTGTGGGCGCCTAAATGGATGAAGGACAGAACTGGGATTCTGGAAATGATTCCCAATTCTACATGGATCAATTCTAAACAAATCACTTCCCCTCTTCAGAACTGGATTCTCTCATCTATTAAACTGAGGAGGACTCCAGGAGGTAACTTTCAGCTCAGAGAGTGTTTAACAAAGAATAAAAACACCACCCCCCTCACAGGCTTATTAGGATAAAATGAGATAAGCCACAGACCACTCTTAGCAGAGGGCCCATCACACAGAAAATGCACAATAAAATTCAGTATTGATGATGATGATGGCAGTAGTAATAATGGCAGCTATCGCGGTGACAGTGGTCAAGAGGCCCATCATCTGAATGTGCCTCCTCCTTACTGAGAACACCACTTCCTTCCCATGCCTAAGGTCCCATGAGAGAAGCCTGCATAGCACGTACCACAATTTGAAATTATGCTTATTTACATCTTTTTGTTTCATGTCGTTCTCCTCAGCCACACCAGGAGCACAGTACATCTTCACTTGTTCTCCACCATAAACCAGTGTGTAGTGTGGTGCCAGGCACAAAGCAGGCACTCACTTATCTTTTTTAAATGAATGAACTGTATGTATTGAATCTAAGAGCTAACATAAAAAGCCTATATGACAAGCACTGTTCTAAGCACTGTATGTGTGTTTACTCATATCTTTTTCATAAGAACTCTACAAGGTAAATATTATCAGTGTCCTCATCCTACAGATCAGGAAACAGGTACAGAGAAGTTCAGCTACTCCCCAAGCTGGCATGCCAATGCAACAAATGAGGTTAGGGCCCCCTCTTCACCATAAACTTCTCCTTTCACTGGAGAGCCCGGCTCTCTAAATGCACCTCGCCTGGAGGAAAAACAAATTCCTCCAAACTCAGAATTCTGAACCCAGGATCACAGTTATGCCCAGCTCCAGGGCTATGCCCTACCACAGGGCAGCTATGCTAGCACCAGAATGCCCACAGGTCCTCCTCCCTGGCTGCCTTCACACCCAACACTAACTTCTGCTTCTTGCAAGTAGCAACAGGTTGTTATAGCAACTGAAGCCACACCAGAGGGGGAGGAAGGGTAATTTTAGCACAGGCAGAGTTCAGAAACTTCTACTTGGCCGCTCAAGAGCCCTGGCTGGCTCTTAGGTATTCTTTAGTCTGCTGCCTAGCCTGTCTGGTGAAGAGTCTGTTTCTTTGCTTTCTCTTAAATGTATACAATACTAGGATATAAATGTGTCATGTAGAGGGAGGGGAGGAACAAGTACAGAGAAAAAAGGAAGTGACACAGGAAGGAGGAGGAAAAATCATCTCCAACATCATCACACTATTCAAGAGGAATGAGAGATCAGAGTATATATGAGAGGCAACACGTTTTGATGAGTGATGGTTTTATTCAAATTCGTTCATTCTTCTACTTCTCACCTTCTATAGCCCTAACCCCACCCATGCCCAGAAGAATAACTGCTCCTGTCATTACAATCACTGGTATTACCCAAAATGAGGCCTCTCAGACTCCTGCTTCACCTCTGTGGCAACTGTGGGAATGCCCAAAACCAGGGACTGAGGGAAGAGGGCAGAATAAGAAGCATCCATGCTCAGAGGCAGGAAAGACTCTTGGAAAGAGGACACGATAAGGAGGTCTGTCGGCTCCACTGCGGCCTCTAAGCTTTTCAGCATCCCCAGAGCCACTGCCATATGTTATCATGAGTAGGAAGCACAGGTCCCAAGGCCACTAAGGGGAAGGACTGATTACTGGGCCTACAAATATGAGAACTTGGGAGGGACACTCATGGCAAATTCAAAGTCTTGAACAAACTCTTTATGGAACAAGACTCCCTTTTAATTTTACATTCCTTAATCTCTGATACAAAACCCATGAGCTTTAATTTCTTCATAAATGTAAAGTGTACATTTAGTAGAAAGTGCTACAGAACTGGAAGAAAAATCTTTGCTGTGGTCCATCCTTCAAACTACAGTCAACCACCCCTCTGAAGAACGTTCACTGAACATCATTTTTTCAGACCCTAACTGCATTCATTTTCAGAAGCTCATGTGCTTAGGTGAGGAGGTGGGGTTGGGAGACAGATCCCACTTCATTATATTGCAGTTACCTATTCCCCACCTATTGGCATCTACCTCTCAAGGCCATTTCACAGAGGAGTGAAATTACACGTCAGAGTGATGTTGCCCAAAACCACCTGCAGGTGGCGCACAGGACTGTGGCTGAAGAACTCAGGGTTCCAGAAAAAGAGGAAGAGTATCTGGTAAATCCTTCTGCTTTCACTGATCCCAGTGCAAACACCTTCTTTGCAGGTGGCCTCTAACACCCTACTACTACCAGTCAAACCAGCTAGGGTTACCTATGATTTCTCACAGCACAGCGGAACCCTGAAGAATTCATCTTTCGAAAAGGAACAAGATTCCCTTTGCACCGTTCTCAGAGAAATTTCTGCTGCAAGCCAGCCACATTTCAGCTGCAGTCCCTCCTGGTCAGTGGTAACAAACCACAAACCAGGACATAGAATTGAAGCAGTCCTGTTTTTTGACCTGCACCATGTAGAATATGTACTTTTAAATTGTTTGCCAATATTTTTTTAAACCAGGACATTTCAAAGAAAACTCTGCCGTTTCACTTTCTCTTGAAAAATTTCAAGATCTGGCAACAAAGGGCACATTTTCACTCAGCAAAAATGAGCTCACAACAGGGTCGTGAGGCCCTCAGGGCCCATTTTGCAACTCCCTGGTCTAGGCTCTGAGCCCTGGACTCTGCAGTAAGTACAACTCCACCTTGTCCAAGCACAGAAGTATCTGCTAACACAAGGAGGCATGGTTTCTACCTTTGCACAATTTATGAACCAGCAAAAAACAATTAGGTAACAAAATACTAGAATGACTGCTCTGGGGTCGACCAAGAAGTCTTACTTTAGACACTTGTGAGTAACTGATGAACCACTATATAAAATCCAAAAACAAGGCTGCCCTAAAATCCAAGAGCAAGGTTTGCATAATTCTCACCTTGGCAACCCCAATCTGCTCCTTCCGAAACTTCTCCAAGGGAGTGATGAGCACCTCGCTGGCATTCTCAATCTGGTGAGGAAAAACAGGGCAGGGGAATGGGGTAGACACATACACATAAAAACAAATATCAGTTAAGAATTCTAGCAGTTTGGGCACAAAATGCCTCTAACTTTAAAATCTGAGTAAGCAGGGCGCCTGGGTGGCTGAGTCAGTTACGTATCTGACTCTTTTTTTTTTTTTTTTAAGCTTTTATTTAATTTGACAGAGAGAGATCACAAGTAGGCAGAGAGGCAGGCAGAGACCGAAGGGGAAGCAGTCTCCCCACTGAGCAGAAAGCCCGATATGGTGCTTGATCCCAGGACCCTGGGATCATGACCTGAGCCAAAGGCAGAGGCTTAATCCACTAAGCCAACCAGGCACCCCATCGTCTGACTCTTGATTTAAGCTCAGGTGATGATCTTGGAGCCCAGTGGCATTAGGTTCTGTGCTCAGTGGGGAGTCTCCTTGAGGATTCTCTCCCTCTCTCTCCGGCCCCTCCCCTACCATGCTCTCAAGCTCTCTAAAACAAATCTTTTTTTTTTTTTTAACTGAGTAAGCAATACTGTTGCACGTGTCAATTGTTCACAATACTTGAACAGAAAGTATGTCAGATCAAACTCATCATCTCAAAACATGGAATTCTTCCTGTGTGTGACTGATTCCTTAAAAATGAGTACCTTTTGGGGCACCTGGGTGGTTCACTCAGTTAAGCATCTGCCTTTAGCTCAAGTCATGATCCTAGGGTCCTGGGATTGAGCCCCACATTGGACTCCCTGCTCAGTGGAGAGTCTGCTTCTTCCTTTCCCTCTGCCCTTTCCCCAGTCATTCTCTATCTCAAATAAATAAAATCTTTTTTTTAAAAAATGAGTACCTCTGGGGCACCTGGGTGGCTCAGCTGGTTAAGTGTCAGCCTTTGGCTCAGCTCATGATCCCGGGGACCTGGGATCAAGCCCCACAGTCTGTTTCTCCCTCTCCCTCTGACCCTCCCCACTGCTTGTGCTCTTGCTCACTTACTCTCTCTAATGAATAAATTAAAAATCTTAACAATAATAAAAACAAGTATTTGAAAAATGTAAGCAACCATGTAAAGGTAGAAGGGAACTGGTGACAGGGTAGGATCTAAATTTCAGCTTCAGGTATATCTTATGAATGCCCATTCACCCAAGCTATATTTAGGTAGATATATTTTAGGCAGATCAACACTGAGTCTAGATTAAGAGCAAGAAACATCTTTGGACATGGGGTGGCATGAAAACCTTCCAAGTCTGACTTTGTGTATTCCTACCAGTACAAGAATCAGGACATCTGAGCCTCCAGACCACTGGCTACCTCTCAACCTCCCCCACCACTCACTCCATCAGATCCTAGATGCCAACCATACCATCGCCCCCATGTACCTCAAATGCACAAAACTTGTCTTATTTCCAGGTTTTTGCATTTAGACATTCCCTCACATGCTTGATCCCCAAATGCTCTCATGAACTACTCATTTATTATTCTAATTGAGGTACTGGCTTACAGGACACCACTTTAAGAAGGCCTTCCATGATCACCCGCATATTCCAAAGAAACTTCTCACCAGGCCACCAAGTGTTTTCTTCAGAAGATGTAGGCGAGATAAAGTTTTCTAATTTACCACTCTGCAAACACACACACATACCACTACCTCATAAATGTTCACTTGCCTACCATTTCCCCCCAAACACAGAAGAGTGCTGAAACAAAAAAGCACTCGAATATTTTTCAATGACTACAGGAGTGAATGAATTATTTCTTGACTAGCTGCCAACTGTGTGACCACAGGCAAAGTATTTAACCTCTCTGGGCTCTAATTTCCTAATCTGCAAAATGAGTAGGCTGGATTGTTCCAGCTCTAGGAATCTATGGTCTATTCTAAGGCAGTAAAATATTTTACAATCTTTCCTTTTAAATCATTCACTGCTCACTTGTCACTCAATTAATTATTTCAGGAATCTTGATACAACAAAGCATTATTTTTCTAAATCACATGCATATAAATCACAATGAAACCAACAGAGTAAATGCCAGAAGCCAAAGATGGACACAGCCAAGAACTAACTGAGCAATAGGAGGAATAAAAGGTGGCAGGTCTCCAAATTTATTGCCGTTTGCTTTTTTCTCAATTTTGAGAGCACTTATCTAGGAAGAGAGCATTTTAACATGAGGGTTGCAATGTTTAACTTGTTTGATTTTTATTATTATTTGATGTTGCTTAATGGGCTCACTTGTTTAAAACTTCCACAAATCAAGGGTAAGTCTTCAAAGCTCACAGTGGTATGCTGAGCCCCTAAGCCACTAATTTTCACCCTAAGCTGCATGTCAGGCTCACCTGGGAAGCTTCTAAAAACCTCAATGTCCAGGCTACACTTCAAACCAATAAAATCAGAATCTCTGTGCTTCATCCTAGGAATCCGTATACTTTAAACTTCCCAAGTTGTTTCAATGGGCATCCATGATTGAGAATCTAGCCTTAAGGAGATGCTAAATACACAAAAGCAGTACCTACTCACCTGGGAACCAGGATGCCCAAGACCCTATCCCAGTCCTTCTACTGCTTGCTATTTGCCTTCACCAGACCTCAGTTTTCCCATGTGGCCAATGAAAGACTACAGACAGTGAGAAACAAGGTTGCTCTGGGTCTAAGATTCTAGGACTGTGTAATTTCCACCAGTTGCAAGCACTACACTGATGCTGGGAACAGAAACCCACTCTATGCTCTTCAAGAACACGAGACAGATGCAATGATTATCAGACACAATGTGGTAAATGGAGAATCAGAGACATGAGCTGGATACTAAGAAAATACAAAGCATGGCCAAATACCCCAGGGAGTCAGAGAAGGCTTCCCAAAAATGTGTGGCTTTTCAAAGCTGAGCTCAGCTGATGAGGTACAGAAGGTGCTTGCAACAGCTAGATACTCAGACGCACACAGCAGAAACTCAGTTCACTGACATTAATAATAAAATTGCAGAGGCAAACTGAAGAGTATAATCCAGTCATTGTTCTCTTACCATAGGCCACAGCAATCTGTCCAGTATTCAGCTTGATTTGCTTACCACACCCCCCACCCACAAATACTGACTCCGCCAAGAATCAGACTCCAAAGAGTCACTTCCCTTTCTCGGGCAGTAGCACATGCACAAACACACAAGCTTCCCCCTGCCTCCACCCACCACCAACCCTGCTGCAGCCACCAGCCTCCGGATTCTGGTTCAAGCGCCCAAAAATGAGCAATCAAGGAAAACACAGAGACACTATTTCTGTCTCTCTGTGCAGGGCAGAAGGTGAGAGCTTCTGCTCTATTGAGAATTTCAACAAAATTTCCCCATTCTTTGGTCTAACACAAATTTGGGTTTGAATCCAGACTGCGACTGTTTTTTAACTATGTGATCTTGGGCATGTTAATCATTCTAAACCTCAAGATCTTCATCTAGACACTGGGATGCTATAGGTACCACCTCACAGAATCATCACATGGGTTAAAATTTACAATGTATGCATACACAATGTCTTGGTCAAGACTACGGACTGAGCAGCATCTCCTGAAAATTTATAAGGGGAAGCCCTAACCTCTATCAATTAAACAAAGAGACTCTAATGGTCTAACAGCCTATGTAAGCCAACCAAAACCCAAGGCTATAAATCCCTCAAGGTTAAGAAATGGAAACAACTAGGCTTTCCCAAATAAGGCAATAGCCTGCGATATAGCCCATCATGTAATTTCCTTGCTACTTCCATATGTTCTCTATAAAAGTATTTGCTCTATAGTTCTGTCAGTAGAGCTTTCCTAAATATTTCTAGTTTGGTACTATCCAATATGAGCCAATTTTTGTTCAAATAAAATTTACAAAATATGATATGCCTCATATTATCCTTTAATACCATCAGTGTAACACTATCTGGAGATGAAGCCTTTGGAAGGTAATTAGGTCATCAGGGTAGAATCCTCACAATGGGATTAAAGCCATTCTAAGCAAAGACTGAAGAGCCATTCCGTCCCCTTTCCCTCCCATTTACGGACACAGTAAGAAGGGGGCCATGTGCAAGCCAGGAAAAGTGTCCTCACCAGGAACCAAATCAGTTGGATCCTTAATCTTGGACTACCCAGTCTCCACAACTTTGAGAAATCGGTATTTGCTGTGGAAGCCATCCAGCCCACGGCATTCTGTTATGGCAGTCTATGCAGATTAAGATAGTGGACTTAGTCTCAAATGATCAGTTTTAGCATGGGAAGAGCGGGAAAATCTTCATGGATAGACTCTTCCTAGGCCTCAGTAGCATTGCTAGCTTAGGGGCAAGCCTTCCAGGGACAAACCAGCATGCAGCCAGCAGGGGGATTTCAAATCAGGCTTCATTCTTGGTATCTCAGCGATAAGAAGAGGATGCAAAAGAACTTATAGATGCGGAATCCCTCATCTGTTGATGTTGAGCCACATCAGAATGAGAATACAGGAGGTATCTCTTAAGAACCTGGAGATCAGCATTTGATTCTTGATTTTGCACAGTGCCTCCTTTGAAGAACCTCTTATAAATGTCATCATTTACTCCGTGCCCATACACTACATACTGGGTGCATACTAGAGGGCAGGCACTAGGGTTAGGCGTTTCGGAATAAAAAGTGAAGGAGTGCCCTTCAAAGGTCTTGCATAAGTTTAGCAAAATGAGGAAAGCAGGGAGCAGAGTGTGACACCTTCATTTCCACTCTGCCTGTAGGGAATTGGAGACCCCCAAAAGTTAATTAATTCAAAAGATCCACCCGTAAGTCATACCTTATGGGTGTACCTTACAGTGAATCTTCGGGAGGTCAACAACGTCGTTCTAACATTATCCACACTAATCCCTTAACAATTGGGAAATGTTTCTAACCCTGCAAAGATGAGAAGATGAGGCTTGCTCAAGAGCTCAAAACACTCAAGTGGTGGAGGCTGGACTCAAACCCAGTTCTTCTGACAACAAATCTCTTGACATGATCACACTGTATGGGAGCAAAAGCAGCCCAGCTGTACTCACCATCCGTATCCGTTCATCTTCAAGATTCCTGAGGACAGTGGCAAACTCCTGCAAAGACCTTGCTGGAAAAGAGAAAGTACCATGAAAGGGACATAGAGAAATGGGCCTTTGGGAGCCTTTCCAGGTATAGCTATTATGTTGTGGACTGAAATCCCTCGGCACATGCAGAATCCTAAAGTCAATTGCTTCCCAAGGCTCCCCTTAACGTTTAATCATTAACCATTCAGGATGACCCCCCGAATGCAGGTTAATTTCACCTGGAACTCTAGCTGGGAAAGGATTTCCTTCAAAGACCTGCCTGTTCCTGAGACTACCCAGGGCTGATGAGGTGCTGGCCAGCTTCCAGACTACAGACTAAAAAGGGCAGAGTTCTGCGTAGGAGTTGAAGGATTTCCTGCCCAGGATCTGACCTCTTCGACTTGGGTTGTGGGACTGAGTCAGAAATCAACTTTCCTCTGATACCACAACTGAACCAATATAGCTTGCAATGCAAGCCACATCTCTGGCTTCTCCTTGGATTCTTCTTCCTGAGTCCTCAAGCCACTTGTGAATATAATACACTATAAAAATGCAGCATGGTGGTCAGACCTGGAGAGTCCTCAATAGAGTAATTCCCAAAGGCAAAGGGCAGTAACTGCAATAGCCCTGAGGATATTCAGGACATATACGAAATGTTGGGAGCTCCAGAAGTTACTATAGTGATGCATTTTCATTGCTCTCAGCTATCTCCCAGAGGCCTTCCCTCAACCCCAGATCCGGGTACTCTATGTGACAAGAGGAATTCAATAAGCATTTGACAACCTTTTCAATCCTTGCTCACCCCTGAAGCTAACCAAGATGCCCAACGTAAGAAGATTCAAGGGCAATGACTAGACCCTGCCAGAGACATGTGTCTTGACACTGCAAATCCTCTGTGCTCAGCACCACCTGAAAAACACAGGAGGTAAAAGAAAAGCAGAAAAGAGAACCAGTACAGCAATCAACAGTAAACCCTCCCTCAGCCTCTGCTTTAAGAAAGAGGGAGGAGAGCTGGACAGCAAGCTCCTCTGTCCATCTGAAGGCAGTGGCAGCTATGGAGCTCCATACCACAACTGTCAGACCTGAATGTGGGGACAGCGGATCACAGTCTCCAGTTTTCAAAGAGATGGAAAACCAGAACTTTACACAAAGTTGATTTATATGTTAATTCAATTTTAAGAAATGAGTGCCAAAGAAAACATGGTTGTATTCTGATTTCAGCCCACAAACTATCATTTGCAACCTGTAATTCTTTCCTCATCTACCTGTCTTCTGGTCTTGCTCTAAGTTCTATAGTACCAGGGCAAAGAAAAGTCACAAAAACAGCCAGAAGTAAAACATTACAGGAGGGTGGAGAGAAGGACCCCACTGCAAACCTTCAAGCTGCCTCCTACAGGCCCCAGGGTGAGAGAAGTGGTCTCAGAACTCTGAGGAGAAGCCCAGAATAGCCCCCTGGCCCCTGACCCTCCCTACACTTTGGTCCCTCCACTGTTGGTGTGGACTTCTTAATTTATGACACTTAGATACTTCCTATCACAGGAAAAAGGCTCAGTAAGAACAATGACAGTTATGAAGAACAGTGACTCATCTTATCAGACACATGGTTATGACTTACCTATACACATTTCATCATCTGTTTCTGCATCTCCTATGCACTGAAATTTGAATTCATTTAAGGAATCAGCAAATTTCCTCTTCGCCAAAGACAAACCTAGCAAGAAAAAGAGTAAAAAACATGAATTACTGACGTAAATTGATTTTCACATTTGCTGAATGTTTTAGTCCTTCTACTAATGTAGCAGCTAGATTTGGTCTTGAGGCTATTTCAAACACAACGTAAATTCAAAATACTGAACAGCTGTTTCTAACATGAAATTCTTACTGGCTTGAAAAATTACTATTTCTGTTACTTTGCTTTAACCATTCCAGTCCCAGTTCTAATTTTTCAAGCCACATACTGAGTCCTGTCACATACATTGGCCACAGGAGGGAATCCAGGAAGAATTGGGTATCAGAGCAGCCTGCCACCGACCTCCCCTGTGGTCCGGCAGTGGGTAGGGAGTGGGAAGAAAGAACACGGAAGTGCCCCATTCCCGTGGCACAGGAGCTCCTGGACTCCTCATTCTGCCTCAAGCGCACATGAGACCGAATTCTCACATCCCTCTCAGCTCCCCCTCATGAGGACGGTGGCCAGCCAGCATGACAAATTCCCATCTGAACCATTTCCCTGGGTCATCGCGTTCCCCACTGCCACAAGAACAAAGCCCTGGCACTGTTCTGAGTTGGGGTAAAAACACACCCCACATATGTTATCTATAAAGAAAGCTCTTAGAAACCCTTGTCGAATCTAAAAAATAAGCTTTCATTTAAGGCAGTATTAAAAGCCAATGATCCCTCCTGAACCCTCCGCTTCTGTTAAGGGTATAAAACCACCCAGGTACCTTTAAGTGGCCTGACAGACACAGCTGCTTGGTACAAATGTGCTTAACTTAATTCCATGTGCAGCCTTCCTGCAGATTAGGCTAATCATTCAAATTACCCTCATAGATGTTTCCCTTATTGAAGGGGAAATGGTATTATGTCCAAATTCCCAGAGGAGGGAAATAGGAGGCATAACTGGCAACATGCACTGGCTTTAATGAGATATAGGGAGGAGGTTGGGAGGATTCTGGCTTCAAAGATCGACATAATCTAATGGAACAAAAGTATACATGGGCTTCAGCTCTTCTCCTTTCTAAGGAGCACCAGATGTGCTCCTTAAAGTGGGGGGTCATTTTTTTTTTCCATCTTTTGGTTTTGTTTGTTTCCTCTCTGTGTACCCGGCAATGCATCATGTTCAGTGCATGCTGAATAATGTGTGTGGAGGGCAGTATACAAATTTGACCACCAGTATGCAGCTCGCCAATCCCAGAGCTTACTCAAGCAGTAGGGGCCAGTGGAAGAGCCCAGCTAAGCAGTCCTGCTGTTCTCAGGTCTGGGGCTCAGGCTTACCACACAGACAGCAGGGGCTCCTGCTCGAAAACCACCCTCCTGTGGGCTTGGATGACATGAATCCCAAGATAGCATGGCTTATGCAAGGCCCTCTGCTCTGCACCAAAAGAGGAAGACACTTGAAGTGAAGAAGGAGAATCCAGGAGCCACCAGCCAATACTCTCCAGTCTCTCCCTGGTTCAGTCACTTTAATGCAATGGGCCTAGGCAAAAGTCCAAAGATCCTGGCAGAGAAGTCAGCATCTCCTAAAACTGGCCGACTCAAGCTGAAGATATCCCTAAGAATACCAGGGTGACATTCCCTGGCAAGTCAAGAAAGAAACAGATACATCTCAAAGTCAGAACACTGTGAGGAGGAAAGACAAGAGGCCCATGGGCAGGCAGGATAAAATAAAGGAAAAACCACCTTTCAGAGTGGAAGACAAAGCCCCCAAGAAGGCCAAAAAGTATCAGGTATAGAATGTGGGCATGGCTGTGCTCGGTCTCACTGGAGTTAGAATGTTCTGATCAGAAATCACAAAGAAAGGCTTGAGCCAAGAGTAAGGCTAGAGTTGCTTCTCTCCACCTAACAATCCTCTGGTGCCTCCTCCATAGGCAAGAAGGACTCAAGCTGGACAACCATCTCCACACAGTGGAATAAAGGTAAAACTTAAGGCAGGCTTGGGAAACCTCCCAACACGCCCAGAGAAGCTATGCTGCCAGGGGCAGCTACCAATGAGGATCAAGGAGTGGATAATCCTGCACAACAGGGTCTCTGTGTGGCCTTTTCATAGGAGGACCCATTTCACCTGGAGCAGAAATTGTTAGCTTATGACCAGAAAGTAACCTTATTTCGTTGTTGAGTGACACACAGCACACCCCACCACAAAATAAACCTGAGAAGTCATGTGGGCCCCACAAAGCTAATAAAGAGGCCTCTCCCCCTCACAAAAGAATTAGGTAATGAGTGGTAGTCTGGAGTCCATGCTGGGTTATAGGTCAGTGAGTACAGCTAGATAGACTAAAAATCCCAATTACTGATATCTGGAAAGGAAATCACCATGGGCTTGAATGGCTCATGCCTGAGAGAGAAATCTTGGTAAAGGTGTAGGAGGACAACAGGTATTTTGCTCGTTCAGCATCCACTCCCCAGTTTTTTGAACAGCAGTTTTATTCTATTTTTTTAAAAAGATTTTATTTATTTACTTGGCAGAGAGCAAGCACAAGCAGGGGAGGAGGCAGGCAGAGGGAGAAACATGCTCCCCGCTGAGCAAGGAGCCTGACGTGGATCCCAGGACCCAGGGATCATGACCTGAGCCAAAAGCAAATGCTTAATTGACTGAGCCACCCAGGCATCCCTCAAGCTTGCTTTGAAGAACCTCGGCTTTTATATTTGCCTTGCCTTTGGTTGTAGGCTGGTCAGCCCCTTCCTTAGTCCCTTGCCCTCACCCCAACCTCACCTGGCTCCTGGGTTCAAATTTTAGCTCCACCATTTACTAGAAGTGTAACTACCCCTAGGTTAGGCCTAACTTCTTATTCGCCTCACCTGACATAAGTTGTCAGCCCCACCTAGGTCATCAGATTGTCGGGAGACCCAGGGAGACACACTACACAAGCACTCTGTACACTGTCAGCTTCAGGTTTAGGCAAGGCTGGGCTCTTCTTCCCTAATGTGTGAATCCTGCAATGACGAAGCCAGAGAAGATAAGCAGGACTACCTATGCTGAGAACTCAGCTAAGTAGAGGAGTGACGTAAGAGCACACAGCTCAAACGTGGGGATCTAAGACTCTATCAGCCTCTGCAGCCTCTGTAGCATGTGGATACACCATGCTGCCTCACCCTGTTAAGATAAAACCCTCTCTGTTACTTGGGACAATGACGAAGACACCAAAAAGAACATCTAAAACACACGGACTCTTGTCTACTTCAACCCAAAATGACCGGTAGAACCTTATGTTGACGATCAACTCTGCCACGCAGCTATTGGGAGATTTCTTTCTGGAGCTTTCACCATGACCCAACAGGAATCTAAAATGCACACGCCAGTGAGAGGAGTACAGAAAACAGAGAGGCTGGTACTGGTGCTGAGTGCATGCCAAGCTTCACGACACCCTGCTTTTATAACCCCACTGTCTCATGTTCAGTACAAGACAGAGCAAGGCGCCAAAAGTCAATGATATTTACTATGCAGAAACATCTGTTGCTAGAAAGGCAGAATGCCGGCCAGAGAAGACAGGAGTCGTAACTGGCAGCTTCTGGGGAGGCCAAGTATTTGCCTTACAGAATTAAGTCACCTCTGCCTCTGGGTGAGGAGACCAGGCAGCTAAGCGACACAGAAGCAGCTAGAAGTCTAGGCACTGAGGGACCACTCTCAAAGGTGTCTGCTGACTGGGGAACAGAGGGAAATGCCATTCTCTTCCTGTGGATGCCCACACTCTGCCCCCAGATACTCATCACACAGAGTGCTAAGAGAATGTAAACTAAATACCAATTCTTCTTTCAGTAAAAGAAGGTTGATACCTTTTTTTTTTTTAAGTTAGGCTCTACCTTAGGTGACACAAGTTTTACCTCAGTACCACAAGTCAAGCCATTCCCATTTTCTTTTGGGGGGAAATTTAACATCTATGTGCTCACACAAACATACCATGCTGAAAGACTCAAGGTAACCTCACTATGACATTTATTTCACGCATCTCTTACCTTTCTTCAGAACTGTATATAACTATCCATAAACTTTTTTTACTCCTTGGTCACATCTCCTGGATTTAGAAATTGATTACAGTTAATGAAGTCCAACTGCCAAGGTAAGTATTTGTGACAAGAATGGCCTGTTGGCTGCTTAAAGCACAAATACTGAAGTCCTCAATCCTAGCTAATCCTTCCCTTCTCTGAAAGTCAATTACATTTACTCTCTGTGCCTGATCACCTTGTATTTGGAATGATTCCAGATCCATGCATGAGTGGTTCCCTGGCATAACACATAGTAAGTGCCTGAGACAGGCCCAGAGGAGGTGGCCCTCAAGACATGTTGTACTGATCTGACTAGGCAAAGCCACAGATGTTGGCTTAAGTGGAACATCTGAGATGGCACAATAAGAGGACCCACAGTGACGGCTGGAACATGGACACGAGTCCCCAAAACTGCAGCTTGGCTGCAACTCCCATTCTCAGGTAAAGTTACCACTCTCTAAATCAAACTCACTCTCCTCTCCTACGCTCTCAAAAAACAGCCAACCAAGGACCTCTTCCTGCATCCCCAGTTTGGCAAAGGGGGCCACCATCTGTCCTGCCACACAAGTCAAAGTCACACACCCTTGTATCACCCCTGGTAGCACGGTATCCTTCCCAAGTGTGTCTGTCTTGCCTCCTAAGCATCTCAGTTCTATTCACTTGTCCCTATCACCATCAGCAACCCCTAAACCAAATGCCCCCATTTGCCTGGGTAACTGCAACTGCCTCTGCTCTGGACCCCGAAACCCACTTTTGTCCTTTCAATCAGTTCTCCCCTCAGTCATGTCAGCTCCAATAGTGAATCCTGCAAAGGGCTTCCAGAGTTCTAAAAACCAAGATCAAAGTCCCTCCCAAAGTCTGAGAGGCCCTGCAGGGCCTAGGCCCCCAACTCCCTTTCCAGGTTCTGCCAGCTCCTTGAACATCCTGCTCATCCTGCAGTCCTTAGAAGTTCAGTCCACTAAAAAGCCTACTCTGACTTCTGTAACCAGGCCAACCCCTACCCTCCCCTCACTCTAAGTCCTATGCACCTCTTTTTGTGTGTGTGTACCTCCTTCTTCATAGCAATTTTATATTGTTCAGGTGGTAATTCTATTAGTACCTCCCCAACTAGTAAATTCCTGAAGGGTGAGAACTGTGTCTCTTCATGCTCACCACTACGTCCTCACAAGCTAGCACATAACCTGACTGAGAGCAGGAGTCACAGAAAGCACAAAGTGGGAGGGGAAGCTGGGCTCTTTACTAGCTCCCTGCACTCATCAAAGGTGAAATTCCCGATTATATAATTCATTTAGGAAAAAAAAGTTGATTAGATATATATTAGGAGGAATTTCAAACTTAGGTAAGTCTGGCTGAAGCTGGTGTATATAGGAATCACCTCCCCTAATGTTGTCTGTTGAGGAAGATTCCCACAGAGCTGTAGCAAGAGCCACCAGGAGAAATGGGCTATAAACATGTCTTGTGGGGTGCCTGGATGGCTCAGTGGGTTAAAGCCTCTGCCTTGGGCTCTGGTCATGATCCCAGCATCCTGGGATCAAGCCCAGAGCCACCAGGATCTCTGCTCAGCAGGGAGCCTGCTTCCCTTCCTCTCTCTCTCTGCCTGCCTCTCTGCCTACTTGTGACCTCTGTCAAATAAATAAATAAAATCTTTAAAAAAAAAAAATCTGGTGTTGGCCACAACTATGTGTGCCCTTTCAGCCCCAGGCTGTCCCCAAGCCAGGAGCTAAAACAGACAAAGGTAGAGTTCCAGAGACACTTCTCTTTTTGCCCATACCTGGGCCAGCTGAAAATATATCCTATCAGAAACCATGCTTGGGGACAGGCATTTCCCAGTCTGCAAGTGGCATTTTAAACCTAGTGCCACTGCTTAACGGTAAGAAAAGCAAGTGTTGTTCCTTTGTTCACTCTACAGACTGAAACTCTGCACTTTTTCAGGAGCAGAAAGAGACAGCGTTCAAATCTGACAGTCAAACAAAATACCCCCATAGTATTCATCTAGTTTCTGTGATGCAGTCTTACCTATGGCCACTAGGTGGCGATGGACTGTATCAGGGAAAGGTGGCTAATAACCTAAAGAGAAATGACAAAGCCAGCCTCAAATGTAGTGCTGGGCACAGACCATGTCCTGCTGATGAACACACCCAGCCGAGAAGGGAAATGTCCAGTGGGCACTCAATCAGCAATGGAGAGAGGGGCCCTGGCATCCATGGGGAAGAAATGCCCTAATACATTAGAGCGTTCTTGTTCATCTTACCCATTCAAGCCTGAGATACGGAGAGAAAGGGTTGGAGGGATGAAGTCACTGCCAGCACGTCTCTTACATTCTTTCAGATTTGGTGGGAGCAGACTCAGACGACCATTCGTGTCATCCGAGGATGATATGCCCACCAGGCACATCAACCTCCACATCATGAGCGTCCTGATTATACATCCATGTGCTTTTCCTGAGGCCATTTCCCTAAAATTCTATTTCCTAAATGAGGCCATAGCCAACACAGACTCTGGAGAATTTGTTTTTCCAACCAGAGCACTAAGGCTAACGAAATTTTCCGAGTTGATTTTTAAAATGAAATTCAATAGAAGAAAGGGGCGCTTCACTCTTTTCCAGATAAGGTTTCTAATACTATTTACATGGAAACATTCTTCAAGAATAATATGGGAGACCCAAACTCATCTTTGACTACATCAAAATAAGTGTAAACACATTTTGCATTCATTTATGGGGTACTTATTATGTACTTTATTTTTATATAATTATGTATGTTATTTATGGGGTACTTTATTATGTACTTATTATGAGTACTTTAACTCATATTGTCCTCACAATCATCCTATGAATAGGAATTATCATTCTTATTTTGCAGATGGGGAAACAGATTCAGAGATTAAATAATATGCCATGGTCACACAGCTAATGAATGGTAATATAAGAAACCTGGTCTCTGTGACTCCAAAACTCTCAACTACTATACTCCATGGCCTAACCTACTCAAATATTTGAGACTCCTCTATCAATGTACTCAAAGAAATCAAAGAACTATACATACACTATACATACACATTCCATATCCTTTAGGAGGATGTAAGTTAGAAGGATCTCATCTGGGTACAGTAAGTGCTTCCTTACCTGTGATTTCAGTTGCCTGCCGTGCTCCTCAGTTTATAAGCAGATGACTCTCCTTCTGCCTTAATGTCAGAAGGTCAGTAGTAACCTAATGCTATGTCACAATGCCTACGTCATTCACTTCATGTCATCTCATCACGTGGGCATTTTATCATCTCACATCATCACAAGAAGAGTGAGGACATTAAGATATTTTGAGACACAGTCCACATTCACGTAACTTTCATTACAATGTATTGTTTTACCTCTCTTACTGTATTTGTAATTATTAGTAATATCTCACTATGCCTGATTTAAAAATTAAACTTTATCATTGGTATGTATGAGTAATCTAAATGCATGGGGAAAAAACAAATAGTATATACAGGTTTAATGCTATCTGTGGTTTCAAGGCATCCACTGGGGATCCTGGAACATATCCCTTGTGGATGGGGGGCGGGGAGAAGGACTACTGTATACAAACTTGCAAATTAAGGCAAAACATGTCAGAGAGATCAGATCAGAAAAGCTACAGGAGTGCGAGCAGGCTATATTATTCTAGTTACGGCCATTGGTGGAATCGTCCCCCCCCCCCCAAAAAAAAAGAAAGAAGAAGAAGAACAGGAAGTAGCATTTGAAAAGAGCTTTAAAAGTGAAATCAGTTAAGATTGATGATTCACAGACCTATACCCTTGAAACAAATAATACATTATATGTTAATAAAAAAAGTGAAATTAGAGGAGGTGCAGGGCAGGGTAAACAGGCATGAGAAGGTATTCTAGAAGTAGCAACAGGATGCAAAGAAATGCAAAAGCAGAGAACCCAGCATCAAACAGTAGGCAATTGCTTGATAGAAAGAAGGTAAGACTAGGAAAAGGGGTTAAAATCACGGAAGGACTAGAATGCCAAGCTAAGGAATATAGACTTTATCCCTAAAGAAATGGTAACCATATTTTTGTAAAGAAGAAAGACAAAATCAGCTTAAACTTTGATTATGACTTTTACTAAGGCCCAGAACTTCATTTTGGGACTTCTACTCTGACTTCCCATCCTGCTTCACTGCTAAAAACATACACCCACAGTCAAGGGGCTTTCTCCTTGTGGGATGATTACATGGTACAGGAAACCTCTCAACCTGGACACTGGACACACAGACCACAGGTCAGCCAGGAGATAACCAGAAAATGAGGGATTCAAAGAAACTCTGCTCCCTACTGAAAACTCCAAGTTCACATCTGGATTATGAGGGCTCAGTAACACCCCTACTACAGACAGGTATACAAAGATATATACTAAGACAACTGTATTTCCAAAGGGCTGCATTTTCTGTTCTTCTTCTTTTTTTTTTTTTTTAAGATTTTATTTATTTACTTGACAGACAGAGATCACAAGTAGGCAGAGATGCAGGCAGAGAGAGAGAGAGGAGGAAGCAGGCTCCCCGTGGAGCAGAGAGCCGAATGTGGAGCTCAATCCCAGGACCCTGGGATCACGACCTGAGCTGAAGGCAGAGGCTTTAACCCACTGAGCCACCCAGGCGCCCCTGTCTGTTCTTCTTAAGAACACGGGGAATTTAAGTCCTAAGATGTGATCTTTTATGAAGAAATTCCAGACTAGCTTATTGTCACAGAATAGGTCCTCAAAAAGCATTTGCTCATCAGGGACCACTGTTTTGAATGATTAAGTCAGCATCAGACCTATACTGAAACCTGAAGCCCAAAAGAGCCCAGCCCCAAATGTGCATCGCTCAGGCCCGACACAAAGCAGAAAACAAGGACACAGAGAACTGAGGGAATGGATTCAGAACAATCACATTGGCATAAAGCTCCAAGACCTTCTATGACAGTGGGTAAGTACAAGAAAAACTCCCTCCAGAGAAACAATAGTGATTTGCTTGGTTAAAACAAAGAACCCCATTTTAAGAGGGACCGATCAAGTGAAAGAGCAAAAAAGAAAGGGTATTTCCATGCAGTTCAAGAGTAAACGTCACACACACACAGTGTCAAGGTCAATTCAGAAGAGTATGAAGTGTGTGGACTTGCAAACATGGATTCAAACCCTGGATCTGCCAATTACCAGCTCTAGGACTGGGAAAATGGCTCAACCTTTCCAAGAGTCTATGTCACGATGAGGGTAACAAGTACCTCACGGGTTTGTTGTGGGAATTAAATGGAAGAAAAAATGTGAGCAGAAGACAGGGTTGTCCCTAGATGCTGTTTTTTTTTTTTTCCTTCCCACACAGGCACAGGCTGGCTGAATGCAGTTTGGAGACAAGAGAATCAACAAAATGAGAATCTTCATTAGCTTTCAGAATTAAGGAATTTTTGTCTCATTAATTCACCAAACTTACCAAATACAGGTATCCTGTTTTTCTGAAGTTCAACTTACACCACTCCACTTTAACAAAGTATGTCCCTTAGTACCTATTTTCACTAAACAAAAGAAAGCCAAAAGGATTTTTCTGTTCACAGCGAAAGGGAAAATAGTGTTCAGTGTTCGCTATGCCATGAGCCATGCCTGGAGTGGCTAGAGCGGCCATAGCTTTGAACTGTGTTTGTGAGCATCTGTGTTTCATCTCAATTGATTTTGTGCAGTCGTTAGCAAGACATATCCGAAAGCACCCAAAAAGCTTGAGAGAAGTTATTTTGGGGCACCAGAGATGCTTAAAACTTTTTCCACGTAAATTAATAGTAATTCTGCTTCTACAATGTCCTACTCTCTTAGAGGAACGCTTCTCAAACTTACATATGCACCTGAAGACCAGGTCATCTTGTTAAAATGCTGATTCTGATTTAGTAAGCCTGGAAGTGTGCATTTCAAACAAGTTTCCAGGTGATACCAATGTTGCTGGTCCAGGCATCACACTCTCTAGTCAAGGTCTGGAATTCCCAACAGAGACCCTGAGAGTCAAGATCACAGTGTTTTCCTCCTTCCAAGCCCAGCACCTAGAGCACACAAAACCTCAGTATATATTTGAAGAATGGATTCCTTGAAAGGACTTCAACTGTTGCACAAAAAAACAGAATGGGAGCTAGAATAAGAATCAGAAACAGGCTGCATCCTTGCTCACCCAGGAACAACGCCTGCGAACCTAGGCAAAGTAAATTAACACGTTAGCCTTGGACAGCTCTTTGAAAACCAGAAGGATGGTCAGTGATCTTTAAGGTCTCTTCTAGCTCTAAAAATTCCACCCAAAGTATTTTTTCTGTGCTTTTTAAAAAATGTGTTAATCGTCAGGGTATACACTGGCTATTTCTACAGTGAGGCACACCTCTGTCATTCTCAGATAGCAGTTTCCAAAAATCCAACTGAGAGAACACAGACTCTGTTAGTCTCAGCAAATAACCATAGCAACTAATACCCCCAAATAAAATGATGTCTTCACAATGATGTGCTGGCTCAATTAGATTAAGAGGGTGACGTGTACCATCTCAAAATTTATGGTAGTAAACTTAGAGCAAAAGCCAGACTTTCTTGGAAGAGAATTTTAAGAAAAAAAGTGGGGGTGGGGGAGGTGGGGATGAGGGGTGTCTTGCCAGTAAAATGAAGACAGGACAAGGAGCCAGAAAAACGGAGATGAGAAACTAGAACAGAACTGCCCTGCCTGTCCAGGTCCATGCATACAAGGCCCAGGCACCCACATGGGAATCCAGAACTCAGTTAATTGTCCTCAGGGACAGTTCTTTTTTTTTTTTTTTTTTTCTTTTTTTCACCTCAGGGACAGTTCTGAGGGCCACCACTTCTACCAGGGAGTCTTCAAGTGACTGCATTTTGTCCTTCTTCTGTGCCTTTCTTCATGCATATAATAAAAGGAAAATGAATACTACTACCTCAGAAAAGATTTGAGGGATTTACCAAAGGGACCATGAAGCTCTTGAGTGAAAAATGGGATATCGCAAGAGTCCATCCAGGCTGATAATGAATTTCCAAGCCCAATTCTCCACAGATCACCCGGGATGCAGATATTCCTGTTCCAAGGTCTTGAGATTAAAGCTGGAATTGTGAAGCAAAAACCCAACATCTGGAAGATCTAGAACTTAGGCCTTACTGCACCCCCAGGTTTGCCTCTTCCAGCATCTGCACAATCACAATCACTTTGTACACATTCAGGCAAGCAAGAATTTCACAAAAAAAGCAGGAAAAGGGAAGCCAAGACCCATCAGCTTCCACTAATCCCTGACACTTTTCTAGCAAAGAAAAGAAAAGAAAGAAAGGAAAAGAAAAGAGAAGAGAAGCAAAACCAAAAACCCAGCCCAAAGAATCTGGTCTTAAATTACATTCAAATGTAAACAACAATTTCTGTTAACAAGAAAATCCCAAAGAGCAGAGCCCTGAAATAATGCACATCAGATCCATCTCCAGCTGCTCTCAACAGCTAAGATGAATGTGAGCATAGCCAAAGGAAGACAAGGCACTGCGAGTAAAGAGAGGCCTTCCTCCAGCCAATCAAGCCTAGAATGATGAGTAAGCACTCGAATAATGAGTAAACTCAAAATCTCCCCTCAGCCATCTATAAGGTCTCTATATTTATTTCCACCTGCATGAAATCATGGCCGGGGAGGGGCCGGGGGGGGGGGGGGATTGGTCCTGTGAGTAAAGGGGTGATGCTCAGAAGTGCTTAGCACCCAGCCTGCAGCAAGCACTCAAAAAAACAAAAAAAAAAAAAAAAGAAAGAAAGAAAAGAAAAAAAAACAATGGATATTAATAGTACTCGGGATTACTCAAGAATGTAATAACTAATATGTAGGGTGATTTATTTCTGTATAAAAATCAGAGGACAGCCACTTGGCCTCCTACCACCCACCTTTACACTCCCCTACCTTGCTGACCTCTGACCATTACTATGATCTAAATGGAATCCATCTAATGCTCGGGAACAGTTCAAACGTCCCCACTAACACCACAGGAGGTAGGGCAGCCACTTCTCAGCATCAGAGTAAGTTCCATTTAAAAAGGAAAAACTGGGGTACCTGGGTGGCTCAGTGGGTTAGGCCACTGCCTTCGGCTCAGGTCATGATTCTGGGGTCCTGGGATCGAATCCCGCAACGGGCTCTCTGCTCAGCGGGGAGCCTGCTTCTTTCTCACTCTCTCTGCCTACTTGTGATCTCTGTCCAATAAATAAATAAATCTTTAAAAAAAAAAAAAAAAAAGGAAAATCTGCCTGTCTCCCCATGGATTAAGTCAACGTTTCCTGAAAGGGGGGGGGAAAGCACATAGTGTTTCTGAACAGAGCCACACCTAGTAACATCCTCAGAGATTAGTTTCACTTTCTTTTATCCCCTGTTCAATGCCCCACTCTCCTGCTGCACCTAGGGGAGGCTGTGCTGTTCCTGGGACCAGGCAGTGAGGTCCAGGTGGGCAACAACTGCCCTCCACACACTCCCCAAGAAAAGCCCAGGTTCCCTACTATGTTGCCTCCTTACCAGCTTTGCCCCAGTCAGATAAGAAATTGGGCTTCAGCTAGTTCTCAGAGAATCCCCACACTCCACACCATCACAGGATTTGACCAATCAGATTAATATGTCTCCAAATACACTGAACATTAACGGTGAGAGACCTGCCTCGGGAGCATATCCCAGCCACCTCCATCAAAATTCTGAGGCTGCGGCCCAGGAATTTGGGCAATTCTTATGCATGCTCAAGTAAGAGAACCGCTACTATCCAAGCCCTCGGAACATCTAGTACCACGTACCAATAATGGAACCTCTCCTGATTACAAAGGTAGAGCGGCAAGGAACAAGCCAGAACTTCTAGTTCCTGACAATAGGTTTACAAATGTTCCCAAAGCAGGCAATTAACGCTTGTAGAAGAAGAAATCTAAGTGACAGTAGAGGTGGGAGGAGGGAACACCGTAATTCAATTTAAAAATCATAAATGCTGAATACTTAGGCTTTTTCCAAAAATGTTCTTAATCATGTGTCTTATTCCAAAGCCCACATGAGCACCTAGAAAGGCAGCACTCTTTAGGGCCTAATTTGTACAGACCCTGCTTATGGCACAAGGAGCTGATGAATGGCCCTCATACTGCCTGCCTAGAAACCCATCCAGAATCCATGCTTCCCAAATAAGTGAGAGCTGCCTGCAGCGCGTGAGAAGCCAAGCACTGCTGGACCACAGGCCTGGGCCAGGGCTGCCAATAAGGATCTAACCAGTTAATCTTCTCCAACTGAGCATGCAAAAAGTAAACGTGATACAGACTCAAGTGAATCCAGGATACAGGCTCCCAGGCAGCTGAGAGAGAGGACTATTGCTCTGTGGACATGGAACCCATGCAGTTACACTGGAACCCACACTCAGAAGGGCCACTTGGCTTAATGCTATCCTGCCACCACCTTGACATTTAAAATTTTATCTCTGAACTTGTGTTTTCTAAGTGAAGTCTGGTGGGAAAAGCAGAGCAGAGATCTCCAATATGCGTGTCCACCAGGGCCCCTTGCAACCCCAGGTACATATGGTGTTTGCAATGCCCAATGAGTCCAGAACTCTGGTGGACCCATGATGTATGAAAGTCGAGCTATACTAAAACCAAGTACAAGGTACTTGTGTCACGTCTGTAACTGAGTAAGTGTGAATGCTGACAGGCCTGAGAGCTCATGTTTTCCTTCTAAATCAAAACTTAGCAAATGCAGAAAGGCAGCATTCTAACAAATATGAATGACCAAGAGACACTGCCATAGCCTTTCTTACTCCTGTTATTTCCCTGGTTAAGTCAACCACACAATGCAGGGAAAGATTTAGCAACCCACACATCCTTGCTCCTTCAGGTCCTTCCTTACTCATCAGTAAGGTAGAGAACATTCGTAAAATGTTTGATTTTGAAGACATGAAACAAAAACAGCTGAATTAGGGCGTTTTCACAGAAACAGAAAAAGCTATCTTAAAATCTGTATGGAACTATAAAAGACCCCCAACAGCCAAAGTAATCTTGAGAAGGAAAAAAAGCTGGTGGCATCCTGCTCTAATCAGGAACTACCATACAACCCCTGGGGATAAAAATAAATGTTTATAAAAAATGAAAAAAAAAATTTTTAAAGAAAAAAGAACTACCATACAAAACTATAGTAATGAAAAAAGTACGGTTTTGGCATTAAAATAGATGTACAGACCAATGGAACAGAAGAGAGAGCCCAGAAATAGACCCACACATAGATGGTAGATCAATTTTTGACAAAGGAACCAAGAATATACAATGTAGGAAAAATCCAGTCTTCAAAAAATGTTATTGGGAAAACTGAACAGCCCTATGAATGAAAGAATGAAAGGATGAAACTGGACCACTATCTCACACTATAAACAAAAATCACCTCCAAATGGATTAAAACTTTGAAGACCTGAAACCATAAAACTCCTCCAGGGAAGTCTCCTTGACATCAGTCTTGGTGATGATTTTCTGGATTTGACATGAAAAGCAAAGGCAAGAAGAAGTAAAAAGTAAACAAGTGGACTACATCAAAGTAAAAAGTTTCTGTACAGCAAAGGAATCCATTAAAAAAATGAGAAGGCAACCCAATGAATGGAACAAAATATTTGCAAATCTTATATAAGGGGCTAGACTCTTGCAACAGCAAAAAAAAAAAAAAGGAAAAAAAAAAGACTGAGGGATCTAAATGGACATTTTTCCAAGGACATACAGAAGGCCAATGGGTACATGAAAAGGTATTCAACATCACCCATCACCAGGAAAATGCAAATTAAAATAAGTTTGGCAAGGATGTGGAATAAGAGAGAACCCTCTACACTGTCAGTGGAAATGTAAACAGATACAACCACTATGGAAAATGCTATGCAAGTGCTTCAAAAAGGTAAAAATAGAACTACCAGAGGATCCAGCAAGTCCACTTCTGAGTATCTCTCTGAAGGGGGGGCACTAATTTGAGAAGATAGTATATCCCTATGTTCACTGCAGCGTTGTTTACAATAGACAAGACAGGAAAACAAACTAAGTGCCTATCCATGGATGAATGAATAAAGAAAAGAGAAAATATGGTGGTGGGGTGTATAGGAATATTATCTGGCCAGAAAAAAATAATGAAATCCTGCCCTTTGTGACAACATGGATCAATCCTGAGGGCATTATGCTAAGTGAAATAATCAGATAGAGAAAAACAATCTAAGTCTCACTTATGCATGGAATGTAAAACAAAACAAAACAACAAACAATAAAAACACAAGGTCATAGAACAGAAGAGATGGGTGATGGCCAGAGGAAGGGGGAGGAGTGGGCAAAATGGGTGAAGGTGGTCAAAAGGTACAAATTTCACATTATAAATCACAGGATGTGAAGTACAGCATGGTGACTACATTTAATAATACTATACTGCATACGTTAAAGCTGCTAATAGACCTCGTAAGTCGTCATCACGAGGAAAAAAAAATTAACTATGTATGGTGACAGATGTTAACTAGCCTTACTGTGGTGATCATTTCACAATACATACAAATACCAAATCATCATGGTGTACATCTGAAACTGATGTTGTTATGTCAATTACACCTCAAAAAAAAAAAAAAGGATCTGCAAACACATTCACACAGTTGAGTTAGCTTGTGTAATGCTTCCAACTTTCTAGTAAGAACAAAATGAACAGGCATCTGAGCTATAGAATATGAATTATGTGATTTTAGTGATTCCACAAACAAGTCAGCTTATCTTCTGTTTACATGTAAAACGGGCACTGCACAATAAAAACAAAGAGTAAAATTTATAAAAATAGTGTGAACTTATTTTAAGTTTATTTTTATTTTTAAGCAAGATCTATCTATATACAATACAGGGTTCAAGCCCACAAGTCCGAGATCAAGAGTCACATGCTCCACTGACAGAGCCAGCCAGACACCCTCAGTTTTTTTTTTCTTTTTTTTTAAAGATTTATTTATTTATTTGACAGACAGAGATCACAAGTAGGCAGAGAGGCAGACAGAGAGAGAGGAGGAAGCAGGCTCCCTGCCGAGCAGAGAGCCCAATGCGGGGCTCGATCCCAGGACCCTGGGATCATGACCTGAGCCGAAAGCAGAGGCTTTAACCCACTGAGCCACCCAGGCGCCCCCCTCAGTTTTTTTTATAGCAAATAAAAACACCGTAAGTCAACAGAGATACTATCAAAGAAAGGATTTACATTGTCCATGTTTGTGCTTTATGAATAAGGGCCCATAGGATCAGTACCTAATCCTGGACACAGAAATACCTGAGATTCCTTTTCCACCTCCATTAACTTTCTCATTTCCTCCAACTGTTACCTTGAGGGGAAGACCTCCTTTCCCTGCAGCATCCAAGCCCAGGCTAGCACCACCTCTGGTCTGGACCCCTTACTGGCCCTGCCACTTCCTCCTGGACCCCCTCCAGACTGTTTGTCACTCAGCTGCCCAGGATAGCCCTTCCAAAAAGCAGATGTGATCTTGTCACTGCCCTTTCTATACCCTCCCCAGGTGTAACTCCTCCTTTTCATTTCAAAAACTTCCCAAGGCCCACAAAACATGCCTCATCGGCACACCCAGTGGCCTTTAGTGCTCCAGCCCCATTGGCCCACACAGATCCTCTAATGTGCAGGAACTATGCTCACCCCGAAGCCTGGAACAATGTGTTCCCTCTGCCCAGGAAGAAGTCCTGTACCCACGAGCCCTCATCAGACTGGAGCGCTCCCCAAACCTCTCCACTCTTCAGATTTCACTTGAAGGGTCACTTCCCCTGGGATGTGGCCTTCTCTCATCCTCCACCCACTCCCCCTGGTAAACTCTCACCGCTCCCTAGGATTTCCCTTCCCATCCCTTTACAGGATAGCTAATTTCCTTTAATTCTAGTAACTGTTTAATGTGTACTGCCTGATGAGATTATAAACACAAAGCAGGCAGTATCAATGTCTGTTTTGTTCAGAAAAGGACAGTATTCGCAGTTCTAGCGTGTAGTATGCCCCAAACCAATAAATGAATACAAACAGGCAGGTGACTCTTTAAGAGTTCAGTCAGGAGAATGACAAACCCTGCAATCCCCTTTTTACTCAAAGAGAAAGCTGAAAGCTGGGTCACAGAAATGAAGACCCAAGAGGCATCCCATTATTTACACCATTACAGACACAAAATGAAACAACCAGAACCACATTTCCTAGGTTTAGCCTTGAAGCCACAAAACACACAGTCCCCGCCGTGTTCTTCACACAACAGTATGCTTATGTTCTCAAGGTATTGCTAGTTCTATTTTAAAATCACTTTGCCTGAAGGCAAATGATAGCCAAAGAATTTGCATTTGTACCTCTAGACAGCCTATCTAGAATGTTAAATAATCTGATGACAAACTGTGCCAATTAGCATCATGTAAATGCAGAAGCCATTCGTTCTAATACACCAAGTATCACTAGTAGGAAAACACACACACACACACACCCCACTATCTTTTGGAGGAAGTGTTTCTCAAGTTGGCTTTTGAAGCTCACGTGAATCACATCACCCCAGATTCACTCTATCAGAAATTCTGAGAATCAAATGTATTAACTAGATATGGAAATTAAACCTGGAAATCACAGTAAGTTTAAAAACCACTGTTATAGAAGACAGTGTTGAGTAATTTGTTTACCTACGAGGGAATTAGAAGAAGTGACTGACACTGAACCTGAGAAAACAGACAAACAAGAAAGAAAAGGAAAGCGAGGTCCTGGAGACCCAGAAAGTCCCTGGCAACATGCCTGCAAGAAAGCAGCAGGAAACTGTTCCCAGAGGAGAGAAGGACCATGGAAAAACCCTAGACCATTGTTGGCTCAGGTCATTAATTATTCTGACCATTTTACGCTGGTGGCCACTTCCTCCTCTCTCAAGGTGCTTGAGAGACGGTCAGGAAGAAACCCTGACATCTGTCCCCTCGCTGCAGGAAGGACAGGATGACATGACCGAGGATGGCATGAGTAGGGCCACCTCCTACAATCTCTCAGCTCCATTTAGGCACTGAAAGGATGAATCCCATACCTGCAAGTCCTTGCCAGATACAGGAATTCTAGTCACGGCTGGCCAGTCCTCCCCACAACCAAGTCTGAGGCCTGCTGTCAACCCAGAAGCCTTGAGGAATGAGAAGACCTTTAGGAAGCCTCCTAGCACTGTTCCAGCAACTTCAGCACTCCCTCCTGAGATGGGCTGAATAATGTCCCCCAAATTCTTGTCTACCTGGAACATCAGCATCTGAGCTTATTTGGAAACAGGGTCCTTGCAGATGTAATTACTTAAGATAGGGTCATACTGGATTAAAATGGGACCTAAATCAAATGACCGGTCTCCTAAGAGGAGGAGGAGAAGACAGAGACACACAGGGAAAGAGGAGGCAGACACGGGAGAGATGCAGCTACAGGCCAAGGAACACCAAAGTCTGCCAGGAACCATCAAAGCTGGGAAGAGGCCAAGAAAGCTTCTTCCCTAGCACCTGCAGAGGTTGTTTGAAGCCACTGAGTTTGGGGACATTTGTTATCGCAGCCACAGGAAGTCCTCTTAGGAAGCCAGAGTCTTAAATTCCTACTGTTACCAAAATCTAAGGGGTTCTGCAAACACACAAAAAGGAATACTTGCTGTTCAGATACTGGAGATGGCCTGGTCCTAGCCTTTTCCAGAGCTGCTCTCCACATTCAAGCTACCCCAGCTTCCTTCCCAGATCAGCTCCCTCGGAGACCTTCTTCCACCCTGCCCGACCCTACTTAGTTCCCTCAAGGGAACCCTTCCCAGTCCATCTTCCCACACACTGCCCCCCCTACCCCAGGCTGGCCCCTACCATGGGCTGACACACCTGGATCTCTCCCACTAAGCACTCTCTACATGTGCTCAGTCTGGGCAGAGACCAGGTCAGTTCTGTATTCCAACACAGCCCAATTACCACCTCAGTATGAGGAGAAGCTGAAAGAATGCCACTGAGCACATGCGTGTACACTTAATGGCATTCACAGACAACCCTCATTCTTCCTTACCTGGACCAGATAGTGTTAGCAACTATCTTCTGTGTGACTTCTCACAGCTCTGACTATACTCATGTTAAGGCATGTCCCACACTATATAGAACACTCATCTATTCCATTATACATGAAAAAAAAAAAAAACTATGTACAGACTACACTTATGTAGTAAGTGATATACTGGTCCCTGTAAACTGGTCACTGGAGACAAAAGTAAGCAAAAATCAGACCAGGCCTCTGTCTTCATAGCATTACAAATGGTGGTGAGGGTGTCAGTCATTAATAACCTCACATTAGAGGAGAAAATGATAGAACAATCTTCTTCCTAAGCCTGTCTCCTCTCTTAAGTTATTTCCTACTCTGGGTTCCCATGACCTAGAACAGTGGCTTCTGTGTAACAGGCAATTAATAATGCTGTGTGACTGGAGAATGAATAGGTTGAAGATGGGTGCGTGGGTGGATGGCAGAAGGGAGGGAGGGTGGGCAGCTAGGTAGGCAGGTAGGGAGGCTAGGTGTGTGGTACCTATGGATGAATGGACCGAAGTAGGTATGGATACAGTGCCTGGTACATAACAAGTAGTCAAGAGTGATGGGCAGATGGAAGAATGGCGGACTTTCTAGGGAGCAAAGCACCTGGGATGAGACGTGCACAAAATACAACTTAAAAGTACAAAAGCTGCTGGAACAGCCGCATTTCATCACAAAGCAACCAGCTGCCACCTAGCACCTGAAACAAACAGTCACTGTGAATGAATCTTGCCTCCATCTCTCCCGTTAACGTTTAGGAGAAAGTCAGCCTCCTAACACAAATATACCCTCTCTTGTTTCCCACCTTTCCCTTACTTCCTGCAGTGGAGTTTTTAAAAGCCGGTTTTGCTGGTTCTCCTCTACCACGGAGAGTATTTACTGCTCTAAAATGTTGACTCTTGCCAAATGTACACCAAAGACCACTACCTGATTGTGTCATTTTTTTTAATTATTATTTTTGTGCTGCTTCTTTGAGCACCTAAGAGAGACTTCTCTCTGAGGCCATCAGAGCTGACTCTGAAAATTTCACTGGGATTTATGACGCAGAGGGGCGGTAGGGAAGGGAAGAGAAGAGGCAGGGAGGGTGGGTTATGTCACAAGCTGGAGAGAGAAAAAAAAGATATCTGGAGGTCCTTGTAACAGCATACAGTTAAAGCACCCTTCTGTGGCAGCCTGTAGTATGGAAACAGTTTACAGTAAAAAGCAAACTAACAGAGCTCCAACATAAATGTTTAACCTTGCACAGAACAGTTGGGCCTCAGAATGACAGCAAATGTCCCCACGTGCCTCATTTTTGGGCCTGGCTAGTGTCATGATGGATTCCCTGTATTTCCAGGGTTTCCTTAGAGTCACATCAGTAATGAAGTACTTCAGACCCCAAGAGGCCTTTTTCCCTTTGATTTCCTCTGATGAAGGTAAGAACAACTTTCAGTCTTTGGGAACTCAGTCCTCTGTGTTCCCAATTCAGGCCCAACAGTGCCATCTATCCATTCTGGTAATGGGGTGAATGAATGGACCTCTTCACCTCCCCCCACTGAGGGCCTCCTAGATGGCGGGGATTATGGGAGACAATGAGAATATAATATCGAACTAAACTGATCTAGTTCTTGTTCCTCAACATGCAACCTGCTGCAGACAGACAAAGACAGACAGACAGACACACACACACACACACACACACACACCATAATCATCTAAAATTCCATAGCAAGAACATAAAAATGCACAAGATAGCTAGAAAGGACAAGAAGGAAAGCACAATGCCAGCATCCCACCCCCTCACCCCCAACTCAGTGAAGCACCTGCCGGCCAAATGCCAGGTCAGGCCAAAGGGTAAAGTGGCTTATCAGCTATGGAGAAAGAAAACACAAAGGCATTAAGAAATCCCCCAGTGCTGTGGAGATGGCTTCAGAGGTACATACAGATGTCAGAGTTTACCAAACTGCACAATTTAACACATGTAGTTTCTGGGTGCTAATTAAGCAGTTAAAATTTAAAAAAAGAATTTCCCCTGAAGATGCTACCTACTTTCCAAGATGTTGAAGGATCCTCTAGCTATAAACTAAAAATTCCTAGCTATACCCAACATGCCACCCAAGCATACTGCTGTGACTGATCCACGCACAGGTTCACTCACTCATCCCAAAAGGACTTACTAAACACATACTATGTGCCACTTACCATCCACTTGTGTTCTCCATTATATTACAAACAAAACGCATATAATCAAGGTCTCCTGGAACTTGTAGTTTCCTACTGCTGTCTGCATACTCAGAATGACTGCAACATTTCCAAACAGGGAGTGAAGGCTAAGTCTGAAGGATTTTCAATACCATGAAAAGCAACAATTTATTGAAAGCTAGCTATCTGCCCAGCCCCTGAGTGCTTTAAAGATATCACTTCATTCTCCCAAAATCTCTTTGACGCAGGTACTATTGTTTAAATCCCTTTTACAAATGAGAGAATTGTCAGTAAGTGACGGAACCAAGCTACAAACCCAGGAACCTGACTCTAGACTCCCACAGTTTTAAAATCTAAACTACACCACCATTAACTTTTTGCCCACTAACTGTCCCAGAAAGCTACTTTAGAGTCAGAATGATTCTTCCAGTCCAAACTCTGCCGAGCAGAACCTGTGACCCTCCTCATCAGAACATCCACTGCCTATAGAGCTTGACTCGGGCAAGTTTGAGAAGTGAAGGAGGTCAAAGGTTTCAGAGCAGCAAGCCTCTGCAAAAGGGAGACTGCCTCCGACATCTCTTTGTGCGAAGGGAAGGGCTCGGTATCATGAAACTTCAATGGGACGAGGAAAGACAACAGCTTGATTCCATACCTGCAAGCAGGGTGTACCCAGGGCTTCTGGCTGGTAAACTTTTCTGTTCTGTTGGTCTTTTAAAGCACAAGTAAGACCCACACACTTCCAGGGCAAGATCACTACTGTGATAATGACAGAGTCCAGGGGAACACTGAGTCCTCCTCTGAATCAAAGAAACTTTGTACCATCCCCCACCCAGGACACTCAACCAGATCATGTAAAAATCAATCCAACTGCTGGCAATAGACATGCAACAAGGAGTCAAAATGCCTCACCATTCAAGAATGCATGTGAGAAGTAAGGAAAAAGGCCTGTGGTTCCAAGGCATAGGCATATTTATTAATAACATGACCCCTATCATTAGTATCACGTAGGGAAAAGTAAAATATATCTGTCCCTAGATAGCCTCCATATAGAAACCCAACTCTGAATTTCAAGAGACACAAGGATGGTTTTAAGAATCTAGATTTTGCCACACTGGCTTTGTTTCCCAAGAAACCCTTTCACCTTGGCCAGCAGACACATTTGTAAAGAGGAGTCTGGCAATGCCTCTGCAGAGGGCTGGTCCCATATCCCCAGAGGATAACGTTGGGGCTCTGTTCATCAACACCCACTCTAACACCCGTGTGAACATCCTACAACTCCTCAAAGGTGAAATAATTCCCATTTGACAACTGCCTCTTCCAAACTACCTCCAGCTGCTCAGAGCCCCTAGCTGGTAAACCATCCACTAATGCTTCACCCTATTGCTTACCTCCCATATAAAGCCCTTCTTCATTATCATTTCTCTGCATGGCATTTCCTGTGTCTTCAGAGAAAACAGATAGAATCCTCTGGAGCACTTTTCATTGCTTTATCAAGTTCTGGAGAGAGGACAGCAGGCAAATCCAAACTACTGCTAGAATACAGTTAACTTCTATCTTCTTGGCCAAAGTGAACCATCTTTCCAAGGTTGAGGAGGGGGTGTGTGCCTATGTACAACAAATCCTAGAAATATACAGAGTCTACGAACAACTTGACATGACTCGGGCAAATCTCCCGTCTCCAGTTCTCAGTTTGATGAAGAACAGGAAAGGGACTGGGGCTGCCACAGAGAAGTCTGGGACTCAGGTACACATGATGGGGGCAGGGGGCAGGACTGGAGCTATCAGTAACACAGACACATCATTTGGTCTGGAAGGCTAGGGGGGCTAGAAACCTTGGCAAGACCCACAGGACACAGAAGATGAGCTGGGAAGGGATTCTCAGAATGAGCCAAGGAAGCCTGGAGAATATCCAGTCAATGAAGGCAAAAAGGAGTCCTAAGAAAGGAGAGGAATGCTAAGAACAATCTGGTTTAATTAACTAGCTTGTTCCAGCGATTCTAAGACAGTTCAAGAGAGAACTACAGGCAAGAGCCAGATTTCTGGGCTTTTGGGGGGTAAAGCAATAAAGACAGTAAATGCAGAATATTCTTTTAAGCAATCTAGCTATGAAAGAGGCAGCAGCACAGGATAGCATGTAAATAGGAAAAGTACAAAGGGAAGTTTTGTTGGGATTGCCTCCCCCCACCCCATCCATCTCCTTGTGTTAAAGATAATAAAGACTTCCAGCATGTTTGCAGACAAAGAAGAAAATACACCACTAACGGAGTGGTCTAGTGATGCCCTGACCAGGGAATGAGGCTCTGGGGCATTAAATTAGTGGAACAAGGGGTCAGAGGCAGGAGGGCTACAACTAAGAGGACAAGCATTAAGAGGGCCAGTGGGTTAGCCTTGGGAGGAGGGGAACTGCTTGTTCTACTGAGTAACTGTGTCACAGTTCCTTTTTCTCTCCACCCACACAGCACAAGATGTTCAAAAACCACAAGGGTGGGTAATATGCGACAAGGGACATACACCTACCTTCGTCTCTGTGGAAGAACAGTCAATACACATGTGAGTGCTTTGCGAGGGGAGGGACAAAAGGTGTGGCTGCTGCTGCCTCATCTGTTCTTTTTCTTTTTCTTTTTTTTTTTAAGATTTTATTTATTTATTTGACAGTGAGAGACACAACGAGAAAGGGAACACAAGCAGGAGGAGTGGGAGAGGGAGAGGCAGACTTCCTGACAAGCCGGGAAGCTTGATGTGGGGCTCGAGGAGGGGGTCAATCCCAGGACCCTGGGATCACTATCTGAGCTGAAGGTAGACACTTAACAACTAAGCCACCCAGGCAGCCCATGTCTCATCTGTGCTAAAGTCTTTCGGGTTTTGGTTATTGTTTTTGGCTGTTTACGTTGTTTTTTTGATATGGGAACCTGTCTCGCCTGATTATGAGAAATACTAGAGAGAAGACAAAGTCCAACCCAATTCATGAAAACTTACTGTAATTGTCTTAGCTAAGGTGAAAAGTATTAAGACCTTTTTTCCAAAAACTGTAGACTTTCATTCCCATCCATTTGCCTCCTTTCAAGGTACTATTTGTGGCTCAGAAAAGATGGTAATAACCTTCCCCTTTTTTTTAGATCAAATTGGAGCTGAGGATGGAACTGTCATGGAACTGATAAAGAAAACAGCAGAGACAGTCAAGGATCGACTGAATCACTACCTCCATTTTAAAAAGAATTCAAGGCAAAGATAACTAGTTGCTCCTGGGATCTTCAACACCAACATTCACCCTCGGACAGCCACTACTTAGTAAAGCCTAGAAACCAAACAGGAGGGAAGGACAGACTGCATGACCCATGAATCAGAAACCCATTGGTTAATTCCTACAAGCCATGTCTGGACTACAGTGAGAGAGCAGGTTCCCCTCATGAAGGGCTTCCAACCCTGTAGCCTGCTCTAGAAAGACCCAGTGCAAGAGAATCAGAAAAAGAATCTTATGTTAGGGCTCAGATTTTCAAAACAAAAGTCATTCTTTGTCCCTAAAGAACCCATTGCAGTCTTCGTCCTAAAGAACCCACTGCAGTCTTTCATGTGGCACTCACCTTGGCAGCATCTACATCATCTCCGCAGGAGAGATCAGCACACAACTTTTCTCTAACAATACATCAGGTGAGGAGTATTTGTCCTTTACTGATGAGCCAAGGCTTGAGAACCACCTAAAGTGAGAGTGTGGTCACAGACAATATAGAAAAATAGGAACAGGGTAAAGAGGGGAAACATAATTGGGAAAACCTCAAAACCACACATGATATTTACTTCCAACAAACTTTTACTTTGTCCAAGGTTCTACGGTCTCAAGTGTAAAGAACCCCGAGGAGAAAGATGGCCCCCCCAAGTCCTATAATCTCCTGTTACCAAAAAAGTGCTGACCAACAGCTCAGAGAGGGGCTGATTTACAGTCCAAGGAAAACCAAAACTAGTGTCTAGAGTGACTTACAGTTTTAAGTAAGATGGCTGAGAAGGTCAATGTTTTACAGCAGAAGTAAACAATCCCAGCTTTCACTATTAGCAGAAATCCCTTCTCCAAATGAAGTTCAAAATTCCTTCCTCCCAGATTGCTCCCCATCACAATGAAAGCTTTCCACCTCCACAGAACTGCCATTCAGTTGGAATTGAACAACTTCATATGGAGCCCCTCCCAGGCACAGGCCCTACCCTAGGTTAGAACAAACCCAGCTCAGGCACTACCTACCTTCACGGGGCTTACACAGCCCTGCTTCTTCTGCTGTGAATCAGAGGGTTCCTGAGTTCACGTACCACTGAATTCCCATGGCTGAGCATTTGCCCTGGCTGTTCCCTCCACTGAAAATGTTCAGCTTCCCCATCTCCACTGGTCCAGATGGGCCAGACTTTCAAATACCATCTCCTCCATGAAGTCCTCCTCTATCTCACACCAGCCTGCCTAGAGCATCTCCCTCCACCCAGAAAAAGCAGGTGCCACTTCCCTCCCTTGGACCTCCTCATGACACTCTGTGCCATTTAATGTCAGCTAAAATGTTACTGTTGTTTGCTGAAACCACTGTGACCTGAGCAAGGACAGCCTCTCCAAGGCAGGGTTTCATTATCTTTAAAAATAAGGAGAGAAGAATAACCAATAATAAGAGGAAAAATAGCCACCTTTTACAGAGGTCTTGCTATCCACCAGAGGAATGCTTATGAACACTACCTCATTTGCTTCTCAAAATCCTAGGAGGTAAATAGGCGCTGGAACCCCACTTCACAGATGAGGGGGGAAAAAAAAAAGTGAGAGAGGTTGAATAATTTGTCACAGGTTCCCAGACAGCAAGCCAAAAGGAAGAGATTCTCACTCTGTAAGTCCTCCATCTTGATCTTTCTCGATCACTATTCCTTAATAGCCCACTTCCTTCAGCTTCCTACCGATCTCAGAGAGTCATTCTGAGATAATACATGAGAAATCCTTAGGATGTTGGCTGGTTCTGGGTCTTTCTGTCCCGATGGTAACGTCCTTTAAGGGAAGCTACTGACATATGTATATGCTTTCATCACACTAACCAACAGATAATGAAGGAAGGAATGAAATGAAAAGAATGAAGGACATCTGCTAAACTACGAAAATAAGAGAACGAAGTGTCTTACAAGTGGTTACTTCACATCCTATACACAGGATCTCAGAGGTCAGCATAAAATGTAGCCTCTTCTCCCTAATGTCTCTCGGACCATGCAGTCTTCACTCGGTTCAAAAAGGGAAAGATGTGGGGAAGCTCAGAGTCACAGCCGCAAGTGAGCAGGGAAGACACAACACATCGCAAAGCAGCAGGTCCAGTTCTGCAGCCCTCACTAGGACAAAATCCCCCACAAGGGCAATCCCATCCAAATCCTCTTTGGCAGAGTGAAGAAGGTCAAAGAAATTAATCCTCCAAAGGACCTGAAATTCTGGCTCACCTATGCCACACCAAAGGACAGCCTCCTGAAAGCAAGAAGACTGGCACGAACGTGGCATGCCACACCCTATTCTGTGCTGACTTGTCCTGGCTACACACACACCACAGCTCCCACCTCAGCACAGCCACCACCTCAGCCATGCGACTTCAGGCATGTCACTGGCCCGTCCAAGCCTCAGCATTCCCCTCCGGAAAATCCATTAAGAGCAGAGCCACCTTCACAGTGGTAGCGGGAAGAGTCAATGGATAATCCATGGAGCAGCCAATTTGTGTCAGCTATAAATGTGGGCAGGTAACGGGGGCCCAGAGGGACCTAAACACTGCAGTACATGGTCTTTGCTTTCCCTGTGCGGTTGCATGGCCCCATGAACTCCAAGGAGCCTGGGCACAGTTCTGTACATGGATAACTTAGGGGGCCAATTTCACTTGGAACACAAACTACCTCTTCAATAGTAAGAACTCAAAATGCAGTTGGTCTTAGAGGTAAGGAAAAGGCTTTGTGGGTAGGCTGGGGTTAGGGAGACAAAGATGAGGAAATGCAAACAGAGAAACAGAAGAAAAAGATGTCGCCTAACTAGTTGCCGACAGGCTAAGAGCTGTGCTAGTGGCAAGCCCCAACTGCGGAGTTGGGGCAGGGGAGCCACAGATCCTTCTGCAGACTTAGCGCTTAGTCCAGCCTATCAAGAAGAGAGACTTGAGGGTCAGTCGTGTTCCTAAGGCCGATGGCAAATATTGCCCAGCCAGAAGACCAGGCTACCAGCAAGAGGAACATCTGCCAGGGCTGACACTCAGTTGCCTTGGCTAGTTTTAGTATTCAGAAACTGAAATGCCTCTGGACATAAACAGTGCACACAGAAGTCTCTTCCTTTTCTAAAAATACACGTCTGCAGTTGAGCACTGAAAAGGCCATCTAGAACACAAAACAAAGCCGGCAGCCAGAGATGGAGGAAAAGCATTTCCTTGATCAACAGCAAAGGGTGATAAGTTAACCTTTAGCCCAGAAGCTGACTCCTGTCTCTGAAACAACTTGGCAAAGAGAAGCTCTCTAATTGACAGAGACTGAACCTGACTCCCACCTTGTCTGCTTTCTATTCTCACTTAACTTCTCTCGGCCTCCGTTTCTTCATCTGCAGAGTGGAACAGGGAACAGAATCTTCCTGACTGGGTTCTTTAAGGACTAGAAATGACGACTGCCAAGCACCTAACACAGCTGCTGGCACAGAGCAGGCCACCAGTCAACAGTAGCTCTACTATTCCTCCCATTTCAGAGTCTGCTGCTCCCTCCCCTTTCCTCCCTCTCTCATCTCTGAAATAACCCAGCCAAGGAAGACACAGCCGGATTTTCCCTGTTCCTCTGGCAGCTTCCTTAAGAGCTGCAGCTCCTGAAGGACACTGCTGGTGCTTGTTCTGGGCAGCAACACCAGGGTCAAAACATCAGGAGGCTGCTTGTTAGTGAATGGAGCAGAGGAGCAAGAAGCAATGTCCCTATAGGCCTCACAGAAGAGCTTTTCTACACACCCCAGCCTCGGCCAAGTGTCAGCAGGGGTCAGAGGGACAATTCGGAGAGGTCCCTGAGGAAAGGAGGCTACCATAGTCTAAGGGGTCACCTTCTGGAGTTCACAGACAAAAAGCTTTGCAAGGTCGTGAACCCTGAGAAAGTGAGTGTGATTTGGATGAACATGCATTTTCTTGGGAGAGAGTCCAGAACAATCATCAGAATTCTCAACAAAGTCTGTAACACTCCCCTCAAATGAAGGGGGGGGGGGGCTTTAAAATGACCCACTCATTAAGGGAAAATAAGAATCTCTGAAAATGAATAACAGAAAACAATCTCTCATTTTTAGCTCACATGTGCTTTCCCACGGGTTAGCTCACTTGGTCCCTACAATAGTGGAAGGAGACAGTTAGCAACCCCAGATGAGGAAACAGGCTCAGAGGAGGCTGCCACTTACCAAGGCCCTTTAATTAGCAAATGGCAGAGCCAGGAGTCAACCCCTAGAACATCTGAGGCCAGAGCTCAGGATCCTAATTACCACATCAGTGTCACCTTCTCCAGACCAAGCTTCGGGTCTTATGAACTAGAAGGAAGGGCAATAGGGAAGTGGAGTGGGAGAAGAAACTGCTTGCCATCTTGGAGTCAACAGTCTTTCCACTGTACCCAACCTGACCCATGTCTTCACACACTGAGATTAAGAATTCTTCTAGATATTAGAAAAAATCAAGAAGCCGTATAGTATATAAAAAGCTGGAGTGTGTACTTTCAGTGCCAAAGGCCTCACTTTCCTGGCTGGAAAAATGGAGATTATACATTACTACTCTATGCATGTCTGGCATGTTATAAGCATTCAATGAATGGTAGGCATAACTCTCAATATTACAGTCTGGTGAGATAGCCTATCTAGCAATCTAAAGTGGACTCTTTATGCTGATGAACCCTACACTGTTTCCTTCCTTAAGACCATCTTCCTGCATCCTGAACTCCACTCAGATGCTGGTAAGAGACAAGATTCAATCTGGCTCCCAGGAGTGATCACTCCCCCCCACCCCCACCCACCCAGCTGCAAGCTCAGGAAGCCAGCAGCAGCAGCCAGCAAGACTTGGGAGCAAGCCCGGGTCCCAGAGCCAACTATATGACGTCATCCAAGGTGCCGAGAGGTCTTGGAAACCTCCAGGGTGATTATGGGAGGTAAGGAATATTCAGGGCAAGCTTCTCCAGATGCAGAGAAACAAAACAAAACAAAGTTTAAGAAGTTATCAAAGGTAGGCAGGTCCACTCTGAGCCTCATAAGACCAAGGATGCCAACTCCACGGTTTTGGCAGACCAGGGATTGGAGGACAAAGATTTGGGCAATTTGGACTCAAAGCCTCTTTATCCATACAAGAAATTCTTCTAACTGGTGGGATTCTTCAAGGAAGGTCATTTTCATGACTTTGTCCCACTTTTCACAGCCAGAATATATATACAGCCATACACACACACACACACACACGGCACCAGATATAGATAGATAAAGATATAGATATAGATATAAAGATATATATACACGATCGATCAAGTCTCCACAACTGCTACCTGTTATTGTTAATAGCTGTTTTATGCATTACACAATTTTACTATGTCCTTAGCCCTTTCCATATTATTATTTCATCTGACCCTCAAAATCTCATTTTGAGGAAACTTCCAACCCATTTTACAGATGGGAAATTGGCCTCAGAAAGGTTAAGTAGCCCATCCAAGGTAACAGGGTTGACAGGTGACAAAAATTTCTAAACACCATTCTCTTAACTACTATGTATGTATAGATAAAACACTGGGCTCCACCCATGGGGTTTCTGGACACTTTTTCTCCTAGTCCTTCCAGAAACATATTAACTTATTCCACTCTATCCTAATCCAAAAGACTTCTTATGCAGAGTACTGAGCCCAAGATAAACTCCACTAACTGGGGGGTCACCTATAATCAGAAATACACAAGACAAAGGCATAAATGACACAAGTTATTATCATACACACCAGATGAGAATATTAATAGTAAAGGAAAGGGGGATATGACCACAAATCTTCTGTCTGACACACTCCCATGCCCAGAACATTCCACACTCCTGTGTTCAAAAATATTTTCAAGAAAAGATGCCTTCTCACAAGACAATGAAGTTCTGGAAATGTTAATGGATTATCTGTAGCACAAGGAAAGGTGACCACAGAAATACGGAGGAAAAATATCACTTGAAAAAAAAAAAAAGCAAACCCTTAACACCCTGCAAGTGTTCTCCATTAGATTTCCCAAAGCAAGTCATGACTTTGGAACCAACCCGTTAACACAAATCAAAATAATCTGAACCAAATGTTCCCATTTAAAGACCCTTTCCCCCCTGAAGGGTTGTACAATGTTCTACAAGGGGAAATGCACTCACACACCAGGCCACCTCACTCTGGTAATTACCACCAGACTTGAGGCTTCAGGGGCTCTGATCAGGCCAGCAAAAGTCTACGAACCCCAAAACCAAGAGCAGAGATCACAAGGGAAGTGAGAAGAGGTAGACATAATGAATGTGGGAAATTTTGCAATAGGACCTCCCTCTAGAAATGAATCTCTCTCTCTCTCTCTCTCTTTCTGGATTTCTGTTCCTAGAGGTCTTCCTTTAGCAGGATTCACACACCACACTACTCCACTTGCTTCCACCCTTTTCCTTTGGCCACTTCCTTTGCTCCTGCCAGAGTAACTGTCATTTAGCAACTACTCTCCAACAAAAATATGAAGCCAGATGAAATCAGGCTTTTGACATCTCTTCTTCCCTACACTCACGGGATAAGCTTCAGGTAGAGCCAACAAATCTACAGGTTCCGTCAGACCTGGGTTCAGATCAAGAGGAGCGCTGCAGAGAGACCTTCACTCAGTGTCACTAGGCACCCTAGAACACTCTAGCCAGGGTAAAGGGTTCTTACTCAACTTCAAGGATGTAAGAACTCAATATACTACAATAAGCACAGCCTCCCACCAGCTCTCATCTAAGCACTCCTCAATTATACTTTAGGATACTAGTACTGACGTTCTACATTTGGGCCAATACATCTTCCAGTGTAGGCCACTGGCTAAGCACCACAATAATTGATACCCCGCGATCACCTCCTCAGAGACTTTCGGTGACACCTCACCTAAAGTCAGTCCCTATCACCAAGGATTTGTTCCTTTCCTGGTTATTTTTATGTCTTATTTTGTCTCGTTAATTTTTTTTGTCTCCCTCCATGAACACAGGAACCTGATTACAGTTTATCCTCAGCCCAGAAGCTGATCAGAGAAAGCTGACAATTATTATTTATTGTATAGATAGGATAAGATGGTGAAAGGCAAATCACGTAGAGGCTCTTACAGAGTCTTTTAAGATTATTTATTTATTTGAGAGAGAGAGAAAGCATGAGAGGGGAGAAGGTCAGAGGAAGAAGCAGACTTCCCGCTGAGCTGGGAGCCCGATGTGGACCTGAGCTGAAGTCAATTGCTTAACCAACTGAGCCACCCAGATGCCCAAGTCCTTTATAGGTTCTTAAGTGGGAAGAGACATATTCTAACATTACTAACTTCCCTAAATAACCTGTTAACTGATCCAGTTTTCATATACTTACAAAATCTCTTCTTACACCTTTTCATACTTTCAGTCTTAGGGAAAATAAATGAATGACATGTGTTTACTGTGTGGAATACTTTTTACGTTCCTCAATTGCTTCTACTGAACCTTTCTTTGGAGGGGGAAAAGGGGAAATAAAACTGGCAGGTAGTGCAGGTGTGGCTAATCCAACTATTACTCTAGGATTTTTGTCAGCAAGCCCATGCTTACCACAGCCATTCCATGACAATTTCATTTCCACTTACAGATGGTGCACATACATGCAGACCCAAACAAGAAGGCTAAGTGAAACTCCTCAGAAGTCCTTTCTAATGACTGTTGGCCAACTAACTCGGACCATATAACACCAAAGCTAACTACCACTTATCCTAGGGTTTCCCCATCTGTTTACACAGGAATCCTGTAACTATTTGAAATTCTTATCCATCGACTTGTGCACAGTCTCCCTTTTCTGAAAGAATCTAAGTTTCATGTAAGAGGAAAACCTTGTCTGTCTTGTTCATAAGCTCCTTCAACATTTTGAGGCCCCATTAAACACCTGTCAAAAGAACTTTACAGTAACTAAGCACTTTGAGAAGTTGCCTAGACTTTTGGACAAAGAAATTTGTTCCCTCCCTTGTGGAAGAAAAAATAATCTAAGGGTTATTCCTTCATGATGAGGTAAGGCTTCTCCAGCCACACCCCATCATATATGTATGCACATGGCTCTGAATAAACTCAGCTCAGGTTCTACGCAAAAACTGCTTATGGTTAGCCTTTTGAGCATCTGCAAATTCATAAATCACACTAACTATGAGACTAAAGGGATTCAGTATACTACTTGAGACCTGAAAGAGCCTATTTAGCAAGAGTAGAGTCAATACACTGGAGGCAGACTGTACTGTTCCAAGATGGTCACACTAGCACAGCCAATTCCACCTGTTGTTCTTACAATGAATGAGACATAGACACTCCAACAAGCAGTGGGGCCTCTGTCCCCCTCTCTTGAAACCCAGTGGGACACTGCAAGAGGCTCAACCAAAAGACAATGGCAGAAGTGACAATGCATGACTTCAGAAGCTGGGTCATAAGAGGTACTACAGAATCTCTCTGGCATGCACCACCCCACACCTCAAACCCTCCCACCCTTCCACCCCGCAACTGACGCAAAGGACTTTGGAGCCCAGAGCCACCTTGTGGAGGTGAAGCCACCATGCTGGAAACACCATATGGAGAGACCATATAAAGGGGAGACCAGCTCTTCCCACTTAAATAGCTCTTTTACTTCTCTGAGCCCAAATACCAGACAGGGGAATGAGCAAGGATTTAGATGATCCTAGCCCCCATCCCTCAAGATCCCCCAGTACCATGTGGACTCTGAGGAGTCCTGTCCACACTGCAGATCAGTCAGCAAAATCAGTATGGTTGGAAAACTATCAGGTTTGGTGTTTTTTGTTCCTGAGGCAGAGTAGCTTGCCAGCTTAGAGCATCAGTAAGAACAGTCCCGCACCTGCACTTCCATGGCCACGTGCTATGGGATGGGGTCTTACTCCACGTACAAACTGAAGGGTGAAGTATAAAAAAACCCAAAATCTCTAGGTCAGGTAATGTCATAAAACAAGCAGAAAAGATACAAAACCACAAAGCACCTAAGTTTTTCCAAGTTCTACAGGCTGAGCTTTTTGGACTTTGAAGCAGTCTGGTTCTTGGACCAGCTGCCACCTTCTCCCTTCACCATCCACATCTTTGGCAACAACAGAGACTACAACAAAATGAGAACATTTTCCTGATGAACAAATTGTTTTACCAGCTTGTTTACTCTCAGGAAACCTTCATTCCAGAACTTTTTTTGTTTTGAATAAGCCAGAATAAGGATTATTCACCTGTGTGAGGTCTCTCTTAGGTCTGTTTCAGACTTTATCAACTAAACCTGGAGGGATACTCTCATAATTTAAAAGGAAGGAAGGAAGGAAGGAAGGAAGGAAGGAAGGAAGGAAGGAAGGAAGGAAGGAAGGAAGGAAGGAAGGAATCCTTTAAACTGTAATATTTAGCGCAAGAATAATTCATATGCCTGTATCTACTATCCCACATGGGTTTCAGTATCAGACACACATGAGATTCAAAAACCAGTTGAGTCACGTGCTAGCTATGTGACCTTGGGCAAGTTGACATGGGTTTATTATGTCAGTGAAACCACTAATAACAACTCTCGAAGAGGTGTTGTAAACATTAAATGAGGTTATTGCTGCTAACACTTATAAAGGGCTTACCATACACCAAGCACTGTTCTAAGTGGCTGAAGGTGCTCAGATCAAACATAGCAGACAATGGGTACTCCTTAAGCGGTGGGTTCTATGAGCATCATTAATACTAGTGTTATTAGATGATGATTAGTTCCCATGACAGTGGCCGTAACGCCTGTGGGATGACTTTATGAATATCAACACATTATAGCACAAGTGCAGTGAGGCTCAAATCCACAGTCAATTCCAATAACTCATCTCAAACTCCTATAACTATAAACTCCTAAGATGCTTAAGAATCATCTGAGGAACCTGTTAAAATGAAAATCTATGGCCACACCTCCAGAGACTTTGATTTAATAGTCTGGGACAGAGTCCAAAGAAGTTGCTTTCTTAACACCTCCATCCCCTCATAGCTGATTCCAGAAAATCCTGCCCTACAGATGTTGAGGTAAATATCTGGGCTGTATCAATCAGGATGCCATTAGCCAAGAGCCAGAGGTTCTGGATTCTAGTCTCAGCTTTGCCCCTATCTAGTTCTACAGCTTTGACACATTGACTGGGTCTCAGTTTCCTCATCTATAAAATGAAGGTTCCAGACTAGATAATCCCAAAGGTGCCTCCTTTTCCAAAACTGATCCTACAACATGAACACTAGACCAAGTCCCTCAGGTAATCTTGTTTTGGGCATTTGCAGCAAATGAACTAAGCCCCCACTATGTGCAAGACATTGTCTGAGATGCTTAATTCATTTCTAAAAGTCTCAAGCATCTGAAGTCTATGTAAGATGAGAAAAACACCTGGGAAAAGTTCAATAACCTGACTGAGGTGACAGAGCCAACATTGTTAAGAGCCTTCATTCCATCCCAGACTTAACCTGACCCAGTACTGGTTCTGACACCATTATGCCTCTGGCAATCTCACTACAAATAGTTCATTTTCTTTGCATTTCTTTGCTTTTGTTCAATTGAGAGAGGTAATGAAAACTCAAGCCTAAGCTCTTCAGTTCTGCAAAGCACCAAAGGGCAAGAACAGGGCAAGGGGGAAAGAAGTGGGTATAGCCAGGCACTGCAAACCTGAAAAGCAGGTCTCCTTATGCCTCAAGTGAAGCTCAAGTGAGAGAGGAGGGGAACAAGAGTCCGTATCAGAATCACGCCCCTAACTGTGAGGATCCACAAGGTAGGTGGTGGAAGAGAAAAGCAGAGAAGTGAACACAAAGCACTGAGGTTGGTCAGCGGGAGAGGGTGAAAAAACAGAATTTCGCCAAGATCTTTCCTCCCTTTCTTAATTCCTCTCAGGGGAAGAACAGAACTTTCCGACAGAGTATCCTCCACTGAGCTTAGAGATACAATGGGAAAGTTTCTCATGACGTCTACTCTTTTGTTTTCTCTTGCCAAGTAACTTAATGGGAACTTAATCCCAGGCCTGCTCGCCTCCAAACTTCATTACTTCATCTCAGGGACTCCGAGGCAAAGTGGAAAGATGATGAGGAGGACAAGTTCCAGATAATGGATTTTATGCAAAAGCTATGTTGGTCTCCAATGTGTTCTGTAAGAGATTTAAAGGGTGTTTGAAGGACATGTGGCATGGGGGAAGTTGCACAGGGAAAAGCACAGGATTTGAAATCAGAAAACCTGGAGCTGGAATCCCAGTTCCACATGAGACACTTCCCATCTGACATGGGGAAGGCTGTACAAATGTCCTTCAGGCTTCACATCTGTCAAACGGGGACAATAACACTGACATCACAGCCCTGTTTTTTTTAAATAAATGAAGCAGGGTATATGAGATGCCTATATGACCCCAAGGTTTTCTAAACTGACAAAGAGGTTAAGCTAGAAGTAAGCCGACAAGTCCTGTTTCTAGCTGTACAGTGTCAAACCTCTCAGAACCACAGTGCGGAGAAAGAACACTGGGCCACCCTGCAGTTCTCTTCCAGTCCCCACTCTGAGTAACCCAGGGACTACCTCCCCTGGGAAAACTAATGACTTGAGGATGCATCAAAACTGCCACTGATGCGAAGGAAAAACATGCAATTATTTCAACTGATTATGTGAGAGACTCAAAAAAGAGAAAAGGTAGCCTAATGAACAAGTAAGAGCATTTAGCTCCCGCCTTATAGATGAAATCAAATTAAAATCTGCAGAGCAAAGAAAATACCTTTAAAGTTGTAAATGATTTATAGGACTGGTTCGACACACAGGAAAAAACTGTCAGGCTTTATGGAAGCCTGATCCTTTCTTCGGAGAGAATGAATGAACCCTAGATTCAGTGAAAAGTGGACACAGCAGAGAGCTCATGAAGGGAGAGAGACGGCAGCATGGCACTGCCAGGGCAGAGCCCCTGTGACTTCACTACTACCCAGGGTGCCTGGCTGGGACATTAAACAATAGGGGAGGGTGGAGTCTGTGGAACAGGGTCACATATCCTGCCTTCTCTAACAATCCAGACATCACGTCAAAGGACTCAAAGATTCCACTCTTGAGAGAAGCAGGAAAGGGTACTGCAGTTCTGAACTCTGATGGCGTGGTTTAAATCCTGGCTCTGCCATTAACTAGCTCTGCGAATTATTTAACTCTCTGTGCCCAGATTTCCTGATCTGCAAAGTGAGTGTAAAAACAGAACCAATCTTAAAGGTTTTATGATGATTATACACATTAATACAACTGAAGAAGGACACCTGGGTGGCTCAGTTGGTTGGGCATCTGCTTTTGGCTCAGGTTGTGATCCCAGGGCCTTGGGATCAAGGCCCACATTGGGCTCTCTGCTCAGTAGGAAGCCTGCTTCTCCTTCTGACTGCTGCTCCCCATGCTTGAGCTTTCTATCTCTCTGACAGATCAGTAAATGAAATCTTAAAAAAAAAAAAAAAAAACTGAAGAACCTTGATCACAGCAAGTGCTTAATTAAATGAAAGCTATTATTACCCACCTCGTAGCATTGGCCATCCATTTTCGAGCTTTTCCAATGTACCATATGCCAACCATACATTGCCTAATTTAGTCCCCCAAAGCCCTGTGAGTCACTGAATGTAAAGCACTGAGCTCTATGCCCTCCCTAAACACAGCAAAGCCTTCAATAAAGCATTCAATAAAATAAAGGTAACCCACTCCGATTATCATTACCAAAACAAATCCAAAACACTGTTTCACTAAATTCTGAAAAGACACCTGGGTAAACAAGTCAAAGAAAATCACCGATTAAGCATCTTTTTGGTAATATGTAAATCAAGTATTTTTGATGAGTCAAAGACTATTCCTGTATCAAGCAGCCTAGCTGTTACTCTGATTATTTCATCTTAACACAGATTCTAGGACCAATCCAGCAGTCAAATGAATTAGGCCTCCTAATTCATTTGACTCCCATACACTCCCATACAGTGTATTTTTAACAACACCCATTTAAGCTGCAGAATAGTTTTCATGTTGGTAAACCAACAGCTTTAAATCATTTCCTAAGATAAGCTGAGACCTGAATTTCCTTTTTCAAGAAAAAGAAAAAGATATGGTATGGGGCGCCTGGGTGGCTCAGTTGTTTGGGCTGCTGCCTTCGGCTCAGGTCATGATCTCAGGGTCCTGGGATCGAGCCCCGCATCGGGCTCTCTGCTCTGCAGGAAGCCTGCTTCCCTCTCTCTCTCTCTCTCTGTGCCTGCCTCTCTGCCTACTTGTGATCTCTGTCTGTCAAATAAATAAATAAAATCTTTAAAAAAAAAAAAGAAAGAAAGAAAAAGATATGGTAAAGATCAAACGTGGTTCAAAAAAAAAGGTCAAGCCCTAAAAGCACTTCTATTTCTGATCCAATCGTCTTAAAGCAAATGAAGATAAAAATGAATCCCCTAACTGCCCCCAGCCACTTTGCTCTGTCAAATAGCAGCATTCACATGAGAACCAGGTGGAAAAGAGCCTCAACAGTGTAAATACAGCTGTCTTAATAATAACCTTGGACTACAGAGTACTAGTACTCTTCCAGTGACATGGTATACATTGTTTAATGGCCACATACATTAAATGCAAGCTTCTCTACAATGTGACTTTGCCATTCTTCCAATGCAAAGGTAGAGTCTGTTTCTCCACTCCCCTACATCTGGGCTGGCCTTGTGACTTGCTTGGGCCAGCAGAATGTGGCAGAACTGATGCTGTGCAAATTGCACAGTCCAGGCTTCCAGAGGACCTGAGACTTCCAACTTTGGCCTTTTGGAATACTTTTCTAAGATAGCTTTACCACACAGAAGTCCAGGAAGAAAGACTACAGAGGGAGAAGCCCTGGTTCCAGCCCAAGTCCAGCGGCATGAGCGAGCTTAGGATGGGCCAAGGTAAGTCCCCAGTCAATCCAGTCGGTCCCAAGAAACACAACTGTTCCCTTCAGTCTCAAACACTTGGAGTGCTTTGTTGTATATCAAGAGATGAAGGATACTGGTACATTAGCTGGAGTTCACTTAATTTTAAAAATTTCACTTTAAAATTTAAATTTAATTTTTATTTTATTTTAACTTTATTTTATTTTAAATTGAATTTTATTTTTTTTAAAGATTTTATTTATTTATTTGACAGACAGAGATCACAAGTAGGCAGAGAGGCAGGCAGAGAGAGAGAGAGAGAGAGAGGGAAGCAGGCTTCCTGCGGAGCAGAGAGCCCGATGCGGGACTCGATCCCAGGACCCTGAGATCATGACCCGAGCCGAAGGCAGCAGCCCAAACCCCTGAGCCACCCAGGCGCCCCTAAATTGAATTTTAAAACTTAATTTTTAAAAGTTTCCAGAGGCACCTGGGTGGCTCAGTTGGTTGAGTGTCCAACTCTTGGTTTCAGTTCAAGTCATGATCTCAGAGTTGTGGGATCGAGCCCCATATTGGGCTCCGCACTGGGCATGGAGCCTGCTTGAAAATCTCTCTCTCCCTCTGCCCCTCCCCCCCTCTCTTTCTCTCTAAAAACAGACAAATAAAAACAAGTTTCCAAACAGTTTGAAACTTATAAAACTCAACAAGAGGCAAAATCTAGATTGCTGGAACTCAGAAGTAATAGTTATCTTCAGAGAGCAGGGATGGGGTGGATTTAAGAAGGGAGCTTTATGGTATGCTGATGGTTTTTACTTCTTGGCCTGAGCAGTGATTACATGGGTGCATTCGCTTTGTGCTAATTTATCAAGTATGCACTTCTAAACTTGCATACTTCTTCTGGATATATACTGAACATACATTTAAGATAATTTAAAATAAGCCTCTCTTGGCAAAATCTCTTTGAAAAAAAGTGTTATGTGCCTTCAGGAAATAAATAATGCTCACAATTTTCTGTCTATTGGTCAAATTCTCCTCAGAGAAGCCTGTAACATACACAAGACCAGCTCTAAAAACTAAACATCACTTGTTACATATGAGCAGGTTTCTTCTTTGCCAAAAATATGACCCATTTATGAGTCAGTCTAAAAATGGCCCCAGAATCCCAGCAAACTTTGGAATGCCTAGGCCAAGATATTTTCAAGTGCTGGTTTAAAATCTCCTTATCATTTTGGAAAAGACTGTTTAAGCCACATAAAAGGAAAAGGTCCTCAGAGCGCCCATGCTCACAGATGGGTCTCCCTTCACAGATCACACCAACTCCAAGGCCATATCTCATTCTCCTCCGACTGTCTCCGGCCCCAGCACCCAAATGCCAAACCAAGCAGAGTCACTTGTTCACATAGAAAAGACTCAACATACGTCCGTGGTTAGCTGGATGTCCCCAAAGCCCTTAACAATGTTTCTGTCCTTTGACTAAGGAACACCCCTTTAAGTAGTTTATTCAAAGGAAATGACTTTAAACAGAGACAAAGATTTATGTATGAAATTGCGAATCAAGTTATTTAAACTAGTAAAAAATTAATGGAAACACTCTAAATGTTTCAAGATAGGAGATTATATAGGGAAATTAATGCAGAGACACTTAGAAGGACATGAAACATTAAAGAAGAGAAATGAAGTTCTCTCTTTGTGGTGGAATTATGACTGTTCCTACTTCTTTGCAATTTACTGTACTTCTCAAATTTTCTCTAAGAAGCAGGTGTTTTTCACTTTTATAATCAGAGAGGGAAAAAAAAGTAAAAAACTGGAGAACATGTGTTCAACTGAAGATGATTAACAGTATAATCTATTTCTCTTTTGGGATCCATTTATGACTTTATCTGTTATTCACATCCCTTGCCTGAAATCATCACTTTAGCTATACACATATATTGAACATTTTACCAGACTCAATTTCCACTGAATCACAAAAATCTATCTTTCTTTCCCTGTAGGCTCTGAGCTCTTCATTATCTTTGTAAACCCAGTGTTTGACACAGTCCCTTGCTCTTAATAAGTGTTCAATACATTTTGGCTGGAAGCTGCAGAATGTCAGGGTAAGGACAAAAGGATTTACCTGACCTGCATGGCAGCAAAGTCCTCATTTCCCTGTGCGTCCCATGCCTGCCACATGAGAGATGTACAGTAAGTTACCTGTTATTTGTGTTAGTAAGCTCAGGCTGTCTTAACAAAATACCCCAGACTGGGTGGCTGCAACAACAGGTATTCATTTCTCACAGTTCTGGAGACTCCAAGTCTGACATGAGGGGGCCAGCATGCTTGGATCCTGGGGAGAACTTTCTTCCCGGCTCTCAGGCAGCTGGCTTCTTGCTATACGTTCACACGGCCTTTCCTTTGTGCACTTACAGAGGGAGAGGGAGAGAGCTCTGGTGTCTCCTCTTCTAAGGAAACTAATCCCATATAACCGCATCCTTATTATTTCACTTAACTTAATTACCTCCTTAAAGGCTTTATCAAATATAGTCACACTGGGGATTAAGGTGTAAACATACATTTCAGTCTGTAAAATTATTAAATGAAAACTGATAATATTTCACCTAACCAGTGGACCAAGTGAGAGGATACAAAGAATAGACTACTACCATGACTATCAGAACAACAGCCTGAGAAACGCCATCCCCTGTGTCAAGTGGGGTACACCAAAGGACAGATATAAGGCTTTGGTAGGTCTTCACAATTTGATGTACAATAAGGAGACAAGGAAGGATTGGGCATGGAGGAGATAGACCCAAATCTGTGCTTTGGGAGAATTTATCAGGGATCAGTAGAAGTCTGCATCCAGATGCACAAACAGTGAGCACTACTGTTAGAAGCCATTCCAAGGGTCAGGTGAGTGCTGTGGGGACTGGTAGGAGAAACAGCTAGCATGCTAGTGGCAAAGGGAGAGAGTAAAGAGCAGATGTGAGGGGCTTCACCAGTCAGACCCACACGAAACTGTTAACCACCAACTGGATAATCAGAAACACAGAAGGAAAAAGCAGCAAAGATGCTGGTAAGGTAAAGGGAAGATGGGAAGAGAAGAGAGACACACATTCCGAGACCTGGAGATGGGAAAAGCCTCCTCTTGCAGAAGGAAGGGGAGGGCAGTTTGCATTTGATATGAGTTTAATCTGAGCTGCCAGGAGATACCCTGGCAGAGATGCTAATCAGACGTTGGAAAATGGGTACATGGAAGCCCAAAGAGAAGTCACACCAGAGGTAGATACCTCAATATCATGCAAAGAAGTAAACAAGAGAGCTAAGGAATCTTCAGTGAACTGAGCATAGAAACTCAAAGACCACCTTCTCTGGACAACAGAGAAAGAGGCCAAAGAACAGAGGAAAAGAAAGGCCAGAGAGGTAGAACAATAAGAGTAAAGGAGGACCATGCATCAGAAATGTCTCCAGGTACAATGAAGGGCTGGGTACTAGCAAGAGGACAGAGACATCAAATACACAGAGGCAGAGCATTCAGTAATGGCACTTAACATGATCAATGGGATCCTTGCCTGAGTTATTTCAATGGGGTGAGCAGTGCAAAGCAGTGAGCCGCAGAAAACGATAAAGAGACAAGACAACAGGCTGAGCATCTAGTTGTGTGCCGGGCATCATGAGAGGAATTTTGTATGGATTATCATCTTTGATCCTCACAAACACGCCTACAAAGTGTGCGCTATTATAATTTGTATTCAGAGCATTTTGTGTATTAAAAAAAAAAAAAGGAACAAAACGTATCTACAAGATCACATTTGCCTATCTGAAAAAACAAACCTGTCATACATATTTTGAGGTAGCTATGGAGATTTGAGAGCAGGCATGTAGGTGGAAACAGATATCAAGGAAAATGATACAAATGACAAGGGGTGGAGTATGGAGTGGCCTGGCTGGGTGACTCATCACAATGATCAAAATGTTTGTGATGGCTTCAAATGTATTTAACCCCAGTGGCTTCGGGGCTTCTGTGAGTGTATAGGTCTGTCTCTGACTCCCACAGGAGCTGTTTGGGAGAAAAACACAAAACCATGCTGGTCTAGACAATTAGCCCCTTGTACTATTAGTAACATTTTTGCAAGCTGATTTTTTTTTTAATATACCTGCACAGCTCTATTAATCAAAAAGTCTCACCAGATCATTAACTGAAAACATCAAGTTTTAACTCACTCACAGGTCATCCCAACTATGAAAAAAAGACTTGATTGCTAGAGTATACTCTAACCAACATCTCAAACCTGTGGAGATTTAACACAAACAGAAAAATTGGGGATTCTGAAATCCCCTTCCTACCCTCTACCACAACTTATTCTTACCACAGAATCTTCCATCCTCACCGCAGCTGCATTCAATAGCACTAATTAAAAAATACATATATCACCTTGCCTTTCTCAGCCAGATACTCAAACCATACTTGATAGTAATGAGCTGTTTTATTAGAACCATTAAAAAAAATAATAATGCTAGCAATTCAAGCTTGGAAGGAACCGTGATAATAGTAGTTTCTCTGGATTTACAAAGTTATAAATCTGTGGAAGCTGTCTGACATTTAGTGAACATGAATAACCTCCCCACATGCTGTGATCCTGAGGCTTGGCCAGAATTCTACGGAAAAGATTTAACTCTTACACAGAAAGGCTTAAAAAGGTTCACCCTGGACCAATATATTCTAATACCAACCAATTGCCCCATTCCAATAGTCTCATCAGGTCAAAACCATTCATCGTTTAGCCCTCCCAAAGGTTAAGGGTATAAGCCCTGAGCTTGAATGTTGCTTCTGTCACTTCCTGTGCAGCAGTGGCTCACGTTCTGAATCAATTTCATCCCATGCATGATTGGAATAAAACTATATCAGAGCCTGGAGTTGAAAATGCTAGGCCAATATGGCAGACAGCAGGGAGCAGTGGAGAAAGCCAGGCACACCTGGGCATACACTCTGGATTCACCATTACTTACTTGGCTGATAACACTGGGAAAGTTGATAATTCATTTACTTTAGGCTTCATCTTCCTAAATTATCACATCTGATTTTAGCCCATTAGCCTCAAAGTCTTACTCTTTAAACCAAAGATAAAGATAAATAATCATATCACAATGCATTTCACTCTCTCCCACAATGGGGATCTAAAGGGCCCTCTGCTCCGCAGATCTGTAGCTTTTTGAAGTTAATAAAAGGTGGAACTTGTCACAAACTTCTACAGAACCACTCTTTCTTGTCCCTTTGGATGGAGGAAGTGGTGGCCTTACCTCCATCATCTACTAGGAAAAAAATACCACTGAAAGCTGATGTTCATTCCCACTGATAAGGGTGTTTCAAAGAAACTTGATGTGATCCATACATAGGGTGACCATATCCAAACTGGGGCAGTTTTGAGAAAAGGAGAACTACTGATAATCATGAGGAGATAGCAGGTATGACCCAGGACATACGGTCCATCCTAGTCAGATCCTTTGTAGGGAATATGGCATATAGCCTCTCTCTTTTCAACCAGGGAAACCTCAAGGACAGAAAGGTTACAGTAACCTCAAAGCCTCCTCCCCTCCTTATCATGACCAGTCTTTCCCTGATTCAACAAAAACACATGCCTAACCAGCACTTACTAAGCTATATATCAAACTACGCCTTTTTCTTGATCACAGTGGCCAAATTCCAATAACACCAATAGTGGGCATCATTAGCACAGAAGCACTTAGATAAGTAATGCAAAAATGCAGTTATACTAGCTGGTTTGAGCTGAGGACAAGGGTCAGGCTGGTGCAGGAATGAGAGGCACCTGCCATTTGTCACAATCACCTAGCATAGCAGTCCAAGTACTGGTACAGGAGGCTAAGTCCAGATCTGGGCAACTCCAGAGAAGAGCCACGTGGAAATTCTCCCTGAGAGTGCTGGGGGTGCTGCCACACCCCAGAAATACAGAGACAATCCCACATACAAGTCCTTGTGAAATCAGACCATCCTTGGTCTCACAGCAACATTCTATCAATAGTCCCCTGCACATGAGGACAAAGTCTTTCTCCTTTAATCAACCCAAAGATACAGTGTTTTAGTTACAAGTAATTATCGGGAAAAACATAGAAAACTCATAGCAAGACAAACCTTTGGGGAAAAGAATAACATGTTTGTTAATTTTCTCCTCCATGCTTTTCTTTCCCTTTTTGTTTTCTCAACCATTTTAGAACTGACCAGGAAGGTCCCTGGTTTACCATCTATGTATTAGGCTTAACGAAAACAGTCAACTAATCTTAATTTATAACAGGTTATAAATCCAAGAAACTCTTCTGACAAAAAAAAAAAAAAAAAAAAAAAAACAAGAAAAAAATTTAAATGAGTTAAAAGTAGAGTAGTACAGAGTATGGGAACAACCTTTTCCACTAAAGTATATTCAGTTTCCTGCATAAGGAAGGGCGTAGATGCCAAAGAGGACACTTTCCATTTTTAACAGATACTTGTCTCCTGAGTATCTCTGGCATTTCACACCACCTCCTAGAGGCTCCCAGGGAATTTCCAGGCTGAGGACCCAATAGCGTGACAATTCCTACCCGTGAAGGAACCCCACGAAGCAAAGTATCTATTCCCCCAAAAGAGGTGTGTAATTGATTCTGGAAAAAAACCATCTATTAGTCCTACTTCAATCTTTGGTAGATGGGGAAAAAAGGAACAAATACCAGGAAAAGTGATCTTGAAATTACTTGTGGTGCTGGGAAAGAGGGCTCAAACTACATTTAAGGAATAAAAGGAGCATCAATAAATATTTCCTGGATGGCAGGGTAAGTCATTAGCTGGTAAGAACTGACTTTTTTTTTAAGATTTTATTTACTCATTTGAGGGAGAGAGAGAGACAGGGACAGAGAGAGCACAAGCAGGGGGGAGAAGCAGAGGGAGAAGGAGAAACAGACTCTCCGCTGAGCTAGGAGCTGACATGGGACTAGATCCCAGGACCCGAAGATCATGACCTGAGCCATAGGCAGAAGCTTAACCATCTGAGCCACCCAGATACCTTGAGGACTGACATTTATTGAACATTTCCAAGTACTAGGCACTATTTGATGCACTGTATATATGCATTAAGCCAGTACCCCCCGGCAATCCTGAGATGAAGGTCTTATTACCACCTTCGCTTTGGAAATGAGAAACCTGAAGCAGTTTCCACACTTGGGTCACCAAAAACTTAAGTGACAGAGGGAGAAATGGATCCTCACATTAACATAAGAGCCCACACTGTTGACCTCTACATTACATAGTGTTATTGGTCACCCAACTGGTGAAGGGGAAGATTAGGACTGAAACCCAGGTATTCCTAACCCTTAAACCCATGCTCTCCACAGTTACCTGAACATGATCCCCAGCCTTGCTGCCCCATCTCCACCAATACCACACCCTGCTGTCACCATAAATAATAAAGGGCATCATTTATGGAGCGCGTGCTGAGCCAGGATAAGAAAACCTTGGCTTAGACTCACATCCCAAAAAAGCAGGTGGTGGAACCAGGATTTAAGCCAAGTCCATTGGACTCCAGAGCTGAGCTCTCAGTCCCTCCAGGAGAACCCAGGGCTGTAGCAAGATTATGATCACCGGACCATACTGCAAACAACCATGGAGGCCAATTCCAGAGGTGGCTGTCACGAAGTCACTGACTCATTCTTCGGGTCTCACCCAGCAACTTCCTGCTTTTGATTTCACAAAAAAATAGAATAAAAACCCCAGAAGCTAAGTTTCCTTATTCACAGCAGGTGAGAAACAACCCAAAGGGTGTGAGAGGCAGTCAGTGACAATCTCAATGACCGCAGGTAAGTGACAACTGACACAGAGGGGAAGAAAATGAAAACCTGGAAAGTCAGACGCAAAATTATATGGTACATCAATGAAGCACATAATGACAGGCCTGAGTCATCAAGAAAAAATTGCTTTCTGCTTAAGCATCTTCTGTTTTTAAAAGCAGCAAAATGCCTAACATGTAAGCCGGGTTTTCATCAAATACTTAAAATTTTCCAACTCTTGGAATTTGAAATAGTAAGAGGCAGAAGGGTTTTGAGGAAACAGGAATAAAGGACAGTGGACTTCCCTGAGCTTCAGAGCTGAGAGGGACAGAACACTCAGCTATGAGCCAGGGACCCACGGAAATCACAGCACCACAGGAGACTCGGCAAGGGGGAAGGCCTTCAGGTCCCTTCCACCACCAGAATTCTGTAAGAAAAAACACAGTGTGGTGGTAAGTCATGTGCTTTGGACCCAGACCATCCTGGGATTGATCCCAACCACCTCAGTGATAACTCATATCTGGTTTGCTCAGGAGAATCATCCTGGTAAATGGCACACAGAGGACAATGGATAAATAGTTCTTTAATGAATGATCAAAACCATATAAGTTTGGTTACTATCTGTGAACTTCAACTTGTCAGGCTGCAAAGTAGGAATGACAATTCCTACAGTATGCAACAGTGATCAGGATTAATGAGTTGATTATGCAAAGTGCCTCCTCCAGGATCTAGATACAAGACTCACTGTGCTGTGACAGCCGGACAGCTAACCTGTAGTTATCTGGAACTATGACCTAGGAAGCAGCCTCCATTCCCAAAGGATAATGCAAAGAAGAAGCCCAAATTCCTCAGCCTGTCAAATTATAAATTGCAAATTGAGCAAGTATCTACCCCCTTCCTCTTAAAATAATCCCTAAATTCAACACTGTCTCACTGGTCATTAATACCCTTATGAGCTAGAAAGATATTCTAAAATTTACTACTGAAGACATGGAGCATAGCACTAAGTTTCCCTGAGTTAACCAGCAAATCAACCACAAAAACTGGATCTTCAGGCTATGCTTCCTCCTCCTCCTCATCCTCATCTCTCAGCAGCAACTACAAACTGAATTCCCACAAGCATCCTGTGCAAAATTCCACAAATCCCAGGCCAGCTGACTGTAGAACAAATAGCAACATTGTCACAGGCAAACTTCAAAACTGTGTTCTGAGCAGTGATTCCACCAAGGACACCTATAAATGATACTTTCTAGCCCAGGAAAAGTTTCCTCCTCTCTGATCTAGAATCTCTGAACAGAAAGATCTTTTTAAAATACTGGCTTCTAACTACTACTTTCTTTATCCTTCAGCTGGTGCTGCCAACTTCATTTCTCAAAAAAAAAAAAAAAAAAAAAAAAAAGAAAAGAAAAAAATGTCCTGAATGTCCCCCAAAGGAATTTATTGTCCCTCCAAGGAATTATAATAGAAAAATAAGACCTTTTGAACTTTTGGTGGCCTGTGGGCAGGGGAGAGATTAAATCAAAGAAGCCGATGTTGCTCTGGGCTATGATGCCCAGGCAGTTTCCAGGAAGGGACTGTTGACCTCAACCCCCTCCCAGGCTGGGTGCTGGCAGGGACAGCCTTCAGGCTCCTCCCTCTCAGTCTCCACATCCACATCCCTATGTCCACCTGCAGCAGGAGGGGCACTGCTTGAGACCCCAGGCCCCTCCAGCAGGGGATGGACAAAGACAACCAACCACACTCTTCCTCCAGAATCACTCCCTCCTCACTCCATGACTATGGAAGTATCAGTAATAACACAGATGTTATTAGTAATACAGAGCATGTACTGTGTGCTGGATAGGATTATAATAAGCACTTAAATGTATTAGTTGATTTAAATCCTCACAACTACCCTACAAAGGACACTATGTTATTACCAGCTATGTGATATACCAGGGAACTGTCTTCTTTACCATTACCTTTATTGCTTAGCTGAGCACACTTCCCAAGCTTGAAGGAGAAAGGAACATGCCTCTTGTTCTGGTTGGAAGGAAGGAGAACCACATCTTTAATCCGAAGCCAGTGAATCAATATAAATGAATGGGAAAAGGAGCTGGCCCAAGCTCACTAATTATCCCAGTATAAGGTACCAGCCCTCGTTCTCCCTTCTCTCCTGGCATAGCATAGAGCCAAAGACTCCCAATAAACATTTGTTTAACATATCCTAGATTCCCCCCTAATTCCTAAAAGATAGTTCCTATGCATTATTCTGCTTATGGCCTAGCCCCTACGGCAGCACTCTTAATGCCCATAGTAAGGCCTCCTAGGAAATCCTTTTCTAGCCAAACACATTGTGCTTTGAGCTCTCATTTCTTGCATGCTCTGAAGCCCCACAGAGACACGGCTGTGGGACCACTCTCTGTGGGCGTCTCAACAGTTAAGCATGGTAGCAGCGGCCGTCTTGCCTCCCACCTTTGCTGGCTGTATAATCAGCCTCCTTCTAATCCTGCCAAGCTCCAAGCTGCCTGGCACCAGAGGCCAGAAGCTGCACGGGGGTAATAATTTAACAAATCACCTGTCTGGCTCTCCTGCCAGGACACCCACTCTGAAGCTTATACAGCTGCTGATGCTAGGGCTGCAGCCCCATGGGATGTCAGCGAAACAGCAGGTACCAGAGCCTCAGGGTCTACACACTCTCCAGCTCCATCCTGCCGAAGAAAATCGAGGTGAGATGTTTGATAAGGGGAGACTCTCAAAGACTAAGCCTCGTACTCCACACCTAGCTCCTTGGCGATTTTAAAATACTGTTATTTTGCCAAATGCAGGACTAACAGCTGTGCTCAAGAAGCAACAACACAAACCCTCAGGAACCTGGATGGCAGGAATATCGCAGGACACACTGGGAAGACATGAAGAGAGAGCGAAGTGAAATGCAGCTAACATATACCAACAAAACACTGAAACTTCTGTAGAGTTTATGGAAATATCCAAAAAATGTGACGTGAAAGTGACTGTGGAATCTGTCCCAAAATGTATGAGTCATACTCAGCCCAGAACTACAGGAAAGTAAGGTAAATGGCCCACAAACTATTGTAACTACAATACCTATTCACTGTGTTGCTATTTATCTATCAACCCCTGAAAAAAAAGATCTTTTTAGAGGTACAAATAATTGTGCCAACTTTTAAAAAAATGAAAATTCTGCCAGGACAAGATTTATAAAATAACAAATCCTTTTGCCCAAAGCAGTGGTAAAGGGAAGTTACCTAAAGAGAAACAGCCTTTAAGTAATCATCAGCAAGTTATGAGCTGTCCCAAACAGATTACTACCGTCAAATACCTGCTAACAGACACACCATGATATTCACATTAAAGACAACAGAGCATGAATTTTTAGGATAATCTAAAAAAAATGTTCCAAACCAGGCTCTCAGGCCTCTGTCTTAAGAAGGGAAACACGGTTTGTTTTTAATCACAATACTTGCTTATGACCAACACTTCAAGACTGCTTTGTCACTAACGTCAGATAATGTCAGGGTGGCACGGCTTATTCCAAAAACTCTAGGAGCAGGTCTAAGTTCACAGAGTCCCTACAAGGGACTAAGACAGACAATGGAGTACTGGGAACACACTCACCAGTCTGGGGCTTTATTTCTACAGCAAAAAAGAGCAAAAAGACCTCTCCTCAGCCAACATTTTATTTCCACATCTGTTTATCACTTGAAAGGAACCAAGCTGAAGCCATGGCCCATCATTCTCTGCAGGTCAGCGCCCCTCACCTGAACAGAACCAGATGCTCATGTATTCAGCACCAACTCCAAAGTCCACTGGCCTGGGGTCCAATCTCTGCTCCACCCTCACCAGCTGAATGATGCCAGCTAAGTTCCTTGGTAAGTTCCCTCATCTGTAAAGTGGAAAGAGTGATTCCACCTGCCTCATAAGGTCGTTGAGATAAATGAGAGAATGTAAAGTGCTTAGCACAAAGCCTGTCTCGTAGAAAGCTCTCACTAAATGACAGCATTTCAACAAATCGGGGCTGACATCTGAACCAGAATACAGACTAGTAAACCTCGTTAACCCACTCAGTCATTCAGCAAGTATTTGTTGACTGCTCCCCTCTGTGCCAAGCACCGTGCTAAAGGTTAGAGATAAAGCACTGAAAAACGTGGGGCTCGGGGCGCCTGGGTGGCTCAGTGGGTTGGGGCCTCTGCCTTCGGCTCAGGTCATGATCTCAGGGTCCTGGGATCAAGCCCCGCGTCGGGCTCTCTGCTCAGCGGGGAGCCTGCTTCCTCCTCTCTCTCTGCCTGCCTCTCTGCCTGCTTGTGATCTCTGTCTGTCAAATAAAAAAATAAAATCTTTAAAAAAATAACAAAAACAAAACGTGGGGCTCAAACTTCAACAACTCCGGTACGCTGGAGAGACAGTCATGTCCGAGTTTCAGTGTCTAAGGTTTCAGATGTACAATGTCCAAGGTTTCAGATGAGGACAATAAAACAGTACAAGCAATTTATTGTGTTTTAAAAATGAATCTTAATTGTGACATGGGCCAAAATATACATATACATATATACATTTATATGTATTTTTTTTTCAGTTACCCTATTATGTTCATTCCCTACATAGGAATTTAAAGTAAAAAATACTAAGATTCACCCTACCCTGATTTTGCTGACACACCCACAGACAGTTAATGTTCCATAATGGGCTTATGTCCAATAATGATGTGGAAGGACTGCCAGATCAATATGCAAAATGAAGAGAGGCTTCCCTTCAGAGATGAACAGAGTCCAGTGTGTATGTCACTAGAAAACATACCATCACAAAACTGTCCATAAAGATATGGACATCAAGCTGGCTGCATTTATTAACTGTAAGAGTCATCAGGCAACTCTCTGGGCAAAAATAAGACTAAACTAGGCTATTGTTGACAATTCATCAAAAAGTCAGTATAACAGAAGAGGAAGACTGAGCCAACTCTGGGCAAAAGGTGAGAAGGAGAAGAAAAAGGACAAGCAAAGATCTCCAAGATATCCATGACAAGCTGAGAAGTCAATGTCATTATTCCCTTAAAAACCACAGTGACACTGTTAGAAGAAATTCCTTATGGGGAATGGAGTTTGCTTAGTAGATCAATAGTTTGTCACCTACCACTATTTTCTGTAAAGATTTTTATTTATTTGTGAATGAGAGAAAGAGAGAGCATGTGTGCAGCACAAGAGTATGGTGGGGCAGAGTAGGGCAGTGGGGGGCACCAGAGGGAGGAGAAGCAGACTCCCCACTGGGCAAGGAGCCCAACATAGGGCTCTGGGTGTGGGATCACAACCTGAGGTGAAGGCAGATGCTTAACCAAATGTGCCACCCAGGCATACCTTACCTACAACTTTTTATTCCCCTCAAAGTGCTGAGTCAGATGACATTTTATGGCCAACCTAAACATTCATGTGAATTAACCAATGTAAGTCAAAAAAACACCTTTATACAAGTCTAACTCAATTTATAATCAGCTAAGCACCCAATATGCAAAGAAAAGGGATAAGAATTATTACATGCAAAGGTACCCTATTTCCTAAACAATCTGATAAGGAAATACAGCTGTTCTTAATAAAAATTCCTCCTAATACAGAGCTGGTATTAGAAACTGACTCCCTCATGGAGTGGTTTACCCAGAGCATGGCTTGTCAAAGTTTAATATTCATATAAATCTCCCGGGTATCTTATCAAACTGCCAGTTCTAATTCTATAGGTACAGGGCAAGGGGAGCCCAAGATTTCTGTAACAAATTGTCAGATGATAGGCTATTACTGGCCCATAAACCATACTTTGAAAAGCAAGGACCTAGGGATGCCTGGATGGCACAGTCAGTTGAGCATCCTACTCTTGGTTTCATTCAGTTCATGCCATGATCTCAGGGTCATGAGATCAAGCCCCACTTCAGGCTCCACACTCAGGGTGCAGTCTGCCTAAGACTCTCTCTGTCCCTCTGCTCCTCCCCTGCTAAAATAAATAAATAAATCTTAAAAGTGAAAAGCAAGGACCTATACCAGCCAGCCAAACTCCAGGGATGAACATTCTCCTCAAAGCGAGGCCATCTGTTCCAGGTTACAGAGAGCTCCGAGAGTACAGTAGAAGCCAAGGGCTCCACTACTCAGAAAAATATACGTGTGCATGTCAGACATAAGCACATACACACAAAATTTCAAAATTCTACCACAAGCCATCAAAGAAGCCTCCCCACTTCTGGAAGGTGGTCCATGGATCCCAAGATAAGAACCTCTGCCTTAGCTGTCTACCAGTTACTGTGGCCAACACCAGACTAACGCGGGTGGGGCAGAGGGATTCAGTCCTTGACCACTCTGACGCATGTGTGAACAATTCATCCTCTCTTGCCTTGATCCGAGGTAACATAGTTAAGATGCCTTCAAGATAGGGGATAACAAATGGGAAATTAAAAATATATATATTCACATATCAGGAAGCTCTTATCCTCTAGGAGTCCAAAACAGTTTCCCCACCATCAGATTGAGTTCCACCTCAAGTAGCCCTCTTTCTGGCATCCTTCTTGCCCTAAGCAAAGCAGAAGCTGCCAGAATCCCACTACTACATGGCATTGCCTTCCCAGATAATGTGATTCCAAGGCTAGACCAAGGGAGGAAAGGCTAGCCCTCTCTCTCTCAGCTCTCCTACCTACTTCGTCTCTAAGTCCGTTTCCTTACCTATAAAATGTGATTAGGAACTGACCCCACTTCATAATGGGGTCATATTATAATAAGAAAGTGCACACAAGATGTGTCTGTCACATTTCAACTGCTTTAAAAATGTTTTATTGTTATTAGGCTTTTATTGTGATCTTTATAAACATGCAGAGATGTTTATATTCAAAAGAAAATGTTCCAAGGCTCCTCAGTGGTGCCTAGGGGCCTACTCCCTAGGGTGCAAGTCCTTGTTCAGTTCAGGTCATGATCTCAGGGCCAGGGGATCAAGCCCTGTGTGGGGTTCCAGGGTGAGCATGGAGTTGGCTTGGCATTCTCTCTCTCCCTCTCCCTCTGATGACTCAGTTGTGCTCTCAAACAAATAAATTTAAAAAAAAAAAAAAATGTTCCTTTCTTTTCTCAACAGAAAAGCATAATTGCTATACTGTGCCTCTGGGGCAAAGACCAGCTCCTCCTCTTTCATCACTGCACAGATACACACCAGTCATCGGAGGATCATGCTAGTGGCTGCTGCTGCCATGCACGAACATTTGTGATTGTCTTTTTTCCTTTTTTTAAAAAAATGAGTGATTATCTTTAACAACCACCGTGGTCAAACACATCTTTCTCTACCACTGGATTTAAAGTTACCCAAAGCCTTCATCTCCCGGGTGGTATTGTTCAACACAAGCCTTGGACTTTATTAGCATCTCGAACTAACATGACCAAACACAAACACAGAACAGCTGTTCTGTGAATAGAGAACCACATTGCTAAGGAACCCTTAATAATTTGTGATATAAATATATCAAGCAAATTCCTGTCCACAGACCTCAAAACCTCTTGACAAAAAAGTTTTACCAGTTTGCACAACAATCTAAGGGTGCTGGGATGGGTCACAATTGGATTTCCAACTCTGTATTTTCCTGGACCTCTTTAAGAAGTGTTTCTCAAAGTATGGTCTGAGAATGACTGTTGACAGTCACCTAAATGTCTCTGAAAAATACACATTCCTGGGCTCCATTCCAACTGCTACATCAAAATTTGGGGGTAAGGAAACTGTAATGTTTAATAAATAACCCCAAGGGACTTCCAATGTGTTCCGATGCACACTGAATTTTTAAACCAAGCTAAGACCTACTCCCTAGGAAATAAAGGCAGGCAAGTAAGCACACAAAATTTTGCTTACAACTTCAAAGGACTCACAAACCTCCTAAAGGCTTTCCCTAGGGATCACAGGTAAAAACCCTGGTCTGTACATAACCAGCTTCCCAACTCAGTCATTCATATACCACCTTCCCTTATTTTGTCCCCAGATTCACGCTATTTAAAATTTTTTAAACACTTGTTTTTACTTACACATAATATAAAAGGAAATGTCACATGTAATAGTTGTGAAATTGTGGGTGGGTCTGATCCTTAGTTTAAGTTTCCTAAATAGAATACATAATTATTAATACAAAAACATTTTGTTCTTGTTAACACCAAAAACCATCTCCCGATGTCACCTGTATATAAGTACAACCTCTCCCCAGGAAACACTGGTTTGTATGATCCAAAGATCTGGAACCACCGGGGGATTTTTATGAGGCACTTGTGGCCTGTGATGTGTGGGGCTATCTATATGGCAAATCCCTGGTGACCTAATAGCATCAGTCTACATATACCTGGCAGAGTCAACTAAGGGAAAAAGAGAGAGGACTTTCTCTCCTGCCAGAGGGCCAGGAGACAGAACACATTTGGAAGTGACTGATCTCTCTGTGACCTGCCTATCCTTACCAATGCTCTCCCCACCCCCTGGCCCTGGCTCCTCACTGCACAGACCAGAGATGGCATCTGGCCTATTTGGGCCAACCTGCTTCCATTCAGGGAATTTATAATTAGGGCAGAGAGGAGCTTGTTAATTGATGCTGAACATTCAAACTGAGGAGTGTTAAGAACTGGGCTGGGGCGGGGGGGGGAGGGAGTTTTGTTTCTCCCTTGTGTGCATGCTGTGGCAGAAAGCTGGTCTGTGGAGGCAAGTGACAGGAGACACGAAAAGCCCCAGAGAGAAAGTACGCTCAACCCAGCTTCTGATTTCCCAATTCCTGGTTCCAGGCCAGCTGCACTTCCTGACCGCAGGGTCCATGGGACATCCCAGCATCCGAAAAATTAATTTCTTCTCCTGGCTTCAGCTAGTTTGAACAGGCAGCTATTTCTTGCTCTAAATCGCTGCCAAACTGATACTCCTTATGTTGCACAGCCCTGGCCCAGGTGAATGGGTGGAGCTGAAGGCAGGCCAGGGCCAGAATGGGCCCCCATCCAGACATATCCAGAGAAGGGGTGGGTGCTGGAGGCTTACCCCAGGGACAGGAAAGGAGGCTCTAATGAGAGTCCCCTCCACACCACATGGTGAGAGGAGCCACAAGAAAGAGCTGGCAAAGGGCACATGGAGCTCTACCCCTTTGCTGATGTTAGGACCCAGATAAGAATGATGACACACAGCTAACACTTACTGAGTATATTAGCATATGAACTAGGCTCTTCACAATTATGATTTCATTTATTCTTCCTGAGAGTCCAAAGAAGGTGGTAAGGTCATTTTTCCAACTTTATACATGAGAAAAATGAGACTCAGAAAAATTAAGGGATTGTCAAAGCCACACAGCTAATAAATGTGGGATCCAAACTCCAGAGTCTAAGTTCCTAGGCATTGTTACCTTCCTTTACGAAATAATATTAAAAGATAGCACCTAGATGTCCATCCACAGATGAATGGATCAAGAAGATGTGGTATATATACACAATGGAATACTATGCAGCCATCAAAAGAAATGAAATCTTGCCATTTGCGACAACATGGATGGAACTAGAGCGTATCATGCTTAGTGAAATAAGTCAAGCAGAGAAAGACAACTATCATATGATCTCCCTGATATGAGGAAGTGGTGATGCAACATGGAGGCTTAAGTGGGTAGGAGAAGAATAAATGAAACAAGATGGGATTGGGAGGGAGACAAACCATAAGTGACTCTTAATCTCACAAAACAAACTGAGGGTTGCTGGGGGGAGGGGGTTTGGGAGAAGGGGGTGGGATTATGGACATTGGGGAGGGTATGTGCTTTGGTGAGTGCTGTGAAGTGTGTAAACCTGGTGATTCACAGACCTGTACCCCTGGGGATAAAAATATATGTTTATAAAAAAAAAAAAAAAAACTAAAATAGTAAAAAAATTGTATGAAAAAAAAAAAAAAAAAAAAGATAGCACAGAGACACCAAATAGAGCTAGTTGCTGAGTGACAACAAAAGGCACAGCCACCAAAGGATCCTCCCTACAGTAGCCCTGCCTCCTGTGCCAGTCCCATACCCCCAGACAGCAATACCACACCTACAGGTGCAACACTAAGAAAATAAGGGTGCATAAAGGTAAGAAGCTGAAAGAAAGTGTGTCACCTGGCTAGCATGTGGCTTGGCTAAACTGAACAAGACCCAGGGGAGCCCAGCCTTGGTCCAGGTCCCAGAAGGTAAAGCAGAGTGATTTTTTTTTTTTTTTTTAAAGCAGTAACTGGTATATGGCATTCCTTTGTGGTCCCACATAGGATGGAAGGGACTACATGCTCCCAGGCCAGGCATATCTAAGGAAACCTGCCACAAGCTGTGCTAACAGAACTCCTAACAAACACTGGAACAGAAACCACATTCCCAAACTTGGGACTGGACGACACACTAAACGTGAGAAAATAGAACCTTAATTAACCCCAGAGGCCATTCTGATACCTCTTTTATTCTTATCTTAGTTCTCTTTTCTTCCAAAGATTTTATTTATTCATGAGAGAAAGAGAGTACAAGCAAGGAAGGGGCAGGGAGCGGGGTGGGGTGGGGTGGAGGGAAGCAGGCTCCCCACCTGAGCAAGAAACCCAACTTGGGGCTTAATCCCAGGACCCCAAGATCATGACCTGAGCTGAAGGCGGATGCTTAAGCAACTGAGCCATCCAGGTGCCCCTATTTATATCTTATTTCTAAAACCAGAACATCAGAACATACAACTAACCTTCCAAAGATTCAGAAATTAATTACAACCAAAACTCTGATTCCACAAACTCCAAGTAGATCCAAACTCTAGTGAGGAATTTTAAACAAGGCACTTGAACTTTTCAAAGTTACTGCAGTTGATTTTCCTACAAAAACAATGCTGATGTACCCACTTGCCACCATCTTTGCAAGAGGGGCAAACGGTGCAACGTGATAAGGATGAATGAAAAGACCATTCTGGGCAAGGCATGGAGTCAGGCACTGAAGTTGCACCAATCTGTCCATATCACCTCATGACAGCGGTGGCCACTTACTGTCTGACCAGGGGTGGAGACACAGTCTGTGCTCAGGGAACAGGAGTAACAAAGGTGACAGGCCAAAAAGGCAACATGCCCAAGGTCCTCTTAGCCTTTACCAAATTACAGCAGGAAAACCCACCTTAGGAACCAAGGCTTTCAAGGCACCATCCTTTCCGGGTCCCTCCCCTGAATCTCTGACTATTCTCCACAAGGCTCCCTGCTTCTTCCTCTTACCCTCAGAGGGAGATGGTCCTCCAAGTTCTGCCCAAATCCCTTGCTATAGACTAAATGTGTCTTCTTCACAATTCACATACTGAAACCCTATTCCCAATCTGATGGTATGAGGAGGTGGGGCCTTTTGGAAGTAGAGTCCCCATGATAGGATTAGCACCCTTTTAAGAGTCAGCAGAGAGCTTTGTTCCTCTCTCTGTAGTCTGCCACAGAAAGATACAATAAGAAGGATAACAGTTTGCAACCTGGAAGAGAACCCTCACCAGAACTTGACCATGCCAGGGGCACCTGGGTGGCTCAGTCAGTTAAGTGTCTACCTTTGGCTCAGGTCACGATCTCAGTGTCCTAGAATCCAGCCCTGCAACAGGCTCTCCACTCAGGAGAGCTTCTCCCTCTCCCTCTGTGATCTCTCTCACTCTCTCTTTCTCAAATAAATAAATATAATCTTTAAAAAAAAAAAAAAAACAAAAAAACTTGACCATCCTGGCACCCTGTTCTTGAACTCAGCCTCTAGAATTGTGAGAAATAAATGTCTGGTTTGTTGGTGTTTTTAAAGATTTTATTTATTTATTTGAGGGGAGGAAGGAGCAGAGAGAAGAGAGAAAAACAAATGTAGGACTTGATCCCACAACTCTGAGATTGTGACCGGAGTCAAAATCAAGAGTCAGATGATTAACCAACAAAGCCAACCAGGTACCAGCCAGTCTATGGCACTTTGTTACAGCAGCCTAGAGAGACTTAAGACATCCTTCTTTTCTCCCTTTACTTCAACAATAACTCTACAAAGGTGAAACTCATTTTCTCTCCCTTGCCATCTCCACTCCTGCTCTTCCAGACACCTGCTGAGCTTCATACCTCAATGCTGTGCTGACACCCTTGCCTTGCTCCCTCCCCTCCCACCTGTTTCTCCATCTGAATTCCTTATTTTTGGCACAGGGAAGAGAACATTACCTGAATCCCAATACTTGCCAGGCACCCTATTGGGTGCTTTCCACATTTCCATGGACAGTTGGCTACAGCTTCTATGCTGGAGAATGAAAAAAAATCAGTGTCCTATAGAGGAACCAGGAAGGCCAGCCAGAAGAGTGAAGCTAGGATGAGTCTGAAGTATGAGTAGTAAAAGGGCCAAGGCCCTGTTGTGGGCAAGAGACAAAGGCCAGTATGACTGGAGAATGCAAAGGAAGGACCGGAAGGATGCAAGAAGGTGACAGGACATCTAAATAAATGTGTGGAGTAAATATGAATGCATGATCCTCACTTAATTACCGTACTATTTTTTTAGCCAATAAAACTAACCAATATTTAATATTTAATATCCAATATTTAGCAGAAGACCAAATAAAATCTTAAAAAATACTTCTTTCCTATTTGAAAGAATTATCCTGCCTACATGTGAGTCTCATTTTCAAAAGAAGGTTAAAATAAGCTCACCTGGCTAGAAATGGAAAAGCAAATAAGGTTGGACCACGACAAAACTCATGTAAATCCATGTAACTCCAAAGTAATACAGTGCTTTTTATTCTTAATTAGAAGTTAGCCACCAGCCTGGGGAAACAGCTTGGGGATTATCCTGCATGGGTAATATAGAGACTAGCAAATGGCTAATGACTATTGAGCACTGACTCAGGGTGTTACATGCATTATCTCTTTATCTTCACAACACCTCATGAGGCAGGTACCAAAACCATTCCCCTTTTACATACAAGGAAACTGAAGTTCAGAGAGGTTAATAATTGGCCCAAGGTCACACGGGTGTTGCACAGTCGAGCCAGGAATCTTAACAAGGTCAGTGGGATTCCAGAGCCTGTACCCTTAACCACCACACTACTCTGCCTCACAAACTAGCTATAATGTCAGCACTTCTAGACTCCTACTTGTTTTTTTTAACCGCCCCTGATGTACTGTATATTTAAGTTACTAAACACTGACAATGCAAAAAAGATAAAATAATCTCTGAAGGAATGCAGTCAAACTTCTGGTGTCAGCTCCCTTCCTATTCCACGTCTCCTTAAAACACCCCAACTCTTCCCACAATTTTAATAAAAAGAAGTTTTCCAGTTCATTGCAATACTTAATAACCTGAAAGGACAGGCATTAGAAAATGATGAATCTTCTCAGACTACATCTCAGCCAAAGTCAACAGAGTCCAAACCCTTCTTATAGGCAGTCACTGTTTATAGTACCTCTAACCAGAAGGAAGTTGGTTGTGGGGCGGAGGGGGGTTCAGATTACTGGAAAGCTCCAGCGATGGTTTTCACAACTCTTGACAAAGTTCTGAGTCTTGTCCAATGGACGATATTATCCTTCCCAATCAACAAATCCTTCCCCAAACTGTTGTGGAAGTAGCCAGAACACAACATAAATGATCAAAGCTTACCTACTTTGGGTAGTGGGTGTCCACCCACTTGAAACCTGGTCAACCGTCCTGAGGATCAGCAGAAGCAATCTAGCCTGAAGCTGGCTCACCTCAAGTTCCTAAAACTCTCAAAGACCCACTGGAGCAACTCAAGACCTACATAAAGAGTATACTTTAGAAATGCCTTCCTGAATCACACTGTTATGGGGTGAACTGTATCCCCCTAAAATTCATTAAGTTGAAGCCCCAATCCCAATACCTCAGAATATGACTGTATTTGGAGATGGGGCCCTTAAAGAGGTAATTAAGGTAAACTGAGGTCATATGAGTGGGCCCTAAACCAATATAACTAGTGCCCTTATAAAAACAGACTAGGATTCAATGATGGAGGGAAAACCTTGTGCAATTCTAGGGAGAAGACAATCATCTACAAGCCAAGGAAAGAAGCTTCAGAAGAAAGCAGACATGCAGATATCTTAATCTCAGACACCTAACTTTAAGAATTAAGAGAAAAGAAATTTCTGTCATTTAAGCCACCCAGTGTGTGCTATGTCGTAAGGGCCACCCTAGTAAACCAAAACATGCTCCTATACATACCGTTCAAATAACTGTCCCATCACTCAAAGGGTATAGGCCAACTGGGTTTCCCTTCTGAAGCAGTGGCCCATACAGCATGGCCACAGGGCACAACAGTCACTATCAGGCAGGGTACTGAGTCTATGGAGACTTCTGTCACTAGGACAGGGCAAAACCTTATGTTTGTGTAGTTAATTACAGAGGGGATGCATTCAAATTTTCCTTTTAGAAATGTACAGAATTAAAATACAGCCAAAGCCCTTCATAAACAAGTGCCAAAGCCCAGCACCTCTGTTTTACACCAATCATTGTGGGCTTCTCCCATATGCAGCAATAAAGCTTTGTGTTAAAGAGAGCAGGGCTGGGCCAGGTTTTCTGCTCAAACCTTCTTCATACTACAGGAGTAAGGAGGTGGTATTGAGGGAAAGTGGGAGAGAGGAGAGCAGGACAAAAAGAGAGTACAAAATGTCATCCAGGGCCTGAGAATGTCAGCTCATCATAGCAGCTAGGTGATGAGCAAGCTTGTTTCAGGGGGTGACCAGGGGATTTTAGAGTCCTATGATCAGGTAAGGAGGCTCCAAGCCAAGTTGGGGCATTTTAGAGGCTGTGGGGTTTTAAGAATTAATTAAAGGCTAATGAATCATTTAACACTACATCAAAAACTAATGATGAACTATATGTTGGCTAATTTAACATAATTAAGAAAAGAATTACTAAAATTCTAAGCAATAAGGAGGTAAGATTTCAGTTGGATGTTATTGAAGATAAAGCAGAAGTGGCTCAAAGCCTGGTACTACACTGGGCACCTGAACAACATAATTAAGCAGCTAGCATTTATTAAGCAATTGCCAAGCCAGGAACTAGGCTAATACTAATAAGCAGACTTAATATACACCAACTCACTGAAACCTCATAATATACACCAACTCACTGAAACCTCACAATAACCAGGGGAGGGACGGCCATCATTACCCCCATTAAGCACATGAAAAGCCAGAAGCTCTGCAAAACATGCTCCCCCCACCTCCCGTTTTGTTAACTAGTATATCCCTAGAACCTACAACACTGGCTGGCACATAGAAAGCACACAATGTTTATTTGTTGAATAAGTGAAGAAAGGGATTACTTGTCAATGTCACAGGAGCAGGCTAGGAATGTGAACTTGGCTGTTGGTGCCAGCTTCTGCTCCACCACACAAGATGGAGCAAACCTTCTGAGAAGTTCAGGAAACATCCCCTGGCATGTGAACAGCTTGGTCCACTGCACAGTTCAGTGTCTGTACCTTCTGTTCCTTAGCCCCGGTGATGTTACTCTGCACCCAGAGTTCAGACCAAAGTTCATCAAAGGGCTAGTGCCACATATGCGTGGACAAAGGGGCAGGCAGCTGTGACACTCCCCGTGGGCTCACACACACCAACTTACGTTATCATCTAGTGACTCACTTTAGTGCAGGAAGGGGAGATGGGGGGGGCAAGTTACTGGGCAGGAGATTTATTCCTCGGGCTCTCCAGGAACATGCTGGGGAAGCTGGTACAATGTACAAAAGAACTTCCCAAAGTGTGGCAAGCATACAACCTTGTGGTGTACAAAATCATTTTAGGTAGCACTTAAATAAACATCAGAGTTGACAGATTGATTTTTATGATTACCTTCTATTTCGAGCAAATTATACGGGTGCTTTATTTATTACCAAGTTATGAAATAGCCCTTTAAAACAAAGAGTGTCCTTTCAAAAAGACTAAGTACTCCCATTTAAAGAAATATATTAGGTAAGCAATAGAATAGGTGTTACATGTATGTGACAGAAAATCATGATGGAAATACATGAGTGACTAAAGGTTGGGAAATATGGTTTCCTGGAACTTTACTGGGTTCTCCGTGTCAAATGCCCCCATCCCTGCAACTCGCTCATCCACCCAACTAACTACATCATAGTTCAAAAGAAAGAGAATTTACAGACACTAAATTCTAAATTTTGCATCAAAATTCTTTAATAAATGAAATGACTACACAATGAGGGAGAGACCTAAAGAGAGAGCAATAAGAGATTAAGAGGGTCCAAGAAAGAGTATGAACAGACACAAGATACAAAAGGCATGTTGATTAATACATGACAAAGTTAACAACAGGGCTTGACCCAGGGCTGAAGTCCTGCCCTTTGCCTGGAGAGAGCTGTAACACAGAGCTCCCTTTGATACTACCCTAAATTCCACACTGATTCTTTCGGCTATTATTTTATGGCATGGTAGCTTAGTTCAGCCCTGTCCAAAGAACTCTACTGGTCTCTGGGACCTGTTCCAACAACAACACACAATGAGGCTTTCTCTCTCTCTGATAAAGCCAGGAACCCCTCCCTCTGTCATCTGCTCCTCTGTACCTCCCAAACAAAAGTGAAGTTCCATTTTGTGGAGAATTCAGCCAGCCAACTGCTGCTTTTTCCTCACCTTCCATTGGGGACAATCAAGTTTCACGTTGGCTGTGGGTCTGAGGATGAAATGAGCTCCAAAGACATAACCAAGGAGTCTGATCAACTCCAGGGGAGAGAAGAAGGCGTTCATGCCATGGAAGGAAAAGCTGAAAGGGCAGTAATGATACCACAACTCGTACCAATCCAATGTAAACTCATGACAGTAGGAACTTGTCTTACTTATGCTGTATTCCAGAACCAGATACAATCAATGGTGCTCAGCAAGTGCACAGTATCAGATACTGAATGGATAGATAGATGAATATTAAAGAATTAATGAGTGAATGAATGGACAGCTCCAGCAGAGCTGGAAGGAGTAAGCCAAGAAGGAGGACTCTACATTTCCATCTTTCTGCTTAAGAACTAGCAACTGCATAATCAGGAGACCCCAAAGGAGTAATTTTCCCTTTTCACAGCCACCTATGGTAGGTGGTAGATTAAAAGCAGGACTTCTGGATCCAGAGTCATCCGGGCTCATAAGAGAATGCAGCAAAATGAATGTTACTTTGACTTCCTCCAGCATGTGTTCAGACAGCCCAACTGGTCTTGATCTCTAGTGTCTGGCATAAGGAAGAAAAGAGCGATTCTGGGAATGATAATGACTTGCACCAACTGCCTCGACCTCTCCTGGGAAGTTCAAAGCCCTCTACATCCTGACTTCTCTTGAGGGGCTTTTATTTACAGTATACAATTTTTTCCCTTTCTTTTCCTCTTTCTCTTTGCTTATCTGAATCTTCTAACCATTCTACAATGAATACAAATAACTAGAGTAATAAAACTGCCTAACACGGACTGATAAAACACGCAAATAAGGCCATTCAAAAAGGACACTGAGCGCACACTTTATCAAGTTCCATTTTAACATGTCTACACTACAAAATTTAACGCTGTCATTTCATGCAATTGTATTCAACTAAGTCCTTTGAAAAGTTGTAAATTTCTGGTAAAAGTCAAGGCTCATGACTTAAAAACAGAAGACCTGGTCATACAGGCACGTATCTTAAAAAAAGGGCCAACTAACTGATGGGCAAGGTGCCAGAGAATTAAACAAGTACAAGGACACAAGCTGAGTAAGTCATGTGCCAAATATGGATACGACATATGTTCTGAGTTCATCCATGGTAAGAAAAGCAGTTCCTCAACTCTCTTCCAGTGCTAGAAACTCCCAGCAATGCGTAGGAGCCAGGGTACCCTCCGCATTGATGAAAGAACTTTTCTTTCTTCATGGGGCTGGTTGGTCTATCTTGGAGGTCAACACTGGTCCCACACAAATGGACCATGCTAGATGTAGCTCAACCACCAGCTAAGAGGGGCCTCTGTTTCTGCCCAGTGCTCAGATCTCACTGTCAATGGCCAGTCTGTTCCACAAAGTGGTAAGAAGGAAATGAGCTGGGCTAGCAATCAAAAGACCTGATTTCTAGTTCTGATTCTAGCCAAATACTGCACAACTCAACCACTGCATGACTCACTGACTGACTCCATTTTACCAAAACTTAGTAACGCCAGCCATATTTCACTGTTTGTTGAGGATAAAACTAAGATAAATGTTAAATTGGGGGTGGGGGGGTGGAAAGGAAGAATAGGGAAGGGAGAAAGTTTTTCAGTACCAATAAGCATAATTATACCAGCTAGATGAATGGGATTTCACCACCCCAAACCATAGCAGAAGTTAAGCAAATATAAGAGAGGCAACTATTGTTCAGTACAATGTTGTCCTACAATACATTCCTAAACTTAAAGGAGAAATGAAAAGAACCTTCGAATTTCTAATTTTCAATCTACCTTCTTCACGAGAAAATGGCAAAGCATTTAAAATACAGCCTGTAAGAACTAAATGAAGATAACATAAAAATAGCCCCCACTTTCCAAGGGCAGGCAAGTGGGGGGCAGGCAAATGGGGGAAGCCACCTGCACAAGATCCAACAGAACCCTCAGACCCACAAACACCAATGAGCAAGAGGACTGGTGCTTACATCCCATCCTCAACCCCAGGAGCCAGGGGTTGCAACTCGGGTGTGAACTTGGAAGATTCTGGGGATGTATCAACAAAAGGGGTGAAGAGGTCAGCCAGGGCAAAGACTTCCCAAGGCTGAATAATAGAATCGTCTGTACACAGAGGGGCAGCAAATAAAGCATATTAGACACACCAGAGCTGTGTGGACCGCCTCAGGCAGGCCTTGCTAAGCACATCCCACAGAATCCATTCTCCACTTCTTTTGCATACGCAAGACCTAGGCAGGGAAGGTGAATCCAAAGTGCTGGGCCTCTGGAAATGAAATCTGGGATAGAAAGTGCTGATCTGAGAGGCTTGGGTTTAAAACAAACAAACAAACAAACAACAGGTTGAGATTGAATCCAAGCTTGTCCCCTTACTGGCAGTAAGCTCCACATCTCTCATCCAGTGGCAACTTAAGTGAACAAGTTACTAAACATTCCTGACCCTAAACTGCTCCACACAAAAATGGAATAACCGTATCTCTCTAACACAATTGTTGCTAGGATCAGATTACATCATGACTGAAAGCACTTGGCCCAGTATTCGGCTCAATGCACTTCACTCCTATTAATGTCATGCATGGCATCATCACTATTGTTACTACTAATTGGGAAAATGGTTATGTGTACTTCAAGATCACATTACAGAAAAATTCCACTCCCTAAACCCCATGCTAGAGAATGGGCACTCTGGAGCAGGACTGAGGGCTCCCTCCACGCTCAGGACCAGGTGCCGTCCTGCCCCACACCTCTCACCACAGTACTATATGCAGAACCTCAGGCCTCTCTGCACAGCACCCAAAGGAAACAACCACTTACCCTGAACAGAATCAACTGTTGGTTAGCCCAAACATGTATAAGAAATCCAACTTGAGCTTGATTCTGGTTTCCTCACACTACCAAAGCGATTGATAGTGGCATGTACCCAATGGATGCATATATTTACAGAGTGAGATGTCTAAGTAAGTAACAGGGTTGTGTGCTTGTGAGGGTCTTTTCTTGATTTTTTTTTTTTTAATTTGACAGAGAGAGAGAGATCACAAGCAGGCAGAGAGAGAGAGGAGGAAGCAGGCTCCCCGCTGAGCAGAGAGCCCAATGTGGGGCTCGATCCCAGGACCCTGGGATCATGACCCGAGCTGAAGACAGAGGCTTAACCCACTGAGCCACCCGCTCAGCACAGCACCCAAAGGAAACAACCTCTTTTCTTGATTTTTACTAACCTTTCAAGTAGGTCTCATCCAGGCCTCACTGCAGTTGTCTACTCTCCACAATTACAGAAGAAAACCAGTAAGGAGGCAAAACACGAGGGCCACCATGGATTCCAACAGCCTCCTTCCCAAAACTTTCTCTGGAGCAATGGTTTCCAGATTTGGGAATCTAAACAACCAACTTAAACTAAACACAGACACAGACACACAGAGACACAGACACACACAAGAATTTATTTGCCACTATTTTATTCTGGTAAGCACAATCATCCAAAAAATGTCTTTCGTGGGGCACCTGGGTGCCTCAGTCAGTGGAGTGGCTGACTCCTGATTTCAGCTCCAGTCATGATCTTGGGGTTGTGGGATTTGAGCCCCACATGAGGCTCTGTGCCTGGCAGGGGAGTCTGGTTGAATATTCTCTCTCTCTCCCTCTCCCCCTCCCCACCACTTGCATATTCTCTTCTCTCAAATGAATGAATAAATCTTTTTTTTAAATATATTTCCCTATCACTTAATATAACAAACAAGTCTTACCTATTCCAAAATAGTAGGAAAGATACACTCTCAGATTAAGACACAGACCTCTGCTTTAAATAAATTTGGCTTTATGAAACACTCATTACTTACACTGTCAATATTTTTCTCAGCAGAAACTGGGACTCAGCATTTGAGAACTGATACTCTAGAAGGAGGCATCACTACTTTCCTGTTAAGGACTATCAGTGTTGGAAGATTATGAAATGGTATTCCAATATCTGGGTCCATGAACAACAACGGAAAGGGAAGCCTTTGGACCATGCTGCCAAATATGAAAGGAGAAGCAGCATTAGCCTTCATGGACATCAGGATCTTTGTGGCTAACTCCAGCTGCCCTTCCTCACTCTCGCAGTTGAAAATCTGCCTCACTACCCTTGCTAGGTCCTGAAACTTTAACTCTAGGTCATCACTGCCTAGCTGACTAACCCAAACCTCATTTCTACTTTTAAGCCTTTGTACAAAGCCATTTTTCACTCTCTTTTCTCAAATATCTGCTTAAATTAAATGTAAATTTGCCACATGCCCCAACAATTTCACTCCGAATTACCTAAGAGAAATGAAAATAACACATCCACACAAAAACCTGTATAGAAAATTCATAGTATCTATGTACATAACAGCCAAAGAGTAGGAATGACCCAAATATATGTTAAATGATGAAGAGAAACACAAAATGTAGTGTATCTATACAATGGAATACCACTCAGCAACAGAAAGGAAGGAACTAGTGACACACACTACATGGACGAACCTGAAAAATATTAGGCTAAGTGAAAGAAGCCAGACACAGAAGCCCACATGTTGCATGATTCCATTTCTACGAAATACCCAGAAATGGCCAGCATACAGAAAATAGATCAGTAGTTATCTAGGGGTGAGAAGAGTAATCACTACCAACAGGGAGGAGGAAAATTTTTTAGCATAAAAAGTAGATGGGGGGGTGACTGCTAAAAATTATGCTTAATATAATGCTTGGCAGAATTTTGTGAGCTTCTATTCAATGAGTGAGCTATTGTGTGAGTGGGTGAGTAAACATGTGAAGAAATGAAAACTAATTTCCCAGAAGCGTCTCTGATAAGCCTTAAACGAGGTCCACATATCTCATTCACCCCAGCCAGTCTCAGTAACCATGTGTAACTAGCAAGTCGCATATAATAATGGTGAATTGAGTTGTGTTTGTGTGTGTGTGTGTGTGTGTGTGTGTGTGTGTACATCTGTATACCACATAATTCTTTGGACTAGGTTGAACTCTCTATGCAACTGTCATTTTTGTAGGTCAAAAAGAATTGGTAAAATATTGGTAATTTCATGTGATTCAACCTATACATGCAATTTTTGATGCAAGAGAAAAGACAGAACAGAGGCTTTTAAATCAGACCAACCTGTGTGTGATTCCTGGCTTCAGTCCATTATTTTAAGCTTCAATTTCCTAACGTGGAAAATGGGGATAATCATAGGATCTTGCTAATGAAGTTGCTGTGAGGATTACTGTAACAATATGTGGAAAGCACCTAGCGGTGTTGAGCGCTTCATTTGTGACTCTCACTAAACTACTGCAATTATTGATACATGCTAATCCTATCTCTTATGAAACTAGACATTCCTCAGTTATCAAAGAGCAGGATTTTCATTCCTTTGGTATTCATGTGTTCCCTAGATTTGCAAACAAGGGTGCTCATTGCTAGAGTCCTGCACAGGTTAAGGCTTCTGAAAGGCTACTGAAGCCTGAGAACACAGCTGTGGAGCTCCAAGGTGAAAAGTGAACATCACAGCCAGCCATTTAAGATTCCATTCCCAACCTCCTCCTCAGCACAACCTCAGCAATACTATGAAGTAGAAAAAGTGCCTTCACAGAGATTTTCTTATGCTTATTTCTCAACAAAGATTTTTGGCTGCTCTGCAACCAGTGTTTTGGTACATGATGGGGCTACTCACAAAAGGCCAGGTTTCTCCTAGCAACAGCAAAGGATGAGGCTATGGGAGAAATGAAGAAAATAAATAAATAAGTCATATCCCTACACCCTATTAGACATCCTTTGCACTTGTAGTAATCATAAAGGTAGCCAAAAGATTTCAAACAGGAAAAAACAGGGTTATACTAGGGTTGCCAGAATTCACAAATAAAAATAAAAGACAACCAGCTGAAGTTAAGGTAACCAACAAATATTTGGGGGCTGATTTACACCAAATTTTTGTTCTTTATCTGAAATGCAAATTGAACTGCGCATCCTGTATTATATTGGTTAACTCTAGGTTAAATTGGTCCCACAGATACCTAATTTATTTCCCTAACATAAGGCAATGCATTTTCAATTCAATTAACTATTCATGCATTTTCTCACACACACACATGCGCATGCACACACACACACCTTCCGTATAGGCCAGAATGATAAAGTTCCCAAATTCAATGACTCCATCTCTGAAGCTAGTTTAAGGGTCTTCACTGGCTACCGTTTACTGAGGGTGTGCCAGTTCAGTACTTTACATGCTCTATTAGCTCACTGAATCTTCAAAACAGCCTTAGGAAGCAGGCCCATGTACTATTACTTCTATCTTACAGGTGAGGGACTGAGGCTTAGAGAACGAAGGGTCAAACTCAAGTTTAGGTCTCCTAATTTGATCCAAAAAGTAAAGTCTAGGAACATTTTCACCTGTCTTAGACTCAGTCTACTGTCTCCTCAGGTGTCCCTGAGATCATTCTAAATTTCCAGGGCACTGGCGTGTGAATTACGGCTCAACAAAGCTAACAAAATGTTTTTCCAATACCTACTTATTAATAAAACAGAGAAACTTCAATCCACAAAGCACTCTAAAGGCCCTTCAGGTAAGGACAAAAATTCCTTTTTCTCTCTTCCACCCAGCTCCAGACCTTAGCAATTTCACTTCACAGGAGACTTTCTACTAAAACTAAGGTCAGAAAAAACAAAAGGTGGCCAAACTTTAAATGTGTTAAATCTTCCTATTTGGCTATATTTCTATTAAAGGATGTTCTGAAAATGAGACTACAAGAATCAAAAGAAATCTGAAAAATTGCAACTTCAACACATTCATGTATATCCTTCTTAGAAGTGATAATGGGACTGGGCTACGAGCAACAAAACTGTAGTCATTTCCATAAAAAAAGAAAATTTCCTGGATGTTTGTTGTGAACAAATGCCTCATTCCTATAGAAGATAACATAAAACAGTTTTTCTCAATGCTCATCACCTCTGGAGCTGCCAGGGATTTAAGAAGGAACAGACCCTCTTTGATGTCCATTTTTTCAGTCCAATTTTATCCACTTCCCACAAGGTAACTGAATGAAACCCACATCCACTCTTGTCTCAACAGATAGAAGGCAAATGCTTATATGGACACTCTTACCAATGGCTGGCATTACAGATGAACAGGAATGGCATGGACTGAATTCATTTTTAAAGAATGCAATGTTTCCCTGAGAGGTTGGAACACTCTAGCCACAAGAGTTCATGGCAAGACATTTTTATCCCTCTTCCCTGTAAGGCAAACAGTTGGATATGGTGACATTCTTCAAACAAAAGAGTAGCCAAAAGCAGAGGGAAATCTTCATCGTATTTGCCTTTGGAAGGCAATGTATCTCCTTGGTAACAGTTCTAAAAAAGAAAAGAGCGGTGGGGGGAGGAGGGGAGCCCTGTACTGAATCTTAACACCTTAGCCAGCAGCCTCGAAAATATGCTATGATTCAGGCAAGGTATTGAATCATAGTACCTTATGATTATGTTTTTTGTTTTCTTTTTGTTGGCTTTAACAAAAAGGGGCATCCAGTATCTTTCCAAATGGATCTCATGGGTTTCTTCACCTATAAAATGGAGATGGTGCCAACAGTGATACTATCACTACCTTATAAGGCTGTTTCAAGAATTCAATGAGAGTGTATACAGGATTTACAGAAGGTCTGGCACATAAAGCATCATCAGCAGATATTAATTATAACCATCACTGTTCCCCAGGGCAGCAATGGAATCACTGATAAAACTTCAAGATGACAGGAGGTAGAACTGGATGACATGTAAAACACAATTTAAAAGGTTTCTACGGAAACTCCATAGCTCAAGACCAAAGAAAAAAATCAAAGCAATGTCCTGAAAATTATCTTTAAAAGAAAGAAAAAGCAATTAGCCCAGCACTCCAACCAACTAAGCCACACAGTCACGCATCTTGCAATCAAAGATGCCTCACACAGGAAGTGGTCCCTACAGTGAGCTGATTATTGAATCCTACATACAAACATACAGTCTGCCCAGAGCTCCATCGGAGACCCAGTGTTCCTCCTCAGAGAGGATCGGAGCCATACAAGATGGAGGTCTGGACACTTGCTTAGACTGGAACAAGAAATGAACCAGCGTCATTTCCATCTCTCTCTGCCATAGCCCCCACTTTCCCCCCACCCTGATGCGAAGACCCCTCAGCTCGCAAAGAGACACCAACGAGGAAGGTCCAAGCACATGAGAACACAGTGCCGGGCTCCTGAGGAGAGTCATGGAAAGTCAGGAAATTACTAAGCTGACACCACAAGCAAGTCTAGGAATGAAGCACAAAGTAAAGGATTAGAAAAGAAAAAGAGCTTGGCCTTCTGATGGCAGTTTAAAGAAAGAGAAGCCCAAAATAAAGAGAGAGGGAGGGAGAAGGGGAGGGAATGGACTCCAATGAGTCACAGAGAACAGACGTGAATAAGTTGTGCAACCTCCCAGCTCTGCACCCCAACCTTTAAGTTAGGATGAATGTATTCATCCTTTATCCATTTAGTCTGGATTTTCGAGAGTTATTTATTCTGTACCCACTGTTCTCTGAATCACTGTAGCAAACAATGGGAGATAAGCATAGTCCCCCTCAGAGCTCACATTCAAGGGTAATAGGAAGATAACAAGGTACCACCTTTAGATGTGCCCCCGTGGACCAAGCCATCTCGTTTAACATTGTACATCCCACAGCTCAAGCCAGTGAATTCAAGCAAGGGAATAAGCAGCTGTGAAGCCGATTATAAATGTGCTCCCGTGGCTCATGTCACTCTCTACAGTGCATGGAACAGATCCTGCTGAGGATTTCACAGGTACAAAGAATCACTACCTCAGCCTCAAAGAATCACTACCAGGAGTGCTGAAAGATGGGGGAAGGTGTGCCTGCCCAATATATTATAAGTTAAGACATTTCTCCTTATGACCATGACCATGTATGGAGTGGTTATTATGTTCCAGTCACTACACAGACAACTTAGATATATATTTTTTAAAGAGTATATCTATCACAAGGAGATCACAAGGAGGCAGAGCAGCAGACAAAGAATGAGAGGAAAGCAGGCTCCCCGCTGGGATCATGACCTGAGACAAAGGAAGAGGCTTTAACCCACTGAGCCACCCAAGCAATTTAGAATATAGTCACATGCCTATCAAGGCCAGAATTTAAGTGGACCTTATAGTCTAAGTTTTAATAAGTTATAAGAAGGCTCCAAAATGCAGACAAGAAATCTCCAAAGTGGGAGAGACCATTAACAGATACCTCTAAAAAACCCACAGTTGTTACTTCTGACAGTAGTCACTACTTAAAGAGTGACACAGCAGGAAAGGTGACCAAACTAATGAGGTGTGTTGGATTTTCTGCCAAACATATTCAAGGCATCTCTTCAACACATTCTAGTTTGGGAAGAAATAGAATGACCTACACAGGGCAGCTGACATACCCAGATAGCTGTCAAAGGCTGTTGGGCTTCAGAAAGCAAATACACACCAGCAATGGCCCGGTGGGTAAAGAAGCCTGGGTTGTAATCAGACCTGGGTTTCTTTTCTCTTACAACCCTCAACTAGGCAATTCCTTCCTTTGGGGTTTAGTTTCTGCTTTTATAAAACTGCAAGAACAAGAGAAAAAGGAGAAGCATGGGGTTAGGGAGAGGGACATATGACCATTCACCAAGGGTGTACACATGAACGGCAGCCTCCAAACCCAGCTTTAGATGACAAGAGTTGTTCCTGGCGGAAACTCTTAGCTCATCCCCTTCCTCCTACACACCAAGTACACTTTCACCATCACCACCCTTCCAAGCAGAGTAGTTTCTGAAAGGCACCTCTTGTGCAATCTACAACTTCCTAAAATGATGCACAACGTTCCACTTGAGGGAACAATTAGAAAACAATATCCAGCAATGCACCAACCAAACCCCCTAATTCCTCGATGCTGGCCCCAGCTATGTGCCAGAATGGCTGGGCAATGGACCAAGAGGCAACAGCAAAAGGTCACTACACTGGGAAGCCAGGGGCAGCTTCCAGAGGAAATAACACTTGAGCTGAGATTGGAAGGAGGAATAGCAAGTGGAAGGAAGGTGGAGGAGTGCTGCATCAGAGGGAACTATGTGTGCCAAAGCTCAGGGTGGGAGGCACGTGAGCATCAAAAGGGGTGAAAAAGAGGCCTGATGGCTGGAAAATGCAAAGATGGTTATGAGAGGAGGCTGGAAAGGCAAATGGGCAGGACCATTATACACAGGTACGATGGGGGGCCAGGAGGGGTTCTAAGCAGTAAATGATAGAAAGAAGCCCACCTGTATCCACCCCCCACAAAGTGGCCCATTATCTACTAAACAGAACCCAAACCTCTGCCAAAGCTTCCAGAAGCATCCATGAGTCACCTCTGACAGACTGCCTCTCAACACTCAACACAACTATTCACCTCACTACCTGTTTGAAAAATGAACAAAGCCACTGGCAGCATTTATGAGTCTTGCAGACCACCATTCTATCTAATTATTAAAAACACTTACTGGTTTAATACTGCTTTTCATGACGCCTAAAATAAGTCCTTTAATCACTATCTATCCCAGCTTTTCCCATGTACAAAACAGGAACCCTAGCATTTATCCCTACCTACTCCCCCACAAGTATGCATTAGGGATTAGGGAAATGATGTTTTCAATGCTGTTTGAGGTGTATCTGTATTGTTTAGTTCATTAAATTTTTATTACATCACCATGCTGCTCAAAAAGCTTACAGTGGCTTCCCAGTACCCAGTGAAGAAAGAAAGACTCTTCACTGTGGCACCCAAGCCTTCCACAATCTAATCCCCAAAATCCTAGCATTCTTATTGCAGAGCTGCTCCAGCCAACCCAGACTAGCTACAGTTTGAGCAAACTCGGCCCTCTCCTGTCTCCACATTTTAGGTAGTGAGATTTCCAGTGAAACTGGAACCCTGTTGCCAATCCCTCCCTAAGTCCAGACCCCACTATGTGTTGAGACCTAAAGTATAGGTAGGCAGTGGCCAAACAAAGGGAGATAGAGAAGGCACCAAGAACACCAGGTGGAAGGAACAGAAATAGTAAGTGGACTGAAGCTGGGAAACCCATCATTCCTTCGAGAAAGGGAAACAAATCAGAAAGACTGAAACGGAGTGCCTAGACAGAGGCAGCGTGAAGATGGAGGAAATCAGGCAGGGCCAGAGTCTGCAGGGCTCGGAAACCCTGTCCAGACAAGAGGACCTTATCTTAAAAGGGCTAATGGAAAGGTGCTTGAAAGCAACCATACTATAATACTGAGAACTGTTTGAGGGAAGGTAGAGCGTGCCTCTGAAAACTTTTTCTGAAACCCTCTTTTAATCCACTTTGCCCACCAATGAAATTCAAACCTTTTAGGAAATATCTGTGGCAATTTTAATAGCAGTACACCATTTCTTTTAACCAGAAATTATAATCATAGAACTACAGACCTAGTAGGAACTTTAGCAATCATTTACTCTAACCCCTTATTTTAAAGATAAGAAAACTACAGAGCTCAGAGATTAAATGATTTGCTCAAAGACAGATGCAATTTGTGGCACAGTCAATATTCAAACCCAAGTCCCATGACTTCTAGGCCAGAAAGAATAGGATGTAGTTAATATTCCAATATAGGAATCAAAGCATTCATTCATTCATTCAATGAATATTTATTTACGTACCAGATGCCATTCTAAGCACTGGGAATACATAAGAGCAAAGACAAATACCTTGCCCTTATAGAGTTTTCATTCTAGCAAGGAGAGATAGACAAAAAGAAACCACAGTAAACAAATTATATAGTATGTTAGAATGAGAAAAGTACTACAGATAAACTAGAATGAAAAACTGGGATGGGAGAAGGGCTGTCAGGGGAGGCCTCACTGAGAAAGTGACAACAGAGCAAAGACCTGAACAAGGTACCTGCTTGCAGGACAAAATGACAAAACCTGAGAAGTGATATGATTTCTATCCATTCCATCATAATTTGCCTGTACAAATTACAGCAGCAGGGCAGAGATTTAGGGGAAAAATTTAGTCCTTTTCCAAATATTTCAATCTATCCACCAAGTTCAACAAACAAAAATCCACAATTCCAGGGGTGCCCAGGTGGCTCAGTGGGTTGAGTCTCTGTTTTCGGCTCAGGTCATGATCCCAGGGTCCTGAATCGAGCCCCGTATCGGGCTCTCTGCTCAGTGGGGAGCCTGCTTCTCCCTCTCTCTCAGCCTGCCTTTCTGTCTACTTGTGATCTCTCTGTCTCTGTCCTATAAATAAATAAAATCTTTAAAAAAAACCCACAATTCCAACATTTTTTTCTGATAAAGCAGAAATTCTCCTTTTTGCCTTTAATAAGAGGCCTTGATAGGCTGATAAACTGGAATATAGTAAAAAAGTGGACATGAAGGGAATTTCAGGCTGGAAGCAGAACAAATACATATTCTGCATTTTTATAATGAACCAAGCCAATTTATTTCAGTTACTGCCAAATATGAATTACAATGTGGGTCACTTCCTGAACACACCAGAAATGAAACTGAGATTGGTATCAAGTTCCCAAAACCTGATGAAGAGCTGCCCAAAACAGAGAAAAAGTAGGCATCAAAAGAGGAAGAACAATGGAAATTACAAAGACTCTGAAAGCTCAGCCCCATTTCCCCAAGAATATGCTCAGCAGTAGTAAAGGACCAACATCATGATTCCAAAGAGCCGGTATTTTCTCAGCAATCCTTACAATAACCCCATGAGGTAAGTACATTGCTTGGACCCACTCCATAGAAGAGAAAATTGGGGCAGGTGAGTCTCTGAGAGCTTAAAATGCCCAGAGTTCACGAACCATCCAGACAAGACTAGAACCCAGGAACCTACACTGGGACTCGGCTAACTGTGGTCCTTGGCTAGTTTTTGTATGACCTATGAGCTAAGAATGGTTTTTACATTATCAATGCGTTGTAAAAATCAAGGCAAAAAAGAAACATCTGCAACACAGACCCTACGTGGCCAGCAAAACCTAAAATACTTACTGTCTGGCCCTTTACAGAAGTTTGCCAAGCCCTGTAGTCTAATCCACTATACTAGATAGACATGGGCAGATTCAAAATAAGGTCTACCGGATGTAGTCTCCCAAACCCTCAGTATTATAAGATGAAAGAGTCAGGCTTTGGAAGACCGCAAACTAGCTTTCATACTGGCCAGGCTGTAAGACAAGCAATCATCGGCTGGGGAATCAACGGATCTGTTGCATTACTTAATAGTTCTCATACAACGCTCTGCGTTTATTGTTTATAATTTGTCCCAGCAGAGGTGGGTCATCTCACCCTGACACCCACCTGATGCCCCACTCCCTGTTCATTAGGCACTTGACTCCCAAACACTATTCTCAGGCTGCCCACAGTCTGCCCAATTCTGGTGGGCCCTGAGGCTTCAAAACCCTCTTTTATTTGTTCCTCTCCAAATGTGAATTTCTAGGGTAACTTTATTAAAATATACTCTGGAAAAAAAAAAAAGAAAAGGAAAGAAAAGAAAAAACCATGATAGCCCACATTAACTTATCGAAATGTGGAGAAGAACCATGTGGCTTTTGGGAGGCAGAACCCTTTCTCTTCCTTGGATGACCCTGTTCAATTTGCTCAGGCTAGTGTGGAGGAATTTTGTTGCCTTGGCCGCCTGGCAGCTATCCCCTCTTCTTCTGTATTTATAGCACCCTAATATTCCTCTGGGAAAGCATCCCTCCCAGACTTTCAGAACATTTATTTCGTATGCTGTTGACTCCACTCTGGGTTCAGGCCAGGCGAGCTTCAAGGATTATCTCAAGGACGAGCACATGACTCAACAAGAAGTCAATGAGAACCACGATCGGGGCTTCAGTTCAAACTCTTGGCTTCAAGTCATCTTGCCAACCTGAGGGAAGAGGCCACCTGAGAATGGCACCAGCCTAAAGGAAAGCAGAATCGAAAGATGTAGGGATACCAGGGTCCTGCAGACACGATGTGAGCAACAGGACTCGGGCCAGTCTGAAGTCAGAACATCCTTGGGCTTTCCAGCTACCTATGAAAATAAATTCCCTTTCTGGGACGCCTGGGTGGCTGAGTTGGTTAAGCAGCTGCCTTCGGCTCGGGTCAGGATCCCAGCGTCCTGGGATCGAGTCCCACATCGGGCTCCTTGCTCCGCAGGGAGCCTGCTTCTTCCTCTGACTCTGCCTGCCACTCTGCCTGTGCTTGCTCTTGCTCGCTCTCTCTCTCTCTCTCTCTCTCTGACAAATAAATAAATAAAATCTTTTAAAAATAAATAAAAATAAAATAAATTCCCTTTCTGCTTTAAGCAGCTAGGATCAGGTCCTTCCCTCCTTCATGCCACAAAGCTGCCTGTCTGGCCCAGAGCGGAGGCACTGTGTCTACAAAGTACTTAACTAAAACCAACTCAAAGGATGGCATTAGGATAAGCTGCATTCATGGTTGGCAGAGTGCCTCACCAAGACTCAGTGTCCATGCTGACGCCAAATGGAGTTTACCTCTCTTCCCCCCAAGTAATCAGGGGACATGGGGCTCTCTGACAGATGCCAGGGCCTTCTACTGTAATATCGTTATCTGATTAGAGCTGCACTGGTAAAGCTCTCACAATATTTCCAATTAGTACACTTTTTCTCTTTCTACCCAAAACTAGTAAGCCTCAAGTTCACTTAAGTGAAGAGACCACAGAGGAAAAAAAAGCAAAGGAGATTTAGAGCCAGTGGAGGAGTTCTCTTGCTTCTATTATGTCCAGAGTTGCCTGGCAACTGGCCTCAGCCTGGTCATTCCATCGGAGAAGCAGAGGAACAAAAGTGAGACCTCCAGGTCTTGCAGCATGTCCTGTTTATGGCCCCATGACTCCAGGGCAGGGGTGGGCTCTTGCTGTTCTACAAAGCTAGCAGCAAACAGCCGACAGAGCACCTGCTGTCTTCAGGGGCTCTCCCATGGGCTTCTGCCTCTCCCACACTTGTCAAAGTTCCTTTAACTTCTGCCTTCAGTAAATGTAAGCTGTAGATGTTCCCCCAAAACAGATTAAAAATACTTTAAAAAACAACTTGATAGGAAAACAGAGTAAAGGTTCTGACACAGAAAGAACTTTAATATTATTATTTAAAGACTTTTTTATTTGACAGAGAGAGAGCAGGAGAGCACAAGCAAAGGGAGAGGCAGAAGCAGGCCCCCCACTGAGCAAGGAGCCTGCCCTGGGGCTCAATCCCAGGAGCCTGGGATCATGATCAGAGCAGAAGGCAGATGCTAACCAACTAAGCCACCCAGGCATCCCAATTTTATTATTTATTTTAAAACATAGAAACTACCAAGAAGTGAAAGGGACAGTGTCTAGTCAGGAAAACACCACAGGCCAGCTGGTGTTTGAGGTAGAGGATTTTCAGGATTTTCTGGAATCCTCCAGGACCCTTCTCATTCCACTGCCACCTCCAAGAATTTCAGATGAAAGCAGAGCCACAGGGCTCTCTGCCTCTAGGTCATGTGCTAATTTCCTACAACTGAGAAGTCCACAGGGATGGAGATTTCTGCATTCGGCAACAGATTTTAGTAGAAACTGTGGTACCAGATCCCTAAATGGCCTGTACACAGCAGGAGAAGGAGAAAAAGATGTGGGTCAATGAATCTCTAGTGCTTGCATGTCGCCAAACGGGTCATCTGCGTGTACAAAGATAGCTGTGATGCTGTTCCTTCTCTGGCTCTGCCCACTCCTAAATTAAACTTCTAAGAATGACTGGCTTTCTGGAGAACACAGAGAGCCTGAGACACAGATAAGAGACTGACTCTGAGATTTAAATTCTATTTAGCAAGACTCCAGTCCTAAAAGTTAAGATGCTGTATGGGAAGCATCTTTTATTAGCTGAATTCCTGTTAAGACCCATTTATCCACATGGAAATACCCAAATAAACTGATATTAAATCTTGTAAAAAGTCACTACAGTGTTGCAGAAAAACCTTCTACAGAAATTATGCCTTGAGGGTATCCCCTGGAAAAACAAGAGATGTGGTTCCAGAACGAACACGCTGTCAGCATACAGTACACAGAGGCCTATAATGTGAACAAATGTGGGAGAATAGTTTTTAATCTTTTTAGAGGAAAATGAAAATTAAGTATTTTGTAATTAATTCTGAGGCTTATAATGGGTACCTTCAAATGAGAGAGTATGAAGCAGATATACTCTGAGTCAAAAATCTCTTTTTAAAGAAAAAAATATGTAAATACCCTTGTTGATTTAAGAGCTATAAATCCATTTCTTCTAGGTGTGAAGATTAGGAAAGGAATCAATCGATATAGGTTAACTAGCCAAGCCAAGGAGATGGGGACCTCCTGCTCGGTACTACTTATGACAGAGATTTAGAAACTTTAGATTTTTCTTCCCTTTCTTCCATTCGAGAAAGTAAAAAGATAGAGAAAGAGATCCAACATAAAGAGCACAGGCGGAGGGATGAGAAGCAAGGAGGAAGCTGGTAACAGCATTAATCAACTCTTAGTTCTGATGCTTGATTTTTTTTTAACCCCATTTCTTGAGCTACCCAAAAGGAAGACTGGGTCACGATCCAATTAAAGCAGTCACACATGGTCTGTCCAAGGTGAAATTTTTAAAACAAATCTAAAGAGAGCCATGGGATGCTTGAGGCTGTGAACACTCAGAGGCACTTTGAGAATACAAGGCAAGCGGTCAAGCTGGACTCTTTGAAGGCACATTTGATATTATTTACTCAACTTCTATCAGGGAATTCAGAGGGTACAAAGTACTTTCACAACTAAAACAGGAAATGGCATAAAGCAGGGAAAGAAGGGATGGCTACTTAAGACGTTATAGATCAGTCTTTTAGGTGGTCAAAGGACTTCTCTGAGGGGACCTGAAGATGAGAAGAAGCAGATAACCACATAGATACATAAAGATCTGAGGCAAAGACACTCCAAAGGAACAGTAATGGAAAATCCTATGGCTGGAAAGTGCTCAGTGTGTAAGATGAATCTGAGACAAGAGAAGCTTAAGCACAGAGAGGAGACTGACAAGGTAGGCACACATAAGCCATGGTTAATGAGTTAAAATTATATTCTGAATGATGGGGCACCTGGGTGGCTCAGTCAGTTAAGCATCTGCATTTGGATCGGGTCATGATCTCAGGGTCTTGGAATTGAGCCCCATGTCAGGCTCCCAGCTCAGTGGGGAATTTGCTTTTGCCCTCTCCCTCTGCCCCTTCCCCCTGCGCATGTGTCTACTCTCTCTCTCTCTATCTCTCTCAAGTAAATAAAATAAATCTTTCTAAAAAATTATATTCTGAGTGACATGGGAAGCCAATGGAAAATTTGGGATAAGAGTGATTTGATAAGGTTTATGTGTTTTAAAACCTCAGTCTGCCTGCCATATGGGGATAGATTTTATCTCGCCAAACTCACTAAGGCTCTGGGTGGTCATGACTACAGTGAGTAAAAAAGTTTTGCCCATGAAAACAGAAAGGAAAAAAGATATGATCCAGCAAAGAGTCTCTCCATCAGGTGATAGCTTACAATTTTCAAAAACCATGGTCACCAAGTATTAGCCCAGAATATAAGATCATTCAGCACCTCAGAGAAGCATTCTCTGATGACATAATCTACACTTACTTCCACCCACCACTATCCATCACTGTCAGTCTCATTTTATGACCATCTTGGTGCTTTTATCTAAGAGTATCCTGTTAGTTCGTTTACTTGTGCAGTTTATATTTTAGAGGGCAGACAAATTAAACAAGAGTCAGAACTTTGTCTTGTCTGGAGCTACGCTCCCAGTACCTACAACAATGCCCTAGTACATAGATGGTGTCCACTAAATATTTGTTGACTGAGCTAATGAAGAAAGGATCATATCTGTACTGCTACTCGAAAGAAACAAAATATCCTACCAGTCCCCAACTCTGGATTCTTTTCTAGGGCAAATTGCTTCTCCTGGGTTGTTAGGACTAAAATGACTTCAGAAATTCAGCAGACGTAAGGAGAGAGAAGAGTTCCCTTGACCTGGATCCCAAGATAATGCAGCCTACATATGGCCCTGGGATGCTCATACCATTGTTTTTCTCAGAACTGGCCAAGGGTTCAAGTTTGCTGAGAGGCACCAATTCTAGAGTAACGTGGGGGCAACAAACCCCTAAAGAAGGGAACAGGCCTAAATCATGACCAGAGAATGGAGCTCACCTTCCTCCAAATCAACGTTTACACAAAAGACAACTTTTATAGAAACAGTATTACAAGAGATATTTATGTTAGAGTCAAAGAAGAACTCACTGTTAGAAGTTACTTAGGTGCCTGCTCAAGAAACTGATGGTGTGTACCTGTGGGTGGTGAGGCTGGGGTTGGGATGAGAGAGGCCCCTATGGGATGTGTCACTTTCATAATGGCCTTCGACAAGACAGTCCTGAAGAAAGTACAGAATGCTGTGATTGACAAGTTTTAAAACCAAGACGTCCGGATTAAGGTCAATATAATACTGGCCAGAGTACAAGCTTCAGTCTAATTTCTAGAGATAAGTGTTAATATGTTTCACTTCCAGTCAGAAAGCCAGAGACTCTATGCAAAGACAGCACCAAGACAATTTTTTAAATTTCCATACGGGCCCTATCTTACAAAATGTGAAAATAATTAGTCATTAGAGTATCTGGCTGCTATGATTTTATGCCAGATGCTTTACCTCATTTAACCCTTACGATGGTCTCAACTGAGGACTAATACCCCATTTTATAAATGAGGAAACATAAGATTCAAGGGATGAGGCTCAGGTTCCATAATCAGCAGTACAGCACCAGTTAAGAGTAAAAGGGCTGGCAACAGACCAACGTTCCAAACCTGGCTGCAACAATTTGAGTTCATTTGACTTTCCACGCCTCAGTCTTCTGGTCTGTAAATGGCGATAGTACAGTAGTACATTTCTCATGAGACTGTTGTAAAGGTTCAATGAAATCAAGTTGGTAAAACATGTAACGAAAGGGTATGACACACAATAAACAGTTAAATGGCCGTAGCTATACCATTACTATTATTATAGTTCAAATAAATTTAACATCATGTTTTCAACATATGAAACTCTTCTTCATTCTCTGGCACTCTGAGAAGACATCTACTCTTTGTCCCCAAGGTTCTGCTCTGCCAGCAGGAGAAAGAGGTGGGCAACCAGAGAGAGTTAGAGCTGCATCTTAAAGAGATGGAAAGAAACAGAAGAGCTGCCTATGTAAATTTATCTTATGGAGATAATTACAGTATGTCTCTAAGGACAACCATTACAGACTAGTCAACAATCATGAAAACAAAAAAAAGAGAAAAACATCTTACTGTCCAAAAGTGAGTCACCAGTTAAGTAAATCTTGACATAGCATCCCTGGAACATTGTGTAGCCACTAAAAACAGTCTTAGAAAGCAGTTAATGATACAGAAAGATGATCATGACCTATTGAGTAGAACAGGTTATAGAACCAAAATGACTATCTCTAATCGGCACTATTGGTATAGTTTGCATTTTCTTCTTTACCTCATCTGTAATTTCTAAATTTTCACTGGAGAGCATGTGTTGCACCTATAAAATAAGAAAAAAAAGTCTGACTTTGGATTGCTTGACTTTTTTCTTTTCAAATGACTAGCCTATGTCACCAGAAAGAACAGGAAATATATATCTCAAAAAATGGGAGAGGAGCACCCTGATATTTTGCTGTTAATGGCTTTGTGAACTAAGAAGTGGCAGCTTAATGGAGGGAAATGTAATAAGCCATGTTATCCAGGTCTCACTGAAATTTGTTCAAAATATATTATCCTGGAGATTCTAGATGGAATACCTGGCAAAGACTCAGATATCACACCCAGGTCTCTGACCTATCCCAAATAGGTTTCTAGGTCCCTAATTGGCATTATAAATACATAATTATATCTGGAGCTGTTCAACTAACCCAAATAACATGTTCTAGTTCAGTGTCCCCAAATTTGTCGTCTTGAAATATAAATCACTGACCTACTTTGTTAAAGACAACTTTAATAGCACCCTCTACCCTAATGATAAAAAAAAAAAAAAAAGGGCTGCCTACTTGTGATCTCTGTCAAATAAATAAATAAAAAATTAAAAAAAAAAAAAAAAAAAGGCAGGGAGGTGCCTGGGTGGCTCAGTGGGTTAAAGCCTCTGTCTTCGGCTCGGGTCATGATCCCAGGGTTCTGGGATCTAGCCCTGCATCAGGCTCTCTGCTCAGAGGGGAGCCTGCTTCCTCCTCTATCTCTGCCTGCCTCTCTGCCTACCTGTGATCTCTGTCTGTCAAATAAATAAATAAAATCTTTAAAAAAAAAAAAAAAAAGGAACTTGAGGCTTGTATCAGGTGCCATTAGAGAAGCAGAAAATAAGCACCTAAATGCTCCCTGTCAATGCGGCTGTCAACCAGTGAGCAGGAGGTTCTGTACCCATCCTGGCTCTGAGCTTGTCCTTTTACCTCTGAAATGTAACACAGGATGTGTAACAGGAAAGGAGACCCCAGAGAGCTCCCCCACCCAAAACGGGACCGCTCCCAGCCTATACTTCCTAGTACTATAGATTCTCAATCACCTTAAATCTGGTGATCTCTTGAGCTATAATCCCAAAACTCCCCAAATCATTTTCAGGTCATTCTTACTTACAAAGGCTTTGTTTTTCCCATTACAAAGAGATGGGAGATCAGTCCTGTCTTTGGCTCTTTAGCAAGGCCACCCCAGGATTGGGGCAAAGGGGGTAGAGAGCAGGCAGTCAAAGAATGAGAGGGAGAAAGGAAGGGAAATGAAAAGGAAGGAAGCAAATGAGAGAAAGAGAAAACAGATGGTGAAGAACGAGTTACCTACATTTGGGCTGAAATTTCTTAGAATAATACAAGGTCTTTGGTAACTAAGAAGGACTTTCATGTTAAAAGCTTCAACACCCCAAACCATCATCATTTCAGCACGTAAAAAAATTACTTATCAATAGCTTTATCAATAGATAAAGGGATAAAAACCTTCCAAATACAACTATCCAAATCAGAATACTATTGGAATTTTTTCCTCTATAGGTATATAAGTTCCTCTCTTCCGCTCAAAACAATGCACCTACCTACGACTGGATGTTGGGTTCTTCCTTCCTACTCTCACCAGGAAACTGCTCTCTCCAAAGCAAGAGCAGAACCAAGAGAGAGAGGTATGATAAAATAAGTCTTAAACCAGAGACCTGCATGCACTCATTAGCCCTGCTGCACCAGCAAGTCTGTCTGAAGGAGAATAGAGAGAAACTGAGTGCCAGATCCAAACATCCTGGCATTGAAATCACAGCATTCCTGGGATCTGCAAACTGTCTGGATACACCAAAGGAAAAGGATATGTGGCTTAACAAGATCAAGAAACAAAGCTGACAGGACAGCACCATACTTGAAAATCCTAAGGAAGTGGCAGCTCAGGGCCAGGGGGGATGGGAAGAATGGGGGAATAATGGTTAAGGAGTGCACAGTTTCTTTGGGTGAAAGATGAAATGTTCTAAAACTAATTGTGGAGATGGATGAAAAATTCTGTGAATATACTGAAGCCATGAACTGTACACTGTAAATAAGTGAATTGTGTGGTATGTGAATTACATCTCAACAAAGCTGTTTAAAGAAACCCCAAGAAAGGACCTCCAAGGTCTCCACCCACCATTGCCTCACCCTATGCTGGCACATTTGGGGAGTTCGGTAATATGACTGCTTGAGGTGTCACATTAAGAGACATGACTCATCCTTCTCCTGCCTAACATTTTACAAGTTTCTTATTTCAGATAACCATCAAAAAACATTTCATTCTTCTTTCATAAAGAGACTCAGTTCTCCAGATTCAAGGGAATGGGGGAAGATTAAATCCCAACATTCGGAACCCAGACTTATGAAAACAAGCCAATTTTAAGTTATCTTCAGCTGGTGATCATCTTCATGCTTGAACTCTGTGTTGCTCCAAGCACAAACCCCCAAGCCCTGTTGTTGTCTTTTCATTGCAATATAGTGTGAAGTTACGCTGCCCAGAAGAGCTGGGGGAGATGAAAAGGAAGCCAAAGTCTTATCCCAAAAGACACTAAGGCCAAAAGCTCTCAGTTCCACTCCAATTTTCTATGCAATGGAGCAGAGCTTCCCTGCTGAGGAGCTGATTACAAGCATGCTGGCTATGTAAAGAGGAAACAGGATTTCTTTCCAGAGAGAGAACCATCTTGTTGTTCTAAACAGAGCTGGCAACATGGTAGCTCACTGACCTTGCATGCTGAGCTCAAGGGGGCTTCAGTCAGAGGGCTGGGAGACCTCAGGAGGAAAGCCTGTCTGTAGCCAGAAGGCCTGGCCTGTAAACCAGAGGCAGCCAGTGCAGCAGGGAAAGTGAAAGGCTGCAGGTGTGGAGGCATCCATCCCCAGTGCCTGCCTGGCCTCAATATTACCCACAGCAGGAGTTGTGAGGCTGGTGAGCTGCTGGATGCTGGATAAGCAGCCCAGGTAGGCTGTATGTCAAACATCTCAATGCACTAGGCAGATACAATTGCAAGAAAGCCCTGCCTGTGGAAAAGCAGCCCAGAGAATTTCTTGAGAAGCAAACAACAAGGGAAAAGTAGCACAGAGCCCCTCCCAGTGACACCCAGAGGTCTCACCAGCAGCGGCCATGGGGTGCTCTTTCACCCAGCCCCCTCAGACTGCAGAGAACCAGCTAAGATCAGAACACAGATAAGGAGGAAGCTGTTGCCAGAAATGAGTTGCCCCAGGGCACCTTTGAGACAGGAGAAGGAGAGATCAGCTCTCTGGGTTTGCACCTCCCCCTCCCCTCCCAGAGTCCTCAAACCAGTCTCCCTCCTAATCTCCCCCAGACACTGAGTCCCCTGGAGCTGTGCAACAGCTCAGCCAGCTCATTATGCTTCCTGAATGTTTTTGAAGAAAAAAATGTGCAACATAATTACAGGCTCTGACCCCAAATGACTTTAACCCTGACAAGAGCACCCAAGACTCACTGTGGGAAAAACGTTTGCCCTGTGATTGCTAGTGAACATAACGTTTCCTTTCAGGAGCTTCCCCACCCGCTCTAATGCTACAGAAGGGTCTGGACTCACAGGCCAAGCTCATGGAACAACTAGATCCCAGGCACGGAGCCACAGGCTGAGATGTTGTGAAGGCGTCAGAACTTGTACCTTTTCAAACCATTCCTCGACCTATCATAATGGCTCCTTCCAGAAACCGGAGAGGTTCCAGCATGAGGGTAGCTGGCACAGTTTTGTGCATTAAAGGGGGACAGAGGATTTGAGACAACTTTATGTAAAATCTCTTCCAGCCAATTCCAAGGACCCCCTCCATGCAAATCACTTGGGGGCCTTGCAAGGAATGCAGATTTCGAGACCTTACTCTAGAGCACACGTAAAACAATCTCCTGGGGGGAGACCAGGAATCCTCAGTTAAGGGAATTCTTACCACATTCATGTTTAAGAACCACGATCTTAGAACATGGATAATCTGTAGAAATGTCCAGAATGGCACATTCCAATTACAGGACACTTACCATGTGCAAGCTTACTCTGCTAAACACAATACCTACAATTATCCCATTTATTCCTCACAATATTAAAAGGTGGATACTTAACCACCCTTATATTTGGGCTTTCTGCAGTTTCGTTTCCAATGTCAAATCCAAAGGACTTTGGGCAACCCCTCACCCAAAGTAGCCAAAATGAAACACCTTGTCATTAGAGCAAAAGTCTCTCCCATTCTCTTCAACCCACCTGCTCTACTAAATGTTGCTATTCTCCTTGATTTTGGCCTCCACTCTATTCTCCCACTGCAAGTCAGTGGTTCTCCACCTTTGCTGCAGAGTAGAATCACCAGGAAAGCTCTGAAAAATCCCCAGGCTCAGGGCACCTGGGCGGTTCAGTCAGTTAAGCATCCCACTCTTGGTTTCAACTCAGGTCTCCATCTAAGCATCATGAGATGGAGACCTGAATCAGGCTCAGTGGGGAGTCTGCTTGAAGATTCTCTCCTTCTGTTCCTTCCCCGACTTGTGCACTCTCTCCTTCCTTCTCTCTAATAAATAAATCTTTAAAAAAAAAAAAAAATTCCCCATGCTCACATTACCACCCAGACAAATTATATCAGAATCTCCTGGGATAAGTCCCAGCTCCTCAGACAATTTCAATGGGCAGCTAAGGCTGAGAACCATTGCCTGGGTTTCTAACAGTACCTGGTGAGAGGCAGATCTACATCATAACCTGCCAATCTCTTTCCAGAACATCAGACCTCTGCTTCCCACTGCCTTGTAGGTGCTTCCACCTACATATTCCGTGGGAACAACTCAGCAAGGACAAACCTTACTTAGCCCCATACCCCCTATCATACACCACATTTCTCCTGTGGTACAGAGTTCAACCATACCCCAAGATCTAAGATAGAAACTGGAGACACCCTGGCCTCCTCCCTCCTCGGTCTACTGTTGACTACATGTTCTTTTCGCCCACACCAGCATGTCTCCTCAGAAAAATGTCATGGAATCTTGCATTCTCCTCCATAATCTATCAGTGTTTGTGTGAATATTCAAATAATTATTCCATTGAGTGAACCAGATTTTCAGCAAAGTGTACTCCCTGTCACTTGCTCTGTATACTCCCTGGCACACTGCCACCTCCCCCAACACCCATACCTAGTCTGAGAAACACATCCTTACCTCCCCTCCCCTTCCTTCCAGGCACCATGACCAGATGGTATCCGTTTTCTCACACATTTCTGCCTTGGGACAGTGTTAAACAGATTCAAGTTCAAATCACTGGTACAATATGGGAGTATTTTAGGTGATAAAATGACAAATACTTTTCAATTTAATGATTATGATTTAATGGTTACATGAACATATTTTAGGAAAAAAATACTGCCAATTACATCAAACCTGCAATTTTGGAATGCTATAAAGTTCCCTTTTGAAATGAAGGGAGGCTTTTTCAAAGTATAAAAAATAGTAGTAAAGGTGGGGCAAAACTAACAGACGTGGTTTTAAATGACTTATCATTAGGAACACTGCCTCTGTGGACTTGAAAAGCCTTCACCTGCCTTTCCTGAAAGGCAGGTTCCTTTCTCCACAATACTTTCAAACTTCTAATGGTACTGTGGACTGTCTGTACTTCCCCTGCCCAGGATGCTGAGCACCTGGAAGACAATGACTGTGACCACCCTGTCCCAGAAACTCTGGGACTAGAAACCTTCCATCCCAACATGAGCTGTCACAGGCAGTGAAGTAAAGACCACACAGGACAGATGGCACTATCCTACCCTCCAATGAGGAAAGTGCTAAGCATGGTAGGAGAGGCAACCACAAGATATGTTTGATAAAACACCCTGTTCCCTCACCCCTCCCCAGAAATTCCATTGCCCAGAAAAGCTTTGCTGACAGACAAGGTGTACCTTCTGGCCCAAAGTCCATGTGATTACCCTCCTTTAACACCTGCCAAACTTCCTGAATAATGCACGTGCTATACAAAGATAAAAATTCAACAGCGACCTCACTAGTAATGCCAACAAGTTCTCTGGGGCCCTACATTCAAGAAATTCCTAGTACAGCTATGTCTCATTTTAGGGAAAGATTTTGTTGTGGCTTTTAATCCCAGAATCAACACTATGTACAGATTGGGGAGTAAGAAATGGAGAAAACTCTAAGCATTGTTTAATTACAGAGGCTACTGGAGCGCCTGGGTGGCTCAGTGAGTTAAAGCCTCTGCCTTCAGCTCCAGTCATGATCCCAGGGTCCTGGATCGAGCCCCACATCGGGTTCTCTGCTCACAGAGCCTGCTCCCACCCCCACCCCGCCTACTTGTGATCTCTGTCTGTCAAATAAATAAATAAAATCTTTAAAAATAATAATAATAATTATAGAGGTTACTTAGTAAGTAATAAACTAGTGACTTTCCTTCCTACACTAAATCATGATTTATAAAGTTGACTTCACTCAGAACTTCCAAGAAACACTCCTCTGGGATGTTTATCAAAATAAAAACTGTACATACCCTTTAACCCAACAGGTCCATTTCTAGGATTCATCCCACCAGGTCTACTTACTCAAGTGCCCATGACAAGTACCAAGATGTTCTGGTAATAGTAAAAGGCTGGAAATCATCTAAACATAAATATTATTAGGGGACTGGTTAAGTGAACTATGTCCTATCCATTCAATGGAGTACAATGTAATGCTAAAAATGAATAGCTCTATAGGTACCAATGTACAATAAGATCTAAAATACATTAAAACTGTGCAATAAGCAAATTATGCAAAACAGTGCATATGGCAGGCTACCGAAAAATACATAAATATGTATTCGCTGGCACATGCATAAGTTTTATCTGAAAAATTCACAAGAAATGGCAAAATGTTGCCTCTGGTACAAGAACTTGGGATCAGGAGGCAGGAGGAATTGGGAGGGACACTTGCATTCCTTTTTGCCCCTTTTGAACTATGTACCATATAAAGTTATTACCTACTTAGATAAACCTTTTTAAAAAGAAAAAGAGGTATGAATTAAAGTAAGAATGGCTTTCTAATTTTAGTTTATCGCTCAACTAATAATCATTTTCTATACCTGACCCAAAGTACAATAACAAATACTCAGTAAAGACTGTTAAGATTTTATTTTTTTTTTAAAGACTTTATTTATTTGACAGAGAGAGATCACAAGTAGGCAGAGAGGCAAGCAGAGAGAGAGAGAGTGGGAGAAGGAAGCAGGCTCCCTGTCCAGGAGAGAGCCGGATGAGGGACTCGATCCCAGGACCCTGAGACCAGGACCTGAGCCAAAGGCAGAGGCTTAACCCACTGAGCCACCCAGGCGACCCATCTGTTAAAAGATTTTAGTTCTATGTGCCTGACAGTCTCCATGGCACAGAAACTGCCTCAAGCTAACTCAGTCAGCCTGGAAATCTACCTAAAGTCTCACAGGAGGAGCCAGTTCATAGATTGAAAGTGTTGAAATTAGCCTGAGTAAACATAAAAGCACATCTGATAGCGAGATCATATAAGCTTTGAAATCTACCTTTACAAACCATGTAAAATGGGGTTTATTTTGGCTTTTCCTTTGTGGCAGCAGCAGGAGTCAAAGTACAGCTACTGGCTTGGCCCAGAGAAGCCAGCTAGTTAACAAGGATTGGTCCAGAATTCCCAAGCCCCTAAAACCTTTGTCCATCTGGCAAAAAAATGCACACACACAGAGACCACTCTAACCTCAGGAATCTCCTTTTTCTAAATATAGTAGGCAACTGCCCAGCCTCCAAGCTCACCCTCTGAAGCATTCTGTGCCTTCCAACCAAGGTGAAATGAGCCAGATGTAAACATGCCGTGACAGCTTCTGGCCCACACTGCCAAGCTGCTTTCCTCAATATTTCCTCTATTTCTCCACTCTGGGTTTCTACAGAAATGTGTAAATCCCAGTGACTCAAATTTGTAAACATTCCTCTGGCCCACTAATGCTGTTTTTCTCACCCTAGTAAATGTGATTTCCTTCTTGGTCCCTGATATTTGAGCTTGGACTAGACTATTAAATACAGGCAAAGCCCCATCCCATCTCTCATTTCATCCCTAAGAACCTAGAGCTCAGAAAACATACTGGACAGGTCCAAAGCCAATTAGGACACAGCCAATTAATTGCACTCTCTGTCTCTCTCCTCCAATCCCTCTCTCTCTTTCTCTCTCTCCTTCTCTCTCTCTCTCTCACACACACACACACACACTTCTTTTTTTTTTTAATCCCATGCCCTGGTTCTTTTAGAATCCATGTCAGTGGCTAATAGAAAGACCTCTTCTGTTTTGTTTTGTTTGTTTGTTTGTTTGTTTGTTTTTTAAGATTTTATATATTTATTTGAGAGAGAAAGCACAAGCAGGGGCAGCAGCAGGCAGAGGGAGAGGGAGAAGCAGGTTCCCAGATAAGCCTGACATGGGGCTCAATCCCAAGAATCAGGACCTAAGCCAAAGGCAGAGGCTTGATCGACTGAGCCACCCAGATGCCCCATGGGCCTGTTCTGTTAAGCATGCTTTTAATTTAAGCAAAAAACGTGAAGCTTCAGAAACATAATCTAACATACTTAAAAGAGCACAAGACAAATATAAATTGATGCAAAGGACCAAAATAAAAGATGACAAAGAGACTGTAAAACCTGGAGGTTGGCAACAATTCCAGAACGAGGAAACTTCCAGGAATATTCAAGAATCCTAGGAATCTTTTCTCCCATGGAAATACTGGAGCTTACACACAAAGGAAGATGTGCAAATGATCCCTAAAGCACTTTCTCTAATAGTGAAATACTGAGACAATAAATATCTTTCAAGAGAAGAGTAGGCTAATAAGCTATGGTATATCCACAGCAGAACTCTCTGCAGTCATTAAAAAAAAAAAAAAAAAATGTACTATGGGACTACTCCTGGCTGGTTCAGTTGGTAGAGCATGTGAGTCCTGATTTAGGGTCATGAGTTCAAGCCTCATGTTTGGTATGGTGCCTACTTTAATTAAAAAAAAAAAGAAAGAAAGGAAGGAAGAATGTACTATATACAGGTACTGACATGGAAGAGCTCTAAACTATAGTATTAACCAGAAAAGGAAAGAATAATTCATATAGCATAATGCCATTTATGAACAAAACACCAAATATGCACAGAAAAAAATTTGACAGTTGGTTAAGTCCGGAAAGTGGGTTCTTTACTCTGTATAGTTCCATACTCTTTGATGCTCTTCGGAGAATGTATTCATGAATAAACTGTGTACTTTTCTTCATCTTTATACTATAAGCTTAGGTCATTCATCCATTCATATTGTTAATCCCACCCACCCTCCCCCCGCCAAATTGCACCATCTCCAAGTTGTCCTCATTTCAAAAAATAGCACCATCATTCACATAACTGCTCTAGTCAAAACATTTGAATCATTCTTTTTTTTTTTTAAGATTTTATTTATGTATTTGACAGAGAGAGATCACAAGTAGATGGAGAGGCAGGCAGAGAGAGAGAGAGAGAGGGAAGCAGACTCCCTGCTGAGCAGAGAGCCTATGCGGGACTCGATCCCAGGGACCTGAGATCATGACCCAAGCTGAAGGCAGCGGCTTAACCCACTGAGCTACCAAGGCTCCCCCATTTGAATCATTCTTGACCTGACTCTTTTCTCTCATAGCCTAAATCCTATTAAACAGTAAATCCTGTAGGCTCTACTTCAAAATACTACCATCTCCAGTGCTGCCACCCTAGCCCCAGCCCCAGGTGTCACTACCTCTTACATCTTCGGTTCCAACAGCTCCTAACTGGTCTCCTTGCCTCCATTCTTGCCCCCACTATATCTATTCTGCATAGCAGCCTGACGATCTCTCAAAAACACAACCAGGATTACACCACAATCTCCCATGGCTTCCCATCACACTTGGAATGAAACACCTAGTCCTTTCTGGGACTCACACCATGGCCTGCCTCCTGGACTTACTCCCGGTTCCTTTGCCATCACTGTTCCTCCAAACATACTGGCCTCCCTGCTGGTCTTCAACACCCCCTGCACACTCCCACTTAATGACTTCTGCACCTGTGACTGCCACCCCAAAAACCATTACTCTAGGGCTTGGAGGACATAGTAAGAGCAGAGCAAGGCTCCAAATCTGTTAAATATAAGTCTTCCTTTCACAACAAAAAAATATATCATTTGAAACACACTGGGTTATCATTTTAAAAATCAAAACTAAGGTCAATCAGGGGCGCCTAGGTGGCTCAGTGGTTTAAGCCTCTGCCTTTGGCTCAGGTCATGATCTCAGGATCCTGGGATCGAGCCCTGCATCGGGCTCTCTGCTCAGCAGGGATCCTGCTTCCCCCCTCTCTCTCTGCCTGCCTCTCTGCCTACTTGTGATCTCTATCAAATAAATAAATAAAATCTTAAAAAAAAAAAAAAAAAAACTAAGGTCAGTCAGAAATTTAACTTTGTTAACCACTTTGTTATGAGCTTCATACTGGAATCTCTCCCTTGGCTAGCTTTTTAAAATGCAATGGCCTTGACAGGAGAACAAAGTCACCTTCAAGAGTTCCTTTCCCCAACAGTTCACTGGTAATTACTATTCCTCCCTGGCCCACTCTCATTTCATCAATTCATGAGGCTTGATATCATTACTTAGTATGTGATCATTAACATCAGTATGACCAGAATTAGGAAATCCAGTCTGGGGCTTCTGCCCAGTGGGATGCTGTCGGCATTACAAAACCAGAAATGGGAAATTCAGTCTCCTAAGAACCACCATCCTAAGCCCTGGCATCCTGTAACTGAGCAGTCAAATGCATCTGAAGTTAAAGCAAATAGAAGCAAAATAATCTCCAAATGAGGACAAATGGAGAAACTATACTGAATACTGTTCATGTAATCATCAAAAGTTTTATGGGACAGGGACGCCTGGGTGGCTCAGTTGGTTAAGCAGCTGCCTTCAGCTCAGGTCATGATCCCAGCGTCCTGGGATCAAGTCCCACATCGGGCTCCTTGCTCGGCAGGGAGCCTGCTTCTCCCTCTGCCTGTGCCTCCATTCTGTCTGCCTGTGCTCGCTCTCTCTCCCTCTCTCTCTGATAAATAAAATCTTTAAAAAAAAAAAAAAAGAAAAGAAAAAGAAAAAAAATGTTTTATGGAACAAAATAAAGGGGAAAATCCCAGACATAAAACACTGTCCAGGGGCACCTGAGTGGCTCAGTGGGTTTAAAGCCTCGGCCTTCTGCTCAGGTCATGATCTCAGGGTCCTGGGATAGAGCCCTCCATCGGGCTCTCTGCTCGGCAGGGAGCCTGCTTCCTCCTCTCTCTCTGCCTGCCTCTCTGCCTAAGTGTGATCTCTGACAAATAAATAAACAAACAAACAAATAAATAAATTTATTTATTTATTTTAAAAAGCATTGTCCAACAAAAAACATCTAAATATACATCTTAGCAAAGAAAATGTACCAGTGGTCAATAAGCACATGAAAATATGCTCACCGTCATTAGTGAACAGGGAAATGAACATTTAAACCAAGATTAACAACTTCACAACCACTAGGATGGCTGCAATAAAAAAGGCAGACAATGACAAGCACTGGTGATAATGTAGAGAAACTGGAACCCTTATACAAAGCTAATGGGAATTTAAAAGGATGTTCTGCACTGTGGAAAACAGTTTGTCAGGTTTTTTAAAAAAATTAGACCTAAGTTTACCATAGAATCTAGCAATTCTACTCCTACATAAGAAATGAAATAAGAAATGAAAACCTATGTCCACACAAAGACATGTACACAAATCTTCATTATAGCATTATTCATAAGAGCCAAAAATGAGAACCCAAATGTTCATCAAATGGTGAATGGATAAAGAAAGTATGATTTACAAAATGGAATACTCTTCAACAATAAAAAGGAATAAACCACTGATACAAGCTACAGCATGGATTAATCTAAAAACACTCTGCTAACTGAAAGAAGCCAGATGCACAAAAACACATATAGTATGATTCCATTTGGCCTAAATTTTCACAGAAGAAAAATCTACAGAGACAGGAAAAAGTAGATTAGTTGTTGTCTGAGGCTTAAGGTAAGAATAAAAAGTGCCTTTTTGGGGTGACAGAAATGTTCTAAAACTGGAATGGACTGATAATAGTAAACTAACTACAAATTAATAAATTATACACTTAAAACTGGTGAATTTTCTAATTCAATAAAGCTTTTAAAACAAAAACAATTACCCCAAAATAGGCTGACCTACAACAAATGGCTATTTTAAAAGGAATAACCAGAGGGGAACCTGGGTGACACAGTCAGTTAAGCCTCTGACTCTTGGTTTCTGCTCAGGTCATGATCTCAGGGTTGTGAGATCAAGCCCCTTTTGGGCTCCATGCTCAATGTGGAGTCTACTTGAGATTCTCTCTCCTTCTCCCTGTCCCTCCTGCTTGTGCTCCCTCACTCTCTCTAAAATAAATGAATAAATATTTAAAGAAAGAAATAACCATAAACATCATGTTCATGACCAGCACTCATGATAAATTGATAGGTCAATTCCAACTCTCAGTGATCATTCTGTGGGGGTGAAAAATGAAGAGCAGAAAAAGAGCTTTTTATTATTTAAAGGAGAAAGAATAGTATTTCTTAATTATAGTTCTTGGTAAGGAAGCCCAACAAATAAGATATTCAACCATAAAAACGAATGAAATTCTGGCACACACTACAACATGGATGAACCTTGAAGACATTATGCTAAGTGAAATAAATCAGACACCAAAGGACAAATACTGTATCATTCCACTAATATAAGGTACTCAGAGTAGTCAAATTCATAGAAAAAGAAAGTAAAACAGAGGCTACTAGGTATTGGAGGAAGGGGAAAATAAGAGTTATTGTTTAATGGGTATAAAGTTTCAGTTCGGGATAATGAAAAAGTTCTGGAAAGCAATAGCACTGCTGGTTATACAACACTGTGAATTTACTGAACACCCAGGAAGTGCGCACCTACAGAAGATTAAAGTGTCTGTCTGTACTTCATGACAAACAAACAAACAAACAACAACAACAAAAAAAAACCTCAACAAAAAAGAATCAAACAACCCAATTAAAAAATGGGCAAAAGACCTGAACAGATACCTCATCAAAGATAATGCAAAGTGGGCAAATAATACACATGAAAAGATGCTCCACATTGTGTTATTAGGGAGCCAAATTTCAAAAACAATGAAACAAACCCTACATGTCTGTTATGGTTAAATCCAAAACACTGACAACACCAAATTCTGGTGAGGACACAGAGCAACAGGAGCTCTCCTTACTTTACTACTGGGAAGACAAATGGTCCAACACTTTGGAAGTGATATTTGAAAGACAGTTTAGCAGTTTCTTTCTTTCTTTCTTTCTTTCTTTCTTTCTTTCTTTTTAATTTTATTTAGTTGAGAGATAGCACACATGCACAAGAGAAAGAGAGAGAGAGAGAGAATGAGAGAGTGAGAACGTGAGCATGCATGAGTGGACAGGAGGGGCAGCGGGAGACAGAGAAGCAGCCTCTCCACTGAGCTGGGAGCCCCATGCAGGATTCAATCCCATGACCCTGAGATCATGACCCAAGCTGAAGGCAGATGCTTAATTGTCACCCAGGTGCCCCAGGTTAGCAGTTTCTTACAAACTGGACACACTCTTACCATATGATCCAGCAGTTGTGTTCCCAGGTATTTCAAAGCAAATGAGTTGAAAACCTACAGACAAATGTGTCTATCAGCTTTATTCAAAACAGCCCAAATTTGGAAGCAACCAAGATGCCCTTCAATAAATAAATGGATACATTCACATGGTACATCCAAACAAAGGAATATTTGTCAATGACAAAGGAAATAAGCAATCAAGCCACAAAAAGACATGAAGGAATCTTAAATGCATATTGCTAAATGAAAGAAGCCAATCTGAAAAGGCTAAACACCCTATGATTCCAAGCACAATATATGACATTTTGGAAAAGGCAAAACTAGGGAAACAGTAAAAAGAGCAGTGGTTGCCAAAAATAGGGGCACAGGAATGAGTAAGTGAACAAAGGGGATTTTTAGGGCAGTGGAACTATTCTGTATGATGTTGCAATGGCCAATACACATTATTAAACATTTATCAAAACATACAGAATATATAACACAAAGAGTGAACCCTAATGTGAGCCATGGACATCAGTTAATATTACTATATCACTGCTGTAACAAATGCACCACACTAATGCAAGATGTCAATAATTATGAGAAATAGAGGGGCATCTGAGTGGCTCAGCCAGTTAAGCTTCTGCCTTCAGCTCTGGTCATAACCTGAGATGCACTCCTGCTTCGAGCTTTCTGCTCAGTGGCCAAGTCTGCTTCTCTCTCTCCCCTGCCCCTGCTCATGCTCTCTCTTGCTCTCTCTCTCTCAAATATATAAACCCTTTTAAAAATAGTAATAATAATGGGGAAATAGAGAAGAACAGGTATATAGTGTTATATGGGAACGCACTATACTTTCCACTGAACTGTTCTATAAACCTAAAACTGCCATAAAAATATAGTCTCTTAATTATAAGAGGGACCTTAAACCTTCATCAGCAGGTTGAGAACTATCGATTAGATGCAATTTATTCAACCCAGTAGAGAAGAGAATGGATTAACGTGGAAGAACTTTTTTATAGTCAATGTTATATAAAAACTACAAAATTATATTTGGATATAATTTATTGTTGTTTATATTTGTATGAGTAATATTCCAAATGTCAATATTACAAATTACAACCATTTAAAAATATTTAGGAAATGCCTTCTTTCTTCATTTGCAAGATGCTAAAGCAAAGCAAAGGAACTGGGAAAACCTCTTGGCTACCTAACTCCATATCCATTTGTCCTATTAGGATTTTGTAAGTAATATAATTATTTCTAAACAAAGCAGGTTGGCAGTGAACATCCTCTGGGAGGCCATTCGAATGAAGGGCTCATCTTGCTAATGCAAAAAGCCTATGCCAAATCTCAAGAACTACAAAAGTGTGACATGATTTCAAGCATAAAACTTTAACCAAAAGTAATAAATTCAAAACAGAAAAAATAATAATAAAGCATGCAACTCCCGATTTTTTTTTTAACTCGTTTCAACGAGCAAAGAGGATAAACCATTCATCTTACATCAAATCAGACCAGGGAACAGGTTTCTGGCCTTCCTGTTAGATGCTTTATTACCCAACTAAAAGAGAATCACTTCCAGTTATAAAATAAATAAGTCATAGGAGGTAATGTACAGCATATTGACTACAGTTAATAATATTGTAGCATATGTTTGAAAGTTGCTGAGAGTGGATCTTAAAAGTTCTCATCATAAGAAAAAAAATTTTAACTGTATGGGACAGATGTTAACTAGAGTATTGTGGTGATCATTCACATCTATAAATGCAGAATCATGTTGTACCCCTGAAACTAATACAAAGTTATATATCAATGATACATCAATTTAAAATTTTTAATTAAAAAAAGAAATTAATGCTATAAAACTACATTTTAAAAATCATTTTTAAAAAGAATCACTGATAATCACTCAGTGCATATCCAAAGCGAAACTCTACTGTTATATAAAACCAAGAGATAGCCAGACACCCTCATTTGCCATTCTAGTCTATCTTTAATCTTATGATGGAAAGGAACACAAAACTCCAAAGCACAATACAAAATACTAGCTATTCTTTGCCTACCCAGGTCTCAGAATCTGAAAAACCAATGGCACAATATTTTTACTTAACCTAGCACCTGCTGCATGCTTCTCCTTTCTTGGGTGTAAATCTATGAAGAATTTGCATCTTCACTACCACTGTAGTTACTGAAGGCAAAGAAGAGACATGTTCAAGAGAAGGCCCTACTGTCTATTGCCAGGTTCAAAACCTGGTTACACAACTTCCTAGCTATGTGAACTTAGATAAGTTATTCAACTCTAAGATGCAAAAAAGTAAGAGGTTTCATCTCAAAGGATGGTGATAAGGATGAATGAGACAATGTAGACACTTGGCAAAGTGACATGTACTTGGTAAGTGCCCTAAAAAACTGCCATAAAAATATAGTCTCTTAACTATAAGAGGGACCTTATAAACAAAAAAGGGACCTAATTATAAGTGGGACCTAATAAACAAAGGCACATCATCTCCAAAGATTCTCATAAATACTACAGGCTCAACAACATAAGTATAAATGCATTTGCTTCATTTTGTATGTCACCCATCAGGGCAAGACCCCAAAGTAAGGCTTTACGGAGCAGCACATACCCTGCTCAAGTTGACTGAAAGTTCACAGATAGAAGGGGCTAGATTCTTCATTTTATCTTGGTATCCTCTGTATCCATCACAGTACCATGAACCAAAACTAATCTACTTCCTGCCCATGGATTTGAAACACAAAGGCATACCTGGGTTTCTCCTAGCTCTGGGACACTGTTCCATCTTTGGGATCTCACCCCTAGTTAAACCCCCTGAAAAAAAGCAGTTTATGGATTCAAAGTTCTACCTGAAATTCCAATGATAAACCATGAGAGACTGTGGACTCTGAAAAACAAACTGAGGATTTTGGAGGGAAGAGGTGTGGGGGTTCGGTGAGCATAGTGGTGGGTATTAAGGGGGGTACGTATTGCATGGAGCACTGGGTGTGGCGCATAAACAATGAATCTTGGAACACTGAAAAAATAAAATAAAATTTAAAAAAAAATTCTATTCCTAAAGTTGGTCACCCTACTTAGGAGGAAACTACTAAAACTGTACCTGTGATATTCGAAATAGGCAAATCTATAAAGATTGAAAATACACTAGTGGTTGACAAGGGCTGGCAATAGAGGCAGGGGGAGCTGGAGAAAATGGGGAATGACTGCCAGTGGGAATTAAATTTCCCACTGGGGTGATGATGAAAATGTTCCGAGTGAACATTTGGGGTGATGAAAATGTTCCGAGACTGTGGGGATTACTGCACAATTCTATGAATGTACTAAAAACCTCTGAATTGGATTCTATAAGTGAGTGAACTATATGGAAGGGTTAATTATACCTTAAAAGAATTGATATTTTTAAATTTTGAATTTTCACCCCAACCCTCCCACCTTAGACTATGAAAATAAGGGTATCCATTTTATCTCAGAAAGCAGACGCCAAATATACAGGAACAAATCCATAAGCCAACTATCAAGAAGGAAAGAAAGAGTTCCTGAAATCCCATACCACTCCTCAAAACCAACAGCCTAATTCACTTTCACTTCTGTGAAACCACATTTGGTTTGCCACAGGGTCCATGAGACCAGCCATGAAGTCCAAAGCATTCTGCGAGCTTCTTCTGCAAGGCAAGAGAGAGGCAGCCAGCCCTGCCACTGAAGGGGTATGTTAATATATCAAGAAGGTTGAAAATTTAAGTTACCAAAATGTTATTAGGAACAAGAAGTATGTTGGAAGACTTACTTTTTTTTTTTTCTTTTTAATTTGTGGGACTTTTTTGGCATAACCACATTATACAAACAGGATTACCAGGATTCTTCCCCCCCAGTGGTTAATACATACACACCTGTGTAAATTATGAAGAAGACATAAGCCTAATTCCCTGCACCCAAACCAAAAAATATACCTCTGCTCTTACTGACTTTTGCTCTGAGTCTTGATAACCTTGAATCCTGGAAGATGATTATAGTTACCAGCAAGTGAGCAGTGCTATGCACCAGGGTCCAAGCTAAGTGCTTCTTTACAACCAATGATTTGTTTAGTCCTCACAACACAAGATCAGGGTGGCTACTACCATTTTACATAGGAGGAGCTCAGGTTCAGTGATTTGTCGAGTCAACCAGTAAGTGATGGGATTAAGCTTTGAACTAAAGAAATGTAAAAACTTAACTCCACATGTCTGAATTTCATTGAAGCTGCTATCCTCTCTACAGAAAAATAGAAAGTCTTGAACATACAAAATCCTCCTGACTGAAACACTGATTCATCAGGGTACAGAACAATCCTGGGCATATGAACACCCACAGAAAAGACCTGGACAAATCAGGACAGAAAAAACTGACAAAGAGTTACCAAGGTAGGTCACAAATACTTTACTGTTTCTCTTCTATGTATCCAGAGGAGAGTCTTAGACTCCAGGGAAAAACTTGAAGGGTGTTATTTATCAGATCCTCAAGGGGATTCAAGAGACAACTGACCTCAACAACAGTTTTGCTTCAGGGTTAAGTGCACAGACTTTGGAATCAGACAACCTGGGTTTAAATACACCTAACTGCTTTGTCACCTTGGGCAGGTAACTGACCTTTCTGATCTTCCGTTTCTTCATGCATAAAATAAAAGTAGTAATAACAATGATCAAGCTGAACTTTGGCAATCCCAAGAGGCTAATTTTATTGCCTCAAATTAACACACGAAGGAAACAATATAAAACCATAAAATTTTATAGCTGGCTAAGACTATAAATCATCTAAACCAGGGTTATTTATATAATTACGTATTTATTTTGTGTAATTAGTTTTAAAAACACTGACTTTACATTTTCAGTATTAAGAAAGATGAACAGAAGAAAAAAACAATAGTACACAAATCCTAAGATAGTAATACACACTGTAGCAAGCACCTAATGATAATGGAATGCCTGAAATCTGGGAAAGAGTGATCAATCAACTCCACCCTTTCCACTGAAGAGGTCACACATTATCTATTCAAGTATTAGTTGCAAAGAGCATAGTTAATACATACAACTGGATATACAGAGATTAGAACAATAAGTTCCTTACTAGGCTCTCCCCCAAGTTACAGGGCTGCTCCATTCCATTAGACAACTTAAATAACTCTTAAACCCTATCGCTGCATTATTTCCTCCTACCCAAGAAATTCTTACTCCTGGCAAAAAAAAAAAAAAAAAGACTAGCGACAAATAAATTTCCAGTCACACAAATGCACCCTACGCATACTCAAGACAGACATACAAGTGCAGTTTCCAAAATCTAGCAGGCTTGGTCCAGAGGGTCCTTTGTGGGTAAGCAGGATGGGAAAGGATTACGAGCTCTGTATTAGCAGGAACTCCAACTCTGGCTCAGACCATGCAGGGGCTCAAAACTAGGCCCCACTGCTGGAGCTGTGTGGCTCTGGACTAGCGACACCACCAAGCCTATGTTCTCATTTGTAAAATGAATAACATGAGATAATTCACTGGCAAGGAGTCAGTCTCTGTAGCCACAGGAGAACAGAATATTCACTGCTCCATGGTCAGAGCCCAGGGCAGCACCCAGCACACAGCAGACACTCCATATGTTTGCTGAAAAAAGCAGAAGCCCACTTAAACCCAGCCTGAGATTCAGTCAAAATGCATGGGCCCAATCTATGAGGGGGCTCCTAACTTACTCCAAACCCAGGGTGGAGTGTTCCCTGAACCAAGGAATGTCACAGAGAAAGGAAGAGTTATTCATAGGCTTCAGATCAACAGAGACCCTGCCTCTGAGGAACCTCCTCACACCACAATTTCATGTGTATTTTACCCCAAAAAACTGGCAATTGCTGTCTTGGGCTTCCACTATCTCCCTTTTCATTTTTAGACGCAACAGGATCCAAAAAATGACATCTCAGGCCCTTGATTTCTGAAAGTCTCCTTTCAAGAGGCCTGGGAAGAATTTTCACAGGTAGGACCCCGCACAGTCAGGGCATCCTGTCTTAGCTGAAAGGTATGGCCTATTAAGAAATCCATCACACAGGCAGGAAAAGTAAAGTCAAAGACAATTCCGCTATCTTCCTTCACGTCATTCCTGATTCTCAAAACTAAAAGATGGACCGAACTATTTTTAAACGGGCAGATTGACAAGGCACCAAAAACGACCTCACAATCCAAGGAGCTCATCCCTAGAAGACTCTTGTTTGCCCAGGAGAAACTCTGGCTCTGCAAAAGTCAAGAGAAAATCATACACAGTATGCAAATCTCGTTTCTTCGCCCCGCTCCGCCCCGCCCCCTTCCCCACCAAAAGGAAATAATTAAAAATGGTTTTACAAAAGGCTCCAGAACCTTGAAGGATGAGCTTAAACTTCTACTTTCTGAGTGAGGCCAGAGGACATTCCCTTAAAACCTTTGAGTTTTCAAGGGTAATAGGAGAGGTAAAAGAGCGAGGGAGCGGGAGAGGGAGAGAGTCAGGATATGTTCTATTTTTAAACCCTCGCCCACGGTTTAGAGTAAAGGAACACTCTGATGCTGTACTCCCACCGCTGTCACCTTCTGCTAAACACAAGAATCACAACCTGCACACGTACACGGCCCTGGGTCACCGGCGGCCGCTACCGCCCGGAACCGCGAGCTCACCAACCATTCCACCCAGCCCTTCCTTGGCAGCGCCAGTGCCTTTCGGAGAACCCGGCGGCCCCGGGCGGGCTGGCAGACTGAGAGCAAAGCAATCCCGAGCCGCCTTCTCCTGAGGGGAGGTAGCGCCCCCTTGGCAGGGCACGTTCTGCTTCCGCGGCTGGGTACCCAAGGGTGAGCGAGTGTTCACCCAAGGGAGCCGGCGTGATGGACGCGACGGCATTTCCCAACCGGGTGCAGCGCGCCAGGCACAGGCGTCCGGCTGCTGGGACACCTGTGTGCCGCGCACACCCAGCCGCCGCGCCCCAGAGCCCCGCTCGCCCTCGGTCACCTCCCGGCCAGCCCAGAACGCCAACGGCCGGGGGGCCGGTGCCCTTCCTCGTCGACTGCTGCTGGCTCGCCCATCCTACGAACCCTTCTCGCCCCACTGTAAGCTTCTACCGCCGGTCCTCAGTGCACCCAGGGCGGAACGGCAGCCGCCGGCGCGCGGACGCCCAGGGCCGAGAGCCGCCCGACGGCCCTGACGCGTCAGGGCCCCGTCCCCGCCGGACTCGGGACACTCACTCTTGAGCGCGCTGATGAGTGACTTCCCGTCCTTGATGAGCTCCTTGATGAATTTGTTGGTCTTGTCCAGCTCCGCTTCGTGAGACTTAAGCGTCTCTCGGAAGTGCGGGCTGTCGAGGCAGCAGTCGCTGAATTCAAGCGCGGGGAGCCCCATAGTGCTCGCGTCGCCCAGCCGGGGGGCGCGCCTCCCCCAGCGCCCGGGAGGCCCGCAGCCCCGAGCACGCACGCGGCGGGACCCCGACCGGGACCCCCCACGCCCGCCGGCTCCACAGGTGTGGCGCCGGCTCGCCCTCCGCGCTGTGTCCGCCGGCGCGCACGACTCCCGACCGGAGTGGGGACCCGGCCGAGGGGCGGCTGCTCCGGCGGCGCGCCACGGAGCGGCCGGCGGGCAGGAAACGCAGCGACGGACCCGCAGCGGGGCCGGGAAGCGAGCAAGCAGGCGAGCGAGTGCAGCCGCCGCCTCCCCGCCTCCTTCTCCTGATAGCTCTCCAGCAGCCTCGAGCGCCCTCTCACAGCAGCCTCAGCAGCCCCGCCGGCGTCCGGGCCGCTCGAACCTGCTAGTGGTGACCTAATCCAAGTCGGACCAATCAGCACGCCCGCCTCAGCCCGACCCCCCTGCCTCCCGGGGACTCCCGGCCCTTCCGTGGCCTTGATCCAATCAGCGGGGCATGGAGGCGGGGCATGGGGCGAGGGGCGGGTCCACGCCATCGCCTAGGTCTGCAACACAAGCTCCGCCCCCTCCCGCCCGCACGGTGTTGCAGACCGGGTGCTAAAGGGAAGATCGCTGCGGTGCTTGGGCCTTTCCCACTCCGGATCTTGTTGACTTACTGTGGCCCGAATTCGAACCCGAAGTGGTGCTTCTGCAGGTCTGGGAAACAGAGAACCCTAAATATGCCTAGCATGAAAAAACTGGGAATTAGGGTTGCAGTTCCCTTCAGCCCGCCCTGCAACGGCTGGGCAATGGAGCTTTCCATTCAAAATGCAGCTCCCTACCCTGGGAGAACCTCGAGCGCACCGAACCACCATGTCAACTCTAAACACACGCTCCTTATTCCAGTCAAGCAGAAATTATTTGCATTTTTGAATTACCAGCTTCTCTTGTCTGCAGTCTTCTCGCCCCCCACAGTCTGTCCCCCTCATGGCCACTCCTGCTCAAAATCCGCCCACCGCTGCCCCCAGCCGAAGGATCTAACATCCTTAGGAGATTTCAGCCGCCTGTTGTTTTCCTGCTGGGCATCTAGCACAATTTTACATAATTACGTCCTGCCTGTTGTCCTTCAATACGTTGTGAGCTTTCCGAGGGCACAGACCACTGCAGTTTTCTTGTACGCTGCTGCATTCACAACACCTAGACCAGCGGCTTGCATTCAGTAACAAAAATTTAGAGCTCACCACGTGCTGTGAGTGATATTCGTACTCCGGTGACTGACAAATATTTGTGGAATAAATGAATAAATCTTACCCCACCTCCTACCCCGAGGTCGCTGCCCTGTTGTCCCTCTTCCACCACTGGAATCAACCAAGCCCCTCACTTTAGTGCACTTGTCACGGTGGTTCCCACAGTGCCTAGTGCTGAACTGTGAACTCCTGGAGGATAAAGACTGTCCCTGAATGAATTTTTGTATGTCCAGGAACTAGCGGCTCTCCTTCAGTTAAGGTTTTCCTGTTTGTTTTTTTGAAATAGGTCTGCTGTGTGCAGGCGCTAAACTAGATGACGGGGATACTAAGATGAAGAACAGAATGAACTTAACTGCTGCTGGTCGGTGGGAGAGACGGGAGAAAAGCAATATAGCGCTGCTCGGTGAGACAGAAGTCCTCAGTGCTGGGAAACACAGGGAAAAGTTGCCAACTCAGGAGCCAGAGAAGACATCTATGTTGAGAAATAAATTGATTGGTTTATTGAATGTAGAAATGAATGAATGAGTGTGATCTGTTTGGTGTTGTAGCTACATATTTAGACTTGAGAGCGGGCCCAAACAGCTATGGGATAGATAATTAAAACCCTGAAAATAGTTGCTCCTCACTTGCCAAGGATGAGAAAGATGTACTTAATGCTGTATTTTGAGCACTTAAAAGGTAGGTGTTCTGGTTCTCTATGGATACGTAAGAAATCACACTGGAACTTAACGTCTAAAATAACAATCTGTTTTCTTTCATGACCTCTATGGGTCAGGAATCTGGGGGAGTTTAGCTGGGTAGTTCCATCTTAGAGTGTCTCCTCTTTTCTCAGTCAGATGGTGACAGGCATCGGAGCAAGGGTGGTTGGCTGAGCTGCTCCCTGTCCTTGGATGGGCCTAGGGCTTCTCCACATGCTCTCTGTGTGCCTGACTTTGGACTTCCTCACTCCATGGCAGTCTCAGGACTCTAGTGTGAATGCCCCATCTCACAAGGGGAAAGCTGCACCACCCTTTATGGCCTAACCTTAGAAGTCACAATTTTCTACCACTGTCAATAACTACAAGCAAGTCACAATCTCTCACAGATTCAAAGAGAAAGAAATGAGACTATGCCTCAAGGTGGGGAAGTGAGATACTGTGAGATACTGTTACAGCCATGTCTTAAAAAAACAATCTGCCACAAAGGCACTGACACATGATATTCAACAAATGTTAAATGAATGAAACAAAATGGGGGCCACAATGATTGATCTTCTCCTATTGCAGAATATCGGGCAACTGTGTATAAAATAAAATAAATTTATTAATAATGATAATATTCGCTATCATTTGTCAAGCACTTAGTTTGTGCCAGACACTATGCTAAATTATTTATATACATTTAATATGTACCTGGTAATATTGGTACTATGATAATCCCCATTTTTCAGATGAGAAATTGAGATCCAGAATTGTAACTTAAACCAGGTTACCTAGCTGAGAGGAGTGTGTGACACATATACACATACACCTTAATATGCCCATTTGCAGATAAATATGTGTGGATAACATTTCATTTCTCATTAATTTCAAAAAACACCTCCCACGCTTCAGGCAACATTATCAGAAAAAGAGAATTAGAATGCAGTAGTATTTAGTACAAAATTGGCACATGGAAGGTGCAGTTCTTTCTCTCTTCCTAGAAAATAAGCTCCGTAAAGTTGAGGCTTTTACGTTGTCTGCTGCTATAGCCCCAGCTCAGAACAGCAATGGATACTTCAGAGCCGCACAATGCCAATAGAAGGGACACAGGTTTAATAAGGAAGAAACAGCAACATGTGTGACAATAAAGGTGGTAGCTATGAAGGCAAATAAAACAAAAATCACTTTCATAGGAACTATAGAAATAATTTAGGCAAAATAACTTGGTCTAAATTCTTAGGAAGATGTCTGAATTCCTTCCAATTAGTCAAACAATTGACAAAAGTACTGATACTTTCGGTATCAGTATAGTCTGAATCTGTAACTTCTGACTTCAGTTGTCCAATTTATTTTACACCTGCCATACAATGACCTTCCACTTAGAAAATTGGAGAGCCTTCTCATAGATGTCTCTCTGAGCCCACATAAGCAGAGATGAGCAGAGGCCACTCATTCATGGCTCCTGAACACAAACTGAAGAACAGGGCTGGTCCACGATGAAGGTTCTTAGGTCCTCATGCAACTAAAGACCAGAAATAGATGTAGCTTCTGGGTACTTGAATGATGATGTTAGCACAAGATTTCTCTCCATCCCATGAGTTCACCTTCCTCTATGGTGCCTTCATTCTCAGTTTCTCTCTGCTCCTCCAAACATATATCAAGCAATATTAGCAGTAACAGTGGGGATCCCCCCTCCACCCCAGCAAGAATTAAAGCAGAAATTACAAGACTGAAACCGGAGGTTCAACAGTCCCACTCCTAAAACATAAAGCACTGGGGAAGAGTTGTTTCCCCCAAAGGATAGACAAAGGGGCTGTGAACAGGAAAAGAGGGAATTAATGCTGAATAGGCAGAAGCAATAATAAGCAGTATATCTGACCAGTCACCTAACCTCTTCAAAAGGAATGCTCCTTCTGCTACATTTCCATGGTTTTGTAATCCTAGTTAGCACGTACTCATTCTTTTTTATATTTGCTACCACGTGTTGCTTTTACATAGTGACTTTGCCTTTGTATCATTACCAGATAAGACATCAGTTTTCTGGTTTTAAAACAATGACTTGGGAATTATGTTATAAATATTCTATGTCTCAATTGTGGTGATGGCTAC